>NC_083229.1:80681636-80999969 GCF_032191835.1 Heteronotia binoei
AATCAATGTTTTTGAAATAGATACATAATAAACAACTCCAGCGTTGCTGGCCACTGGACAAATGAGGGGGTGGAACAAATGCAAAGACTTAAACTAAATTTTAGGAGACAAAAATTACTGGCTACTTAGTAAGAAGCATAAAAATATGCTTTTAAAACCTGATTTTTTTCCCTATCAGCATTACTTTGAGAAGGAGATCAGATCAGAGTTTCAAGTGGAAACACTGGCAAGGGGGAAATGAATGAAGTTGCCTCTGCCTCTTCCAAGTCTGCTGGTTGAACACAGAGAAGGGTAGAGTTTGCCAGGGAAAGAAAATAAGGGGCAAGCACAGACAAAAGCTAAAAGGGAGCCCAGCTCCCCCCCTTCACCCAGGTTCCCCACCCTCTCTCCCTGTGAATGAGGAAGGAGAGGACACCTCAAGGCTTCTCCTGAGGGATTACTTGACATGTCAGTTCAGCAAATTTATTTATTTCCCTTTGCCTAAGGAATGAGGAATGAGCAGAAATATGGCCAAGCATCCTTAATCGTTCACCCCATACACACACACACCTTGCCACAAGTGCAAAGGATTCTTCACAGTGCACAGGAAGCTAGCATACCAGGGCAATGTCCCCCCTCCGCATCAAAGCACACTGTAGTTGGGTAAACATTTTTCCTCCTTGCCTTTCCCTATCCCTGCCCATTTGCAAAAAATTCTGCACAGGAAGTTGATGCACTATAGGCAGGAGTAGAAGCATGAATAATCATCCCAATGCAAGGGGCTTTGCACAGGAAGTTGAATGCACCAAAGCAGCAGCCTCACAAGCATCCTTCACCTAATTGTGGGATTGGAGGGAAAGGGG
Source organism: Heteronotia binoei (assembly GCF_032191835.1). Taxonomy (NCBI): domain Eukaryota; kingdom Metazoa; phylum Chordata; class Lepidosauria; order Squamata; family Gekkonidae; genus Heteronotia; species Heteronotia binoei. The sequence continues at coordinate 80,682,479 of NC_083229.1, forward strand.
TGTGAGAAAGAAAAAGAATAATCACCATCCTAAAGCTTTTCACAGGAAGATCCAGGTGGGCAGTCATGTTGGTCTGAAGCAATAGAACTAAGTAGGAGTCCAGTAGCACCTTTAAGACCAATAAAGTTTTATTCAGAATGTAAGCTTTTGTGTGCAGGCACACTTCTTCAGATGAGAAATGAGGGGCAGTGGAATGAGCTAGATATAGCTGGTGGTCAGTGGTTTTCACAGGAAGTTGATGCAACAGGGCAGCAAACGGGTGGGGGAGGACCAAAATAACTATACATACCATCCTCATGATAAGAAGAGCTTTTCCAACATGGCAGAACTTCAGAGGAAAGCTACTTAGTGGAAATGTAAACATCACTAAAATTAATGGAACTTGCCATGTGGAGAAGGTGCTTGCAAAGGTAAAGCAGGGGGTGGGATCAGAAGTATCATCTCAAACCAATGCGAAGTAGTTTTCTCTAAGGTGAAAGGAAGGAAAGGAGAGAAACAAAGGAAAGGAAACAGACAGAGAGAAAGAGAAGGGGGGAAGAGAGGCCTTCCTTACTGGTTGGCGTGTCAGGAGGAAGGAGAAGGAAGTGGAGAAGAAGAAAGGAACAGTTGTCCCCCCCCTCCCGGCAAGCTTTTGCAAGGCACAAGTCCTGCACAGAGGAGAGGAAAGGAAAAGCCCCAGAGAAAGTAAAGGAGTCTAACCAGGAGTGGAAACCAGAACCAAACAGGACAGTTCTAAAGAGTGACAAGGGAAAGGAAGGGGGGGGGGGTTGATGCAGCTCTGGGGGAGAAGAGACACTGGGAGGTGAAAGGGGTGAGGTGGGAAAACTACTTTGGAAAAAAGAAGAGAGGGGAGAGAGAGGAAGGTCATCATGGTGCTGAGCAGCCAAGTCCAGGGAAGAAGACACAGTGTGTAGTGTATCGGCAGCCACAAGCGCCATGCGCAGAGGCGACTGGGCCGTCCCAGGTGCCTCCAGCGCGGGGCACGTAATCCCCGCCAATCAACAGCTGCGGCGGGAAGTTTAACAGGTCAGGATTGGCCCGACCTGTCCAGTAGGCTGTACCGGAGATTGTACATAAGCGGGACCCAGCCCGCGAGCTCTCCCTCTTTGCAACGTGCTCCTAATAAACTATGTTGCCCTACTCTCGTCTCCGCTTCGAGTACGTTACACTGGCGACGAAGGTGGGATCCTAGCCTCATCGGCTACATCGGAGACCAAGGGCACCACCAGGCCACGACTGCCGCCGCAGCCACCATGGCCAACCAGGGCGGAACCACCAGTCACGTCGAGCCGTTCGACCCCGCGAATCCAGAGGCCTGGGAATCCTACCTGGAACGGGTCGAATGCTACCTGAGGGCCAACAAGGTCACGGAGGACAGCATGAAGAGGGACGTTCTCCTGAGCGTCTGCGGGGCGGCCACATTCGAGATCGCCAAGGGTCTCTCGGCCCCCGCCCGCCTCACGGAGAAGTCCTTCACCGAGGTCAGCAGACTCCTCACCGGCCACTTCTTACCTCAGCCTTCACGGGTGGCCCGCCGGTTCCTGTTCCACAGAAGGGACCAGGCGCCAGAGAATCGGCCGCCGACTGCTTGGCGGCCCTCCGCAGGATCGCCGGGAACTGCAACTTCCCCCAGCTGGAAGACACCCTGGCCGATCGCTTCACGTGGGGCCTCCGCGACGAGAGGCTCCAGCAGAAGCTCTTCGCCAAGGAAGAGCTCACCCTCCAGAGCGCTTTCAACGAAGCAGTGGCGTTCGAGAGGACCTCCAGGACCTTTCCCAAGGCCCGGACAGACGCCGTCCACCATGAGGAGCTGGACCACGACCGCCCGGAGGAGGGAGAAGCCTACCAGCTGCGTCACCCAGCCGGGCCACCCAACAGAGCAGCCCAACGCCCCCGAGCACCCGATCGACCACCAGCGTCGGAGAGGGTTCCTGCCACCAAGTGCGCCAGCTGCGGCGACCCCCACGACCGGAGAGACTGCCAGTACCGGACCTGGGACTGCCGGAGCTGCGGGAAGACCGGCCACATAGCCAGGGCTTGCCGAGCCAAGCCCAACCGCCGGAGGCTGACCACGCATCACGAGTCGGCGGAGTTCCACTCCACAGACTCCACATCCCTTCAGGTACTGAACTTGCCCCTCGCCACCCCCGACAAAATTAAAATGGCGGTCCTCATCGAAGGGAACCCCTGCCAAATGGAGGTGGACTCAGGTCCCTCCATTTCCATTATAGCGGAGGAGACTCTGAGGAAGCTGTGCCCCCGCCAGCGGCTTCAACTAAGGCCGGCGGACTTCATACTCCGGGACTTTCAGAAGAACCCGGTGCAAATTGCGGGGTGGGCGCGGGTGCAAGTCGAGCAGGGGCCCTTCTACGGCCCGCTGGACATCCTGGTGGTAAAGCGCCAACTTACCACCCTGCTAGGACTGGCGTGGTTCAAACCCTTGGGGATCCGCTTGGAGGGGGTGGGGCAAACCCTAACGCCCAGAGGGTTCGGGGGAATATGCCGAGAGTTCCCAGACGTGTTCGATGGGTCCCTAGGGAGCTACAAAGGGCCGGCCATTTCCCTACCACTAGACCCCACGGTCAGGCCGATTAGGCTCAAGGCGAGGAGGGTCCCGTTCGCCTTGAAGCCTAAAATAGAGGCAGAGCTAGACCGCCTCACGGCCCAAGGTGTCCTCGAGCCGGTGGACTACGCCACCTGGGAAACCCCCATCGTAACCCCCATCAAGCCAAACGGGGAGGTGCGGATCTGTGCCGATTATAAATGCACCATTAATAAGGCACTACAGGACAACCCCTACCCAGTGCCGGTGGTGAGCCACGTCCTGGCCGCCCTAGCAGGATCTAAGATATTTGGGAAGCTAGACCTGGCACAGGCCTACCAGCAGCTCCCAGTGGACAACAAGACGGCGGAGGCCCAAACGATCGTGACGCACAGGGGGGCCTTCCGGGTGAAGAGGCTACAGTTTGGGGTTAGCGTCGCTCCGGGGATTTTCCAGAGCATAATGGACGCTCTCCTTAAAGGGATCCCAGGAGTCCAGCCGTTCTTCGATGACATTTTAGTCGCCGCCCCGGACCCCGAAGAATTCGGCAACCGCCTTCGAGAGGTGCTCCGCCGGTTCCAGGCAGCGGGGCTCAAGGTTAAGAGGGAGAAATGCTTGCTGGGGGTCCCACGAGTTCCTGGGGTTCGCCGTCGACGCGGCAGGAATCCACCCAACGGAAGAAAAGACCTGAGCCATCGTGCAAGCCCCGGCCCCCACGTGTAAAGCGGAGCTACAAAGCTTCTTGGGGGTGCTCAACTTTTACCATTCATTCCTCCCCCACAAGGCAGCCCTGGCAGAGCCCCTTCACCGGCTGCTGGACAAAAAAGCCCCTTGGGTTTGGGGCAAACGACAGGCCGCCGCGTTTCAGGCGGTCAAGGATGTCCTGGTGTCCAATGCGGTGCTCCACCATTTTGACGAGGGCCTCCCCGTCATCCTGGCCTGCGATGCGTCACCTTATGGGGTGGGAGCAGTCCTGGGGCACCAGCTTCCGGACGGGAGGGAGGTACTGGTCGCTTACTACTCCCGCACACTCACTCCAGCCGAGCGCAACTACGCGCAGATAGATAAGGAGGCCCTGGCAATCGTGGCGGGGGTCCGCAAGTTCCATGAGTATCTATACGGGAGAAGGTTCACCATTGCCACGGACCACAAGCCCCTCTTAGGTCTACTGGCCCCAGACCGACAAACCCCCCAAATACTCTCACAGCGCGTGTTGAGGTGGAACCAATTCCTCAACTCATACACGTACACACTGGTCCACCGGGCCGGCAAGGCTATGGGTCACGCAGACGCGCTCAGCCGCTTGCCGCTTCCTGAAACGGGTCCAGACCCCGCCCCCGCACACCAGGTCATGCTGATGGAGAGCCTCCCGGAGCAGCCCCTCCACGCAGCGGATGTAGCCAAGGCCACACAGAAACACAAGACACTGGTGCGGGTGCTCGACTGGGTGGTGAGGGGTTGCCCAGAAGGGAACATGGGGGAAGAATTCAAGCCATATAAGACCAGGCGGGAGGAACTAGCAGCCCACAAAGGGTGCCTATTATGGGGAAGCGGGTCCTGGAATCCCTACACGAGACCCATCCCAGCATAGTCCGAATGAAGGCGTTAGCCAGGAGCTACGTCTGGTGGCCGGGAATGGACGGGGAGATTGAGACCTGGGTTCGGAGGTGCCAGACATGCCAGGAAACGCGGCCCGAGCCTCCCAGCGCCCCCACGACACGGTGGGAGTCTACCAGGAAGCCATGGTCGAGACTCCACCTCGACTTCGCGGGGCCATTCCAGGGGCAGATCTTCATGATAATCGTGGACGCCTACACCAAATGGCTGGAGGTCATTCCCGTAGGGTCCACCTCGTCAGCCGCCGCAATCAAGGCGCTGCGCAGGGTCTTATGTACACACGGTATCCCGGACACCATAGTCTCCGATAACGGGACCGCGTTCACCTCAGCCGACTTCCAGGCGTTCCTCCAGCGATATCTGATTAGGCACATAAGGTCGGCCCCCTTCCACCCGGCCACCAATGGCCAGGCAGAGCGGATGGTCCGCACAACAAAGGAAGCCCTGAGCCGAATTGTACAGGGCGACTGGGACCACAGGTTGGCCGCATTCCTCTTCGATAATAGGATCACACCCAACCCGGTCACAGGGGTTAGTCCGGCAGAGCTCCTCATGGGGCGCAAGCTCATAACCCGACTGGACAGACTACATCCCGACCGGGCTTCAGACACCCGCGAGAGTCCAGAGGTCCGGGACGCGGCCAGAGGTTTCTTTGCGGGCGATCACGTATACGCCCGGAACTACGCGAGGGGCCCCGACTGGGTGGCGGGCCGAGTGCTACGAGTAACTGGGTCCCACCACTATGATATATCCACGGAGGGGGGTCAAGTATTACGGCGGCACATAGACCAGTTGCGCCGCCGCACGCTACCAGAGGAACCAGCAGACACTGAGGGGGAGAGAGCAGGGGTGGAACCGACTGGAGACTGATCAGAGGACGCGGCCCCAACACCAGTTATACCCCCGCTAGAAGCGCCGGGGCCAACAGAGCCCGAGGGACCAGCAGAACCAAACCCGCAGCCCCCGTCCGCACCACGATCCACAGATGCACCGACAGCGGCGACCGCGCCCCCTCCACAGGACCTCCCCAGACGGTCCACCAGGGAGCGCCGGCCTCCCGCGTATCTTAAAGACTATGTTCATTAACCAGGGGGGGAGGGGTGTAGTGTATCGGCAGCCACAAGCGCCATGCGCAGAGGCGACTGGGCCGTCCCAGGTGCCTCCAGCGCGGGGCGCGTAATCCCCGCCAATCAACAGCTGCGGCGGGAAGTTTAACAGGTCAGGATTGGCCCGACCTGTCCAGTAGGCTGTACCGGAGATTGTACATAAGCGGGACCCGGCCCGCGAGCTCTCCCTCTTTGCAACGTGCTCCTAATAAACTATGTTGCCCTACTCTCGTCTCCGCTTCGAGTACGTTACACAGTGGCTGCCGAGGGGGCTGGTGAGCGATGGCAGGGAAAGAGGAGATTTTGCAGACCTTTCCCTGAGCAGCAGCGGTGGCAAGAACAGGGAGGTTGGAGCGTTGAGGGAAAGGGGGCGGTAGGCTTGCCAGTCCCAGTGGGAGTTCTTCCGCTTTCCCAGGCTCCTTCCTGCCCCCAATCAGCTGGCTGGCGGGGGGAGGAAGCCCCACACCCAATGGACCATGTGACTTCCCCCCTCTGAGGCTCCAGTTTCCGATTGAAAGGCCTCCTCTTGGGATGGGGTGTCTATGTTACTTTGAAGAAGTTGGCTGCAACTCGTGAGTAGAGAGGCCACTCCCTCGTTTCAGAGTCGCCAGAAACGGGGGGGGGAGGAGGGAAACGTCTGCTGAGCACTTCATAATTCCCTAGGTGGCGATCAATTCTCATAGGGTATAATGGGGAATTGATCTGGAAGTTTCGGGGGCTCTGGGGGAGCTGTTTTTTGAGGTAGAGGCACCACATTTTCAGTACAGCATCTACTGCCTCTCCCCAAAGTACCCCCCAGGTTTCAAAATGATTGGACCAAGGGGTCCAATTCTATGAGCCCCAAAATAGGTGCCCCTATCCTTCATTATTTCCTATGGAAGGAAGACATTTTAAAAGTTGTGCTGTCTCTTTAAATGTGATGGCCAGAACTTCCTTGGAGTTCAATTATGCTTGTCACACCTTTGTTCCTGGCTCCGCCCCCAATGTCTCCTGGCTCCACCCCCAAAGACCTCAAATATTTCTTGAATTGGACTTGGCAACCCTAGGGGGCGGGCAGGTCAGAGGGAAGGAGCGAGAACAGGGAGACTTAAAGGAAGCGTTGCTGGCTCCCTCTCTCCATCTCTCACCACAGGGTCCTTAAAGGGGGAGGGGGCAGATGGGGGAATGCGAGGCAGTTTTGTATTGTAATGCTTGAGTAAGTAAAAGTAACCAATCTGTGGAGCTGCTGGCTTGCTCCACCCGCTCCCCAAGGAGCGCCAAATTTGATACCCCCCTCCCCAGGCACCGCCCAGGGCAAGCACCCCCCTCTGCCCCCTGCCAGACCCAGCCCTGTAGGATTGTATTGTTAATGTTTTGAAAACAGAATTGCAAGTATATCCAATCTGCAGGGGAACTGAAAGCTTTCAGGTATTGAGATCCTGCTCTTAATAACACTTGGATTGTGTCCAGAAATAGATTTTAAAAAACAGTGAAGTTTATTAATTGCTGGTGACACATGTTCTCAGTAACTTAGCAAGATTGCAGTTGCATTCTAAACAAGCAGAGGTTTCTGAAAAGTCTTCAAATGTAGACCCACACAGAGCAAATTGCAATAATTTAGGCAGAATGTGGTTGGAGCATAGATAGCTGTGGCCACATAAATTGGATGCTTAAAGCTTCTATGCTTCACAGATAAGGGTGTAGCATCCACCTGTAGACACACACAGACTGTTTTAGGGAAAGTGCAAATCCATTCAAGACAAGTTAACACTTTAATCCTTTGTCAGTGATATTATCAAGTAGCAACACATCAGTCTTGGTTGAATTGACCTTCACTTTATAGACGTTTCTAGATGTTAACTGAAAATATGGGCTTTAATTTGCCCTAGTAGGTAAACGTTAACCTGTAAGAAACACACAGAACCATGAATTTGACTAAAGTGAAATTGAATAGTTTACTAGGCACACTATGCCGAAGCAGGCTCAGGGCGGCTCATAACAGTGAAAACATTTACAGGTTAAACATTAACTAATTAAAATCTTACAATAATACAATTAAAACATTTTAAAAACAGTTTGGTGCTAATAATGGTAATACATCCCAGTAATTTCAGTCTTCTTGAGTACCCTCATATGTGGCTATTCATTAAAAGCAAGTTGAAATAAAGCTGTCTTGCAAGCCTTGCGGAACTGAACAAGGTCCCGCAAGGCTCTTGTTTCTTCTGGCAGCTGGTTCCACCAATAGGGGGCCGCTATAGAGAAGGTTTATCTAATTTTCAGAGTGTACTATTCAGTTTTCTTATATCTTTCAATAAAGTTCCTTCTTTGTCCATCATGTTCTCATCAAAAGAACCTTCTTAATTGTCTTAATTATCTTCACAAGGTACAGGTGCATGCTTGGTCATTTACGGTAGTTCATTATACAGTCAACTGTGTTTTGGGCTGTTCTTCATTATACTTAAGCATAATTATACAATAAAATATGCCACCTCTGTCATTTTACCAGAAAAAGTACTGAATTACAGTATTGCCATGGCCTTCACTACATTTCTGATAAACTACCTTCTTCAGTGTTCAGAGACACGTTTGGGTATCGGATTAACAAACAGCTATTCTAAAGTTGTGCCAAAGGATATCACAGAAATAATTTCTGTCCACACAGGTGTACATGAAATAATGCCAACATGTACTGTGACATACTGAAGCAGAGCATGATCAGGGTCATCTAGTCTAACCCCTTCACAAATACCTTTCCTTGGAGAGCCAGTTTGGTGTAGTGGTTAAGTGTGCGGACTCTTATCTGGGAGAACCGGGTTTGATTCCCCTCTCCTCCACTTGCACCTGCTAGCATGGCCTTGGGTCAGCCATAGCTCTGGCAGAGGTTGTCCTTGAAAGGGCAGCTGCTGTGAGAGCCCTCTCCAGCCCCTACAACTCCCATCAGACCCAGCCATTGGCATTGGCCATGCTGGCTGGGGCTGATGGGAGTTGTAGGCAAAAAAACTTCTGGAGAGCTACCGTTGGCCACCCCTGCCTCAGGGTGCCTCAGGACTGGTGTTTCATTTGGTACAAGAGTTTCACCAGGCAATCTTGCGCTCCCACTTGCCACTTTTTATCTCTGCTTGGGTCTTGGGTCTTGCTTTCATCCTCCTCCCCCACATAGCGACCAGCATTCCATTCTTACACACACCCCTGTGCCTGCACTTTTCAGGCTGAATTAGAACTTGGGAGCAGTCAATAGCCTCTCACTTCTCCCCTTCCATGACACGTGTGGTGAGGGGGGGGGGTATTTTTCCTGCTTATGTCCCAAAGTCCCAAATTTCCTGCTTATGTCCCAAAGTGCAAAAGCAAGAAGGCGGCACCTAGTGACTTCCTGAATCAGTGCTCTCACAAGCAAACAATGAAAAGTGGAATGGAGCTTTGGAGAGGAGTTTGAAAACTCGGAGTTCTATAATCACAGCCTTAGATCCAGATGTTCAGAAAACTCCTGGTCAAAACTACTCTTGAGAATTGTGGGGCAACTCCAGCATGGAAGCAGTTTTGGTGCACATTCAATGAAACAAATGTAGAAGATTTAAGATTCTATGAGGCAAGAGAGAAGTGACAGTGATATGCCGTGTAGAATGTGGCTTTGAAATTCACACAGAGAGGCTTTTATGGTAAGTGTAGAAAGAGCCATAAATACACATAAAATACTCCAAAGCACAACTGGTGAGGATCTAATGGCAAGTTCCATTACAGTATTTCATCCAATATGAAGGTCTTCCAGAAAAGAACACTTTATAATCTGGTTGGGAAAGTCTATAAATATACCATCCATCTCATCTCTGGGGGCGGGGGAGGATTCCGTGAACCAGGAGCAGCAGACAAACTAGCTCTCTCATGGGTCCAAACTAACCTGGCCTGTGCTTAGGCTGGTTATTTCAGGAAAGCACCGTGTATGGATCTTAAATCTTTGTCAGGTTGAACTTCAAAGGTAAAAAGCAGCAACTTGAATGAGGCTCAGAAACTATGGGAAGGTATAATTGCAATGATATTTGTTTAATGTGCTCACTCTGGCAAAGAAGAAGAGGAGGAGGAGGAGGAGGAAGAGATTGGATTTATACCATGTCCTTAACTGGACTCTCAAAGCCCTGGAAGAACTTGTGACTGACTCTGGGAGTCCATGCTCTAAACCATTACCTAAACTAACCACATGTGTAAGAACCTTTACAAATGTGCTTTGAACCCACTAAACCCATGTGACAGTAATCCAACAGGAATGTTTCCAAGGAATGTGTGACTATGACCAAATCAGCTTTCTCTCTAAGAGTAGCAGCAGTTGGTGAATTTGCCAAAATTTGTAAAAAGTGTTCTTAGCAACTTCTTATACCTGTCCATCCAAGGACAAAAAGTCTAGAAGAATCTGCATATGAGAACAGGTTTGCTAACCAATAGTTCAAGCTTGATATCCATTTCTTGTTATTAATCTCTAAGGGCAAATGACACAGGAGCCAGACAGTTTACATAGTTAAAACTCCCACAATGATTGTTTTTTGTTTGTTTTTAAATCTATTACATTTTTCCCTACAGTAAATTGAAGGAAACAACATCATTGAATTAGTCTATTTAATACCATTTCAGTTGAAGTCATGAATCAAATTTGGCTATGGTCCACTGAACTCCATAGATATCAATCCCCTCATGGTTCTTTAATAGTTCCTACCTTTTACATTTTGTACTCAAGAGCCACTGAGTTTTGGATACATGATATTGTACATAATCACAGCCTTGCAAACAGTGCACTCTCTATGAGTTTAATGAATCTGATAGGCCGCCAGACTGAAACACATACAACAGTTCAGGTGGTTCATTGTTTGCTGGAAGAAAAAAGGACTTGCCATGGCATCAGGACTGGGAAGAAGGAAATGTGTGGGCAGATGTTAGGAAGGATTGGTTTGGACAAATGAATAGTCTGAACTATTGTCGTTCCATCTGGCATGTGACCTAGAAGGGCTTGGCTCCAGGTTCTTTGCTCTTTCTCATGGCCCTTTGTTCATTGTGGCACATAAGAGACTGAGGTTTGGAAACCTATAAATGACGCAGAGTTTCTCTCAGTCAGAGAGAAACAGCATACTGGATTACCTAGTACCCTAAACATGCTGTACCATAGAACCCATCTAGACTCCTATTTTGGCTCAGCTATCTGAGAGTTGCTTTGCATAGAAAACTTTCTCCTTCTCACTATGAATTCCTTTAAATTTTTCAATAATACAGAACATAGCAGCTATTGTCTTTCACAATACCAGTGGCTGTATTTTAGATGTGATTTTATGCCAGTGGCCTGCATAAAAATCTTAATGGCTGTAATGCTTTAGGAAAGTGGTATATTTCCAGTGTGAGCATGAAAGGATGCTTGTCTGTGAATTTTTATAAGATTGCTTTGGTTGTTTGCCACAGTAAATATAGGCCAATAAATGTTTTATTCAAAGAAATATAATCACCCAGAATATAACTTGACAGGGGCCTCTACCACATTATTTAATCCATAAATTACAAAGCAATATTGGAGAAAATGTTTAAAAGTAAACATAGTTATTTCCTGATCTTTCCCTACTGAAGACCCCAAATGGCTTACAACATCATTCACTACGCCTTCATTTTATCCTTACAACAACAACAACCTTGTGAAGTAGATTAGGTTGGATCAATTTCCCATTATTCCCTATGGGAGTCATTTTCCATAGGGAATAAATGTCAAGCATGCAGTTTTCAATGACGAGTCAAGTGGATACAAAACTACGTTTATTGATAGACTGATATGCTCTCAATACAGGTTCTTGAGAGTGATGCCAAAAATACATTGCTACATTACTTTTAAGACATACTTCAAAGGATTCTCAAATGTGGGGGCAAGTGGGGCACTCTAACACATAAACTATCATAAATGTCTACATTCCCACAATGTTATCAGTATCTTGTCCTTGCTTTCCCCAGATGTTTCACACTCCCAAAGAGGAATGTATGGGAAGGTGCCGATTGCTTCTTCTCAAGTCAGTTTCATTTCTCTCTATTCTACTTCACAAGCAATAAAGCAAGAAGGGGGAGGGGGAAAGAATAACAGAGCCAACATACCTTGGTCCCCCTGATATTTTACAGACCAGCTTTATGGGGGACCCTAAAACAATTAATTATCAGTGGAATTTTACCATGTTTGACAATAATAGAGTGCCCAGTAGACATTTCCCTCTCCCCTCCACCCTTTCTATAGTGGGGGGGGAGGGCCTCCAAACCAGGGAATCCCCTGCCCCCTCCCTCTCTCTCTCACACAAATACTTACTGGGTCTTGTTCCTGCAGAACTTTACTTGATCTGAAAACGAAAGCAAAACAAAGGGAGGGGCTGTTCTCCAAGGAAACTGTTACTGACCCTTTCCCATGAAGCCCTTCCTGTTTCCTGCTTCCTGCTCAGCCTTAAAGGCACATATTTTAAAAATGGACCTGCAGGAGCTCTAAAACTACATGGTGATTGTGTGGAGTGGGGCTTCCCCCACTGACCAACTGGCTGGGGGAGGGGGGAAGCCTGTAAAAATGGGGGATCCCTCTCTGGGACCTGGGGATTGGGAAGCCTGTTATCTACTATTGTAGTCACATGTTTCCCCAGTGGCAAACCAGGATCTATTATTTATTTATTACTTTGCATTTATATCCCGCCCTCTCCGCAAGCTTCTAATACTCTTGTATGCTGGATTCTGGATTCCTGTCTAACTCATATTTTAATGTCTTAATTCTGTGACTTGCGTAATTTAAAAATAACTATAAAAGGCAAATGGATTTAAACATCTTTCTTTAAAAATGACATTCTACATCAAATGTTTTGGGAATCTAGCAGAACAGATATACTGGAAAAAAACATTTATGTTATTTGGTATAGATCTTTTAGAACAGAGAATTCGTTCTTAAAGGAGAAGGTTGGTTTAGATGGCCTAGGGCCAAACTGAAAAGAGAAAAAGTTAGGAAAATCTGTGTGATTTTTTTTTTAAATGGTACTGATAAATATTTACCTTGTGGTGCATGTAGTGGCATATATTTCCCTCTCTGTGTGTGCATGCCCTCATGTGCATTTGCATCACGGGATGTGTCAAAGCCAGAGTTCATGACGGTCACATAGGTTCTTTCCTCCAATGTCTCCATCCACTCCCCCCCCCCCAAATATTTTCATCAAACCCCACGAAAATGAAACAAAAAGAGAATGGGACCATCCCATTACAAAGATCTAATTAAAAGCATTGAATGCATATAACAAACAATTTATGAAAATGGTACATATTATGCTAGGTATTAAGAATTCAAAAATAGCCTATAATCCATTCTATTAGGCAAAAAATATATATTTTTTCCAAATAATTTCAAAACCAGGGCCCAAAGTAGATTGTAATCTATAACCAAATCTGTATCATTATTGAAAAAAAGGGTTATCCATTGTCTTTCCCATTACATACTGATTCCATAACTTATCATACTACATATCAATCAAAGGGGTGTGCTGGGGTTTCCAATTTTTAGCAATTGTCATGTGAGCTTTCACCAGCATTATACAGATTAAAGATTTCTGATCTTTACTCATCACCTTATCCAGTCAGATATCAAGTAAAAGAAGCCTAATGTCTACTGGAATGGATAGGTCAAATATAAGTTTTTTTTTGCTCTACCACTTAGTTCCCAAAAATTGACACTGTTGGACATCCCCACCCACATATGATATGGGGAGCCTTTAGTTTTACTATTTCTTCAATAATCTGGGTTTGAGACCCTAGAGATTTTACTAATCGTGACAGGGTTTAAATATCAAAGTGAAGACATTTTAAAAAATTGGAGTTGAATACTAAAGCTTTCAGCCTTAATGGAAGGGGGGTTCCAGATCGTTTCCCAGTCACTTTCATCTAGCCTTTGAGGTAGCATTAAGTTCCAACATTTAATATAAGAGGGTGGGTTCGAGTAGAGAGAATTAAATAGTGATATATTTTAGAGAGCAGACCTTTCTTGCCTTCCCCCTTTAAGAAGGACCTCAGAAGGCATAAGTTGATACCTACAGTATGTCACCCCCTCACATTTTGTAAATATTTAAGTATACATTGTAGCCAAGTGTCATTTCTTCAGTGTTGTCACATGAAAAGATTTAGTATTGAAGTATATTTAAATATTTAAGTATATCTTTAAGTATTTAAGTATATCTTTTCATGTGACAACACTGAAGAAATGACACCTGGCTCAATGTAAAGTAGTGAGTGTACAGCTTGTATAACAGTGTAAATGTTCTGTCCCTTCAAAATTACGTAACACACAGCCATTAATGTCTAGACTGCTGGCAACAAAAATGAGTACACCCCTAAGTGACAATGTCCAAAGTGTCAAAATTTTGTGTGGCCACCATTATTTTCCAGCACTGCCTTAACCCTCTTGGGCCTAGAGTTCACCAGAGCTTCACAGGTTGCCACTGGAGTCCTCTTCCACTCCTCCATGCCGACGTCACGTAGCTGGTGAATGTTAGAGACCTTGTGCACCTTCACTTTCCGTTTCAGGATGCCCCACAGATGCTCAATAGTGTTTAGGTCTGGATACATGCTTGGCCAGTCCATCACCTTTACCCTCAGCTTCTTTAGCAAGGCAGTGGTCATTTTGGAGGTGTGTTTGGGATTGTTATCATGTTGGAATACTGCCCTGCAGCCAAGTCTCCGAAGGGAGGGGATCATGCTCTACTTCAGTATGTCACAGTACATGTTGGCATTTATGGTTCCCTCAATGAACTGTAGATCCCCAGTGCCGGCAGCACTCATGCAGCCCCAGACCATGACATTCCCACCATTATGCTTGACTGTAGGCAAGACACACTTGTCTTTGTACTCCTCACCAGGTTGCTGCCGCACACGCTTGACACTATCTGAACCAAATTGGTCTGCAGGGCTGTCATCCCAGAAGGAAGCCTCGTCTAAAGATGATGCACAAGAAAGCCCGCAAACGGTTTGCTGCAGACAAGCAGACTAAGGACATGGATTTCTGGGACCACGTCCTGTGGTCTGATGAGACCAAGATAAACTTATTTGATTCAGATGGCGTCAAGCATGTGTGGCAGCAACCAGGTGAGGAGTACAAAGACAAGTGTGTCTTGCCTACAGCCAAGCATGTTGGTGGGAATGTCATGGTCTGGGGCTGCATGAGTGCTGCTGGCACTGGGGAGCTACAGTTCATTGAGGGAACCATAATGCCAACATGTACTGTGACATACTGAAGCAGAGCATGATCAGGGTCATCTAGTCTAACCCCTTCACAAATACCTTTCCTTGGAGAGCCAGTTTGGTGCAGTGGTTAAGTGTGCAGATTCTTATCTGGGAGAACCGGGTTTGATTCCCCACTCCTCCACTTGCACCTGTTAGCATAGCTCTGGCAGAGGTCGTCCTTGAAATGGCAGCTGCTGTGAGAGCCCTCTCCAGCCCCACCCACCTTACAGGGTGTCTGCTGTTGTGGAGGACGAAGGTAAGGAGATCGTGAGCCGCTCTGAGACTCTTTGGATTGGAGGGCGGGATATAAATCCAATATCTTCTTCTTCACACATACATCCCCAGAGATCCCTGCTCCATGCCAAGAAGATGGCAAAAACCTCCAGGATCCCTTGCCAAACTGGCCTGGATAAAAATTGCTGACTGACCCCAAAGTGTCAATCAGCATTTCCCTGGGCATGAACAAGAATTATAGCATGGAACAAAATTAGTAATAGATATAGGTAATGTTTAGATTAGTATAGTTAGATTAAGTAGACAAATACAGGATAGCTGAACAGTTTAATAGACTAGTTTAACTTAGATCTGAAAGATAAGACAGAAGTATATTTAGAACATATCACTTAAAATTTGTAAAACAATAGCATTGTTTTGGCCTCTTTTTCACAATGGTGTTGTTATGATATTAGAACTCTTAATGTAAAAGGTTTAAATAATAGAATTAAATGAAAGAGGATTGAAATAGTTATTTTGAATGACAAACCTGACTTTTAAATGTTGCAGGAGACTGTTAGTTAAGGAATCTATCTTAACCCAGCTTTGACAGCTCTGTAATGACAGCTGGTGATCTAGCCGGCATGCTAGGTCACAGTGACCTTATCAACAGGCTGGTTTGAGCCGGCTGAAGACAAGTGAAGGAACCTGCTGAGTCAGCATGAGAGTGGACTGCCAGGATTGGCTGACTGAACTATAAGTGGACTGTGTTTGCAATGCACAAGTCTCTCTTTGAGAGTGGACTTGCTGGCGAAGGATTTTGTTCCTGTGATCAATGTATTGGACTGCACTAGTGAGCACGAGTTGTATATACTGTAAATACACTACTTTGGCACTAGCTGCAGGTGTCTGGCTGATTTCTTTCCTGGAGCTCAGTGTCGGGCTCATCACACAGCTCTCTCTGCTAGCACCCGCACCGACAGGGTTATGGGCCCAGAGCGGTTCCGCTGCGCGGAGGAGCACCGTGAGAGTTGAGCTGACCAGGAGTTGTGAAGGAGCCGGAGGCGAGGAATGCCGGTTGAAGGACAAAGAAGCACCAGCTATCTCATTTTGAGAGCCGGAGGGAGGACGGCAGCCAGCTGTGTGGAGGAGTCGGCATCATGGCTCAGCAGCAGCTTGCAGTGGCCGTCGAGAAGCTTAACTCAGCCAACTACGCGGTGTGGAGCCTAAGAATGGAACACTACCTTAAGTGTGAGGGGCAATGGCTGTTTGTAAGTAATCCCCCTGCCGTGTTATCTCCTGCCAAGACTGTGTTAGCCAATAAGGCGCTGGTAAACATCGTGCTAGCAGTAGGAGATGACCAGTTAATTTATGTGCGAGGGAAGGACACTCCCAAGGCTGCCTGGGACGCGCTCAGTGGGGTTTATGTTAGTACCACTGCTGGCTCCCTTATGGCCTTGACTAGGAAGATGTTCCGCACTTTAATGCCAGCTGGAGGGTGTGTAAGGCAGCACATCAGGAAGCTAACGGACTGCTTCGTTGAGCTTGAAGCCAGGGGCAAAACTGTAGCTCCTGATGACAGAGTTTACATTTTACTGTCTTCGTTGCCGCCTGAGTTTACTCCCTTAATTACATCCCTGGAGACGGTCGATGTGGTGACTCTGACAATGGAGTACGTGTGTGCCCACCTGGTTGATTTCCAAGAGAGGATTGCAGCAGTGAGCTGTCCGGGGGTGTCGGCTGAGGGGCGTGTGGCTATCGGCTCGTCTGGGAAGGCGTCCAAGAGCAAGCCAGCTTCTGCTGCTGGCAGGCAACCAAAAGCTGAAGTGGAGCCGACTGCACTGTCTGTCCGACGTTGCTATGGCTGTGGATCATCCTTGCACCTGCTACGCGTTTGCCCAGAGAAAGGGAAGCGGCGTGGACGGAGGCAGCGAGGGCAGAGGACCACCAGCCGATGTGAGGAAGAAGCCCGGCTGGTCACGTCTGCAGGAGAGAGCACCGGGTCTGCCTGGATTTTAGACTCTGGTGCAACGAGCCATCTCTGCTGCGACAAGGAGCTGTTGAGAAATGTTGACATTCCTGAGCACAGTCATGTCAGATTAGCTGACGGTACCTCCGCAGCTGTTACTTGTTCTGGCTGTGTTGAATTTCCTGTGTTAGATTGCACTTTGCAGCATGTTTTGTGTGTACCCTCACTAAGGTCGAACTTGCTAAGTGTGAGCATGCTAATTGACCATGGATATCAGGTGAAGTTTGAAAAAGCCTGTTGTAAAATCTTAGGAGGTGGGGGGAAGCTGCTTGCAACTGGGAAAAGAGAGGGAAATATATATCTGGTTCAGAGTCATTGTGCCCAGGTGGCACAGGTGTCAAATGTGCCAGTGCACGATCAGTGTATACATCTGCTCCACAGAAGACTCGGGCACTGTGGGTTTAGTGCGTTGAAAAAGACCCTACAGTTGGTGCCAAGTCTGAAGGTAAAGCCCTGCAGGTGTTATCTAGACTGCCAGGTCTGCAAAAAGACTAAGAGCAGGGCTTGTGCAGTTGCTAAGCAAAGCAACAGAGAGAGTAAACGTGCCCTAGAACTCATCCATTTAGATGTTATTGGCCCATTGCCAAAAAGTCTGTCGGGGAGGCAGTATTGCCTAGTGGCCACCGACGACTATACAAGGTATTTCTGGGTGTTTGTGCTATGATGCATAAATCCAAGGTGTACAAGGTGTTCACCAAATGGGCAAAAGCGGTGGAAAGGGAGTTGGATACTCATATTAAATCTATTCAGACCGACCGCGGGGGGGAATTCTTGTCTAATGAATTAAAACGTTGGCTGGAAAATAAGGGCATTGCCCACCGATTAGCGAACCCAGCCACGCCCCAGGAGAATGGGTTAGCAGAGAGGCACGGAGCTACACTGCAGACTTTGATATACTGTATGTTGGAAGATGCAAAGCTGCCAATTTCTTATTGGGCCGAGGCCATGTATTCAGCAGTTTACGTGCATAATCGAATTTGGTGCAAAGCTGTGAATGACTTGCCCTACAGAAGGCTATACAATAAGGTTCCAGACTTAAGGTTTTTAAGAGTCTTTGGGACAAAAGCTTGGGTTGGCATCCCCTCCGAGAACAGGAGGGAGGGGGCTGGCCGGGCAGTGAGCCTAACTTTTCTGGGCTACAAGCCAGAAGCTAGGTGTTATCGCTTTTGCGATAAGAGGGCCAAGATAACTCTCAGTAAAACAGCCAAGTTTAATGAGAGCGCCAGGTGGCCTCAATTACATTCTACTGAGAAATAACTTGTGCTGCTGCCAAGCACTGATAACGGTGCTGGAGTCCTGCCAAGGGTAATTAAGCAGGAGCAACAATCTCCCGACCGGGAACTGGTAAGCAAACAAGCAGAGCAAGGTGAGCCCAAAGTTGGCACAGAGTCTCAGGCACAAAGTCAGGAGGTGCAACCTCTGATTCAAGAGGCAGAACCAGCCCAGGAGGTGGCAACCAATGAGCTCAAAGGAGACGAGCCCGGTCCGAGCACAGGGCCACGAGTATCTGCCAGAGCCACAAAGGGCATCCCTCCTGCCAGGTACAAGGTGCCTTATGTTACACTGGTAGTTAAACCAGACCCACCAGGGTTCCAGGAAACGCTCAGGAAAAAGGCTGAGGCGTGGAAGGTCTGGGTGGCAGAGTGCGAGGCACGGAACAGGGAGGCTGAAGCCAAACGCCAGAGGGAACTGGCTGACCAGGACAGTGATAATGAGTTCCTGGATAGGAAATTGTAAACTTGTAAATATGATAAGTATGTAATACTGCTGTCTGTGAACCAATGTGAAGGCATGTGTGCATAACAATGCAGAACATTGTGAGTGATGCACAGTTATCAGATATGAATGTAAACTGTAGTCAATGCTGAAATTCACTGTGGTTGGGTGCACTGGGTTCGATAGATTAGGAGGTGTGTTAGTTAAGGAATCTATCTTAACTCAGCTTTGACAGCTCTGTAATGACAGCTGGTGATCTAGCCGGCATGCTAGGTCACAGTGACCTTATCAACAGGCTGGTTTGAGCCGGCTGAAGACAAGTGAAGGAACCTGCTGAGTCAGCATGAGAGTGGACTGACAGGATTGGCTGACTGAACTATAAGTGGACTGTGTTTGCAATGCACAGGTCTCTCTTTGAGAGTAAACTTGCTGGCGAAGGATTTTGTTCCTGTGATCAATGTATTGGACTGCACTAGTGAGCACGAGTTGTATATACTGTAAATACACTACTTTGGCACTAGCTGCAGGTGTCTGGCTGATTTCTTTCCTGGAGCTCAGTGTCGGGCTCATCACACAGCTCTCTCTGCTAGCATCCGCACCGACAGAGACTCACTTGAAAAATGAATTTTTTTCACTACTTAAATCTTCATGGTTTCACACTCTTATTAGGCACCTAGTACTTCAAAGTCCAGAGGGATGGCACTCTTAATTGCTAAATCCATCAACTTAATCTAGAAGGATAAAATTTCAGACTCATCAGGTAGGTATGTAGCAAGCAAAAGGAGGTTAGATGGTCAATAGGTAATGATAGCTTCAGAATATGTACTAATGTAGGTCAGGTTCAATTCTTAAATGACACTTTTAGTTTAAATACAATCATTTCAAGAAGGTACCTTGATAATTGGAAAAGATTTTGATTGTAGATCACCATTTAGACAGATCACATTTTATAAATACCTTAATGAAAAAGGGAACAAAAAAGGTGACCTCAAAGAGATATTAGACAAATTTCATCTATCAATTATGCCAAATCTAAAGTAGTTGTCTTTTCAAATTGCTGCCCCCCACAGAGATGGTTTATTGGCAACTCAACAATTGAGCAAACAAAAAATTGTAAATACCTGGGGATCACTTTTAATCACAAGTTAAGCTGGGTTTCACATCGTAACAACACCGTCAACTTGGCTAAATGTTCAGTTGCTCAAATTAAAGTTTTTCTTTGCAAGGGGCAACCAATTAGTTCCGGCAGCATTTAAGGTGTTCAAAGCTAAAACGCTAGCTCAAATTCTCTATGGTATCCCTATATGGATCTCAGCATTTACCAGGAAAGTGGAGGGCACTCAAGCCTCATTCTTTAGCCAAATTCTTGGTATGCCAAAATGTGTGTCCTACTTTGTTCTTTGCTCTGAAGTAGGTCAGTCTTTGGTGGAGACAAAAGCCTGGATTGCAGTGTTTAAATTCTGGCTCAAAATTCACTTTAGACCAGATCCTAACAGCCTTCTTGATTCTATTAAAAGAGACCCAAATATTTCATCCTGGTCAGCAGTTCTTATGTTCAAACTTAACCAGTTGGGGATAGAGATTGAGGATTTTTTTTACTTCTGATGAGTCATATATCTTCAGATGTATTAAATTGAGACTGTTGGAGTTGGAGGAAACGAAACTACGTCCAACAGACCCTTATATTTATTCCCCACCTTAGGTCTTTATGCTTTCTGTGGCAAAATGCCCCATTATATATCAGATTTAACTATAAATGCAGGGCATTTATGTTGGCTAAACTAAATGCATTTCCCTCCAAAGTTTTACAAGGGAGATATCATCAAGTCCCTTTAGGCGACAGACTCTGTTCCTGTAGAGCGAATATTCCCAACTCAATTCAGCATATATTGCTTGATTGTTCCTTTTATCATAATCTCCGTAAAGATTTATTTTGCAAGCTTTCTTTCTCCCCAGATTTGTCTATTCTGCCACCCTGTTATTATTTATTGAACAATACTGAAGGGGAGGTTAGCAAGGCTGTGGCAAAAATTTTGGCTGACATCGTTAAATTTAAATCTGACCATGTATGAATGCATCTGTAACTCAGTTTCATTTTGATTTTATCTCCAATGTTTAAATTTGTATATTTTGTGTATTTTTATTTGCAACTGTTATGCCATTAAAGGTTTGGTATGGTATGATTCATCTTAATGACTGTTGAAGAAGGATTACACATCCTAAGGAGAAGGATTACACTTTTTATTCAGCCAGATTTGTCTCTTACTCATGACTGGACTATGTTTTGGTATAGGTGTATTCAGATGCACCTGTAGATTATATACTCCAAGGTTTAGATCATGTGGCAAAAGACAGACTGGACATTAAATAATTTGATTTTATTACAGGGAAATATTTAACAAGAAATCAAAAAAGCAAATCATTGATTATTTTGACATTAATGGAAAATCAGAGATGGAGCTGGTAATTGTTTGGGATGGCTTTAAGGCAGCATTGAGAGGCAAGTTCATAGCAGTCACAGCACATCTGAAAAAACAAAAAAAATAAACTGCAGAATTACAACACAAAGAAACAAGCAACAAAAAAGCTTACAAAAAATGCTTGCAGAATGGAAAACTCTGGAAGCAAAAGAAGCCTCTTCAATACAAAACAACAGTATTGGCAGAAAACTAATAGAACATTAAAAATTCTCTCCTGGTGGGCAAAAACACACAAAAATGCCAAAAGAATTATATCAATCAGGGCAAACAAGAAAAAGTTCATTTTAATTCAGCAAAAATATTTAATAGCATGGCAGAATTTTATCGCACCCTATACTTGGTATCTTCACCAGATATAGTTAGCATTACATGATATTTAAGGAAACATAAACTTCTTAAGACATTATATAAACATAAACAATTTTTATAAAAGCAAATTACTTTTCAGGAGATCTTAGAAATGATAAGACAGCTAGAACTGAATAAAGCAACAGGAAAAGATGGCTTTAGCTCTGAATTTTTCAAAACATTTCACAATATCCTATTGACACCATTAAGAAAACTATTTAATTATATTATGGATAAGGTTACTATGCCTCCTACATGGTCAGAGGCTGAAATAATTACAATCCCAAAGAAAAACAAAGACTTAAGTAACCTGGTCTCATACCAACCCATTTCTTTACTAAATAGTGATGCAAAGATTTTATTCCAAAACACTGGCAGACAGACTTCAAAAGCTAATTTCTGAGTATATTTTAGATGATTAAACAGATTTTATCCCCAAATGTTCTCTTACTGACAATATAAGGCATACTTTGAATTTGACTTCTTACGGCAAAAAAGAAAAAATAGAATCAATCCTCCTCTCAGTTGATAAAATATGCATTTACATCAGGAACAAAGGTTACTATCTTCCAGGTAGGACTTGGAAAGCTCCCAGAATTACAACTGATCTTCACACTACAGAGCTCTGTTATCCTGGATAAAATGGCTGCTTTTGACTATATGGCGTTTTATCCCCCTGAAGTCCCTCTCTTCTCCCAAAACTCCAGGAATTTCCCAACCCAGAGTTGACAATCCTATAAGGAGCACAGCATGGCAAAAGAGGGAAGACCTCTTGTCCCATCAGCTACTGCCTATTATATAACTCTAAGCCTCCCCCCACCCCAACAACAAACAGGAACGGACCTTTAAGAAAAGACATGAAGGTCTTTATTTTCTGTTTCATATTGCTTTTATTGCCCCATCTGTGGAAAACATGACAGAAATAAAATGTCAATTTAATGATATTTATGTTTTATGATTGTAGTAACCATGTGTTAATACCAACGTATTAGCACAGTTCCTCCCTGGTTAATTAGATTTGGCCTTACAAGTGTTGGCTGAATGGGACAGTGAAAAATCTCAGTGTTTTACTCTAAGTGCTTCATACAGCCCCGTTCATTTTTTTCAGAGGATGTTAACTGTTACAAACCTTGCAGGACTGGCTTTTTTCCCCCCTAGAGACCCATTTTCAAAATCAAGTAACAGAAATAACCCATTACTTAGGCTTGCCAATCCCCAGGTCCCAGTCTCCAATTGGAAAGGCTTCCTCTTGGGATGGGATGTCTGTGTTACTTGGAAGAAGTTGGCTGCAACTCATGAGTAGAAAGGCCAATCCCTCACTTCAGAGTCACCAGAAACGGGGCAGGGGGGGGGACATCTGCTGAGCACTTCATTATTCCCTATGTGGAGATTGATTCTCATAGGGTATAATAGGGAATTGATCTGGAGGTTTCGGGGGCTCTAGGGGAGCTGTTTTTTTAGATAGAGGCACCAAATTTCCAGTATAGTATCTAGTGCCTCTCCCCAAAGTACCCCCCAAGTTTCAAAATGATTGGACCAGGGGGTCCAATTCTATGAGCCCCAAAAGAAGGTGCTCCTATCCATTATTTCCTATGGAAGGAAGACATTTAAAAAGGTGTGCTGTTCCTTTAAATATGATGGCCAGAACTCCCTTGGAGTTCAATTATGCTTGTCACACCCTTGCTCCTGGCTCTGCCCCCAATGTCTCCTGGCTCCACCCCCAAAGTCCCCAGGTATTTCTTGAACTGGACTTGGCAACCCTACCATTACTACATGCAGTCAAGTTTACCTCTTCACATATTTGTTACTCTAGAAAACATTTGCAGATTTATACCCTTCTGAAATGTAGAAAATAGCACATCTCTTCCTTTCCATTTCTGATACTTAAATAGGTCTTAAGAAACCATGAAGACACATCACCCTGAAAAATAATTGCATTAATGTGCACATAGATAAGGAATCAGCATGTTATAGCTACCATAGAGTGAGTTGTCCTATCCTGAATTGATTGTCAGTCATATTTTAGTTCCTGTAACCTCTGTAGCACGTGCAAGGAACACTAGCAATCTCCAAAAAACCATTTCCTGTATGAAAAGTAGGATGGCTTCTAATTATTATGGTTTTACACATCTGTGATTCTAAAAATCTCCTTCCTAAAATGTCCTTGCTTTAAAGGTCTATGTAAGATGGGAACCATGATTTTTTTTATTACTATGTCCATTACTGTATCTTGAGAGCTGAACATTTGGACCCAATGAAATGTATGATCTAAACTAGAATCCTTGGCTGCTCTCATATTAAGTATCTGGGTTTGCCTTCTCCAGGGCTTTTTTTTGAGCAGGAATGCACAAGAATGCAGTTCCAGTTGGCTTGGCATCATGGGATGTCGTCTAATATATGCAAAAGAGTTCCTGCTGGGCTTTTTATATATATAAAAAAGGCTTGGCCTTTCCAGTAGCAAAGATGGTTCTGCAAGTGATAGGACAGTTTTTATAAACACAGACACAACAGAAGAGTAAATATTCCATCAGGAGAGCAAATTTTCAATATTGCTCTCAATATTTCAATATTTCCATTTCAATACTTTTTACATATTAAGAGTACTGCTAATGTCTATTATTGTTTCCTTGTACAGTCTATGGTCTTACTATGGAAAGGTGAGGAAACACAACTGAAAACCGGAGAAAAGAACACTATGTTGTCTGAGGTTGGCAGATCACCCAACATCTCCTCCCAATTTAACAAGCTTTAAGCTTCAACTAGACACAAGATACTGCAGGGGGGAAAATATAGCCACAGGGCTAATGATGACAACAGCTGCCAGCAAACTTTCCACTGTGAACAAGTAAAGACTTGATACGTATTTTAGCTCAGTTTTTGTTGTAGTAGCATCAGTGACAAGTCTATGCTGGTAGAAACTCATACTGCATTCCTTAACATTAGGACTTAAGACTTGCCTTTGAAAATTAACTTGGTTCAGTTGCAGCTGCAAAGTAGTTTTTTTTTTAAAGCACTAAATTCATTAATGTATAAAAAACATACAAATTCACTTACATAATTTATTTTGCCCCCAATAGCTTAGATGAGGCGAGAAGTTCCACATACTATAAAAGCATCATATTTTATGGGCTGACACCTGCCTGATTGCTTGAACTCCATCTCTCTGCTTCAGAAATTCACTGCTATTGCTCATTTCCATTTTTCCTTTTAAAAAGAGTGAATGTGGAATTCTGCATCTGATGCCAAGTTCTTGAAACTACAATCTTACATATGCCTTGGGTATGACAGGAAAATGATTATTTTTTAAAAGGACTCATCATTTTTGTTGGACAAATTGGGCAAGGACAACTTTTTGCTACATGTCAAAAGTTATGCGTGTGTGTGTATATAATAGGTGATTTTAACTACCCGCAGATTGATTGGGTCAATATGTGTTCTGGTCGAGAGAAAAAGATTGAGTTTCTTGATGCTCTCAATGACTGTGCTGTGGAGCAGATGGTCTCAGAACCTACCAGGGGTGGGTTGATCCTGGATTTGGTCCTAAGTTATGCCCAAGACTTGGTGAGAGATGTAAAAGCGATCGCACCGCTTGGGAGCAGTGACCATAATGTTATTGATTTCACCATTTGTATAAATAGAGAGTTGCCCCAAAAGACCAGCACAACCATGTTTAACTTTAAAAGGGGTAAATTCTCTGAGATGAGGAGACATGTGAAGAGGAAACCGAAAGGAAAGGGAAATTCAGTCCAAACCCTTGGGGAAGCTTGGAGACTATTTAAAACCAGAACCCTAGAAGCTCAGATAAAATATATACCACAAGTTAAGAAAGGCACAAACAGGTATAAGAAAAGGCCTGCATGGTTAACAAACAAAGTAATGGAAGCTGTAAAAGGTAAGAAGGACTCCTTTAAGCAGTGGAAAGCTAGTCCAAGTGAGATTAATAAAAAGGAGCACAGGCTGTGGCAAATCAAATGCAAAACTGTGATCAGGCAGGCAAAAAGGGACTATGAGGAGCATATTGCAAAAAACATAAAGACCAACAATAACAATTTCTTCAAATATATTAGAAGCAGGAAACCAGCCAGGGAGGCAGTGGGGCCCTTGGATGACCAAGGGGTAAAGGATTACTGAAGGAGGATAGGGAAATGGCTGAGAAGCTGAATGCATTTTTTCCCGTGTCTTCACTGTGGAAAATGAGAAGTGTTTGCCTGCTCCAGAACCACTAATTCTGGAAGGGGTGTTGAAAGACCTGAGTCAGATTGAGGTGACAAGAGAGGAGGTTCTACAACTGATAGACGAATTAAAAACTAATAAGTCACCAGGTCTGGATGGCATACATCCAAGAGTTCTGAAAGAACTCAAAGTTGAACTTGTGGATCTTCTGACAAAAATATGTAATCTTTCATTGATATCTGCCTCCGTTCCTGAGGACTGGAAGGTAGCAAATGTCACCCCCACCTTTAAAAAGGGTTCCAGAGGAGATCTGGGAAATTACAGGCCAGTCAGTCTGACTTCAATACCGGGAAAGTTGGTAGAAACCATTATCAAGGACAGAATGAGTAGGCACATTGATGAACACGGGTTATTGAGGAAGACTCAGCATGGGTTCTGTAAGGGAAGATCTTGCCTCACTAACCTGTTACATTTCTTTGAGAGGGTGAGCAAACATGTGGACAAAGGAGACCCAATAGATGTTGTTTACCTTGACTTCCAGAAAGCTTTTGATAAAGTTCCTCATCAAAGGCTCCTTAGAAAGCTTGAGAGTCATGGAGTAAAAGGACAGGTCCTCTTGTGGATCAAAAACTGGCTGATTAATAGGAAGCAGGGAGTGAGTATAAATGGGCAGTCTTTGCAGTGGGGGACGGTAAGCAGTGGTGTGTCACAGGGCTCAGTACTGGGTCCCATGCTCTTTAACTTGTTCATAAATGATTTGGAGTTGGGAGTAAACAGTGAAGTGGCCAAGTTTGCAGATGACACTAAATTGTTCAGGGTGGTGAGAACCAGAGAGGAGGCACTCCAAAGGGATCTATTGTGAGGCACTCCAAAGGGATCTATTGAGGCTGGGTGAGTGGGCGTTAACGTGGCAGATGAGGTTCAATGTGGCCAAGTGCAAAGTAATGCACATTGGGGCGAAGAATCCCAGCTACAAATACAAGTTGATGGGATGTGAACTGGCAGAGACTGACCAAGAGAGAGATCTTGGGGTCATGGTAGATAACTCACTGAAAATGTCAAGACTGTGCGATTGCAATAAAAAAGACCAATGCCATGCTGGGAATTATTAGGAAGGGAATTGAAAACAAATCAGCCAGTATCATAATGCCCCTGTATAAATCGATGGTGCGGTCTCATTTGGAATACTATGTGCAATTCTGGTCACCACACCTCAAAAAGGATATTATAGCATTGGAAAAAGTCCAGAAAAGGGCAACTGGAATGATTAAAGGTTTGGAACACTTTCTCTATGAAGAAAGGTTAAAATGCTTGGGGCTCTTTAGCTTGGAGAAACGTTGACTGCGGGGTGACATGATAGAGGTTTACAAGATAATGCATGGGATGGAGAAAGTAGAGAAAGAAGTACTTTTCTCCCTTTCTCACAATACAAGAACTCGTGGGCATTCGATGAAATTGCTGAGTAGTCAGGTTAAAATGGATAAAAGGAAGTACTTCTTCACCCAAAGGGTGATTAACATGTGGAATTCACTGCCACAGGAGGTGGTGGCAGCTACAAGCATAGACAGCTTCAAGTGGGGGTTAGATAAAAATATGGAGCAGAGGTCCATCAGTGGCTATTAGCCACAGTGTGTATATATATATATATATATATATATATATGTGTGTGTGTGTGTGTGTGTGTATATATATATATATATATATATATATGTGTGTGTGTGTGTGTGTGTGTGTGTATATATATATATATATAAAATTTGGCCACTGTGTGACACAGAGTGTTGGACTGGATGGGCCATTGGCCTGATCCAACATGGCTTCTCTTATGTTCTTATATACACATATTGTGTGTGTATAATGAGAGGGATCATATTAAACAGGTGTTGTTGCAATTACACTGTTTTCCTATTGTAACTGCTTTGCAGCATTTCAAGATATGATATGGCCAGTCTAACCCTGCCAGCCACTCAGCGTTTGGAATAAACACATACTGCCCTTTAAAAAGGAATAAGAGAACACTCAGATCCAGCTGCATTGTAGTGGTGTATGCTGCAAACTTAGGAGGCCACCACTGAATATCAACTGAAGAAAGAAAAGTGGTTTTTCTGAGGAAGTTTGCCTCCCCATGAACTCTTGATGCTATCAGCCTGCAGAAGTTGTTGCAGTTCTCTGGAGAGGCTCAGCAGAGCAGTGCTAGAAGTACTCAAGAGACTCCTATTGCATCCCTTAACACTAAGGGTCGGATGCTATGACTCTCTTCTTCTAAAAGACAATGTTAAATTCATGAATTTTAATTAGTGGTGTTGGGAAGTAAACAAATGATCATGCAAACTTTGTTGTTCTTATTCTCATACACCATAGCATTTGGGTTCTGAAGAGCAAAAGAAGACTGCTTTAGTAATGAGTGAGGATTTTAAAATAAAGAAAATAACATTTAAAATATAAAAGAGGTAGATATCATCTGTTCCACTGCTAGAGCACTTCCAAATGTATATCTTTTTCTGACGTGGAAGGGGTTAAACATTCGTACGAACATATGAAGCTGCCTTATACTGAATCAGACCCTCGGTCCATCAAAGTCAGTATTGTCTACTCAGACTGGCAGCGGCTCTCCAGGGTCTCAAGCTGAGGTTTTTCATGCCTACTTGCCTGGACCCTTTTTAGTTGAAGATGCCAGGGACTGAACCTGGGACCTTCTGCTTACCAAGCAGATGCTCTACCACTGAGCCACCATCCCTTCCCAAATTTCTGCTTGAGTGGGGTCAGTCAGCTGCCTCCTATTGCTTGACTCCTGGGAGTGGAGCTACTGCTCTCAGGTGTAAAGCAGAACTCATTAGAGGGCTGACCCTGTAAAAGACACTCAGGATCCCTCTGGGGCTTGATCCTGGGGAATCAAACAAAGAAGTTGAACTTAGGAGATCAGCATGGGAGGTTGAGAGGGAGCAGGAAAGCTGTGCTTAGGATATCAGTGTGTGAGGTCAAGGAGGAGGAGTAGAAAACCCCTCTAGTTGAGTTTTCCAAGAATGGAAGTACAAACTCCACATCAGCAAGGAGGGTGGTATGCTGCTGTATCCTTCCTGCTACAGGTATCTGCACAAGTTACAGTAAGCACCCTATTTCATTTTAAATGGCTAACCAGTTGTTTAGCAATAGAAGTGCTCAACCTTTGGTTTAAATTCTGTTGTTTAAGTCCTTGCAGTTCAGAGATATAATTTTAAGCTTGATACCCATAATATGTCAGTAGATGGAGAAGTAATATATTAAGCCTATCAAAAAATAGCCATATTACCTGAGGTCTCCAGAATACAGGTGAGCTAGGTGTCTCATACCGCATTGTCCACAATCTTAAGTTAGGAAAAAATAGAAAAGATATAACCAGCCAGATTGTATACTTCAAGAAGGATTCCCAAAACAATGTTGTTACAATATACAAAGGCCACAACAAGGAGGTTACCAGAAACAAAGCCATCCTAGAAAAAAGGAATAAAAACCATTAAAAATCAATGTACAAACTTTTATAAACATGGTCCTTCCACTGGACCCAACTTTAGAAGCCAGTCCAATAAACAGGACTGAAGCTTGCTTTGGAGGTTTCCTGTTGAACCTTTGCCACTTGTTGATATGGCTTTAAGGAGGAAATTTAGAAGGAGAGCTGTGTGGGGATTCGGGATGTTCAAAATCTGGAGAGCAGAAAGCATAACATAGCCTGAATCCAAATCATTAGCCACTAGTCTCTTCCTTGATGTATCACAGTAAAGTCACTTGGGGGGGACCAGTAGAATTTATAGTTGTTTTCCAATAGGTTACTGAGAATGGGTTTCATTTCATGCCTATGCTGGAGCATTTCTGGCGACAAATCCAGTAAAATCCAGAGCCTCCCTGAGTCCGCTTGCGAAGAGGGCGGGATATAAACTTAATGTAAGTAAGTAAGTAATAAATAAATAAATACATAAATAATAAAAAAAAACTAGGACATAATTGTCATGGTAAATTAAGCCCTTTTCAGACCTGGAGAGCTTTAAGATGGTGTCCCATGTTCTATGGTCTGGAATGCTCACTATAATCCCTGAAGAAATTGCCCACTTTTTGGGTGGGGGACCCACTCTTGTTGCAAAGTCTATGAATGGAGCAACTCCCTCCTCCAAAGTTAATGTATTAGCCAGCCAAGAGACAAGAAAATTTTAAAAATCTGTTTCCACTTCCACATGCTCTGGAATGCCATGTAATTTAATATTTTTTCCTCTGTTTATTTTCCAGGAGTATGATTTTGTACTGTGCCCATTTCTCAGAGGCTTGCAAGTCTCTTACCTCCTCTTGCATAGTCGGCGTAGATTCCATGGCTGATTCAGCCATTTTAGAGACTTCTGTTGGGGTAGCAGGCAAAGCTTGCAGCTGTGAGGTGACTGGTGGGATTGCAGTTTGAATTTTGGCAGCAATATTTTCTTCCAGTTTTAAGACTGAATCAAAGAATTCTTAGTGAGTTACAGTTAAGCCTCCTGCTGCCTCATTAGGTGCTCCACTGGCCATTTTATCTGGTGTGTCTTCGTCCTAGCCAGCCCAGGCCATCTCATCGGTGCACTGGAAGAAGGCATTTTGAGGCTGCGGGGTAATGTCTTTTGGCTTGGTTTTGGTTACAGTCTGCTTCCCCATGGCAAAACTGGTCACGGGTGTGATGCGAGTGGAAGTGGAGCAGTGAAAAGTAGAGGTGGGGTGAGAGCCATGGTTCTAGGCATCTGCCATAAACTGGAGCTACACCACGCCCCCCTCCCCCCGCTAACCAGTTGTGAAGGTAGAAAGACAGTGGGCAGTAATTCTTAGAGAACTCAAATGTGAGATAGTTGATGTACTAACCTGTATATGTTACTTATCACTAAATTCAGCCATTGTACCAAAAGACTGGAGAGCAGCAAATGTTATACCAATTTTTAAAAAGGAGTCCAGAGGGAAACCAGGAAATTGGAGGCACTGAGTTGGTCACTGTGTGAGAAAGGATGCTATACTAGATGAATCCCACTTGGCTGTTCTTATGTTCTTGTACAGATATAGCCTATTTCTCTGATTTGCATTTGACAATGAAAACAGACTAAAGAGAACAATGCAAGTATTAACTGTGATGGTGACCTCTGACAGACATTGGCTTTGAACCAAATTCCTTTGGATTTAAATGCTGACAAGTCATCAAGTATAATATGGCTGGCTCATCAGACATGATTCTATAAGCTGCCACAAGAAATGGAAAAACACTGACTCCATCTTCCTCAAAAGGAAGACCAAATTATTAATTACAGTAATTCACAGCTAATAAGTTCACATGTTTATTCTTGTATAATGTGACAGTAAAGGTTAGCTTGCTTTCATTACTAATACTGTTACAACTTTCTCATTTAGAAACAAAAAGAGAGGGCACAATTCACTGAAACCTCATCCTACCTAAGCTTTATTGTAATGGAAAAGAGGTGCCTCAAAGGATCCTGAGAAACATTCCCATAAGCAGGGCTGGCACATCTGAGTAGGTAGGTGGCCGTCCAAGGTGCCACCTGTCCACAGGGGTGCATGCGCCCCTTGGAGCCTCTCTTCCCTTGCTTTGGAAGTCTTCTGTGGCAAGAGAGGACAAGCTCCGAGCACTTCCAAGTGCCTGCCCCATCCTGTCTGTGAGACCCAGGAAGAAGAAAGTGGCAGGGCAGGGCAGCAGGGTGTGTACTCCTTGAAGCCTGCCTTCCCTTGCTACCCCCCATCTGGAAATAGACAGTTTTGTGCCCAGCTGGCATTTATTTGTTTATTTATTTATGATACATACATGAAGCTATCTGTGCAGTCTGCTTCACCCTTCTCCAACTGGTACTGCAAGAAAGAGACCATGAAATAGCAAAGGCAGTTGGAGTTGAGGAGCTTGGCAAAATGGTAAGGCTGCCAAGTCCAACTCAGGAAATATCTGGGGACTTTGAGGGTGAAGCCAGAAGAACAAGGTTGTGACAAGCATGACTAAACTCTGAAGGAAGTTCTGGCTACCACTTTAGAAGGACCACACTCTTTTAAACAACTTCTTTTCATTGGAAATTATGGAGGATAGGGGCAACTTCTTTTTGGGCTCATAGAATTGTACCCTGGTCCAATCTTTTTGAAACATGGAGACTTTTTAAAAGAGAGGCACCAGACACTAGAAAATTTTGTGCTTCTACCTGAAAAAAGAGGCCCCCAGAGCCCCAGATACTTACAGATCGATTCTCCATCATACACTATGGGGACCAGTCTCCACAGGGTATAATGAAGTCCCCAGCAGGCATTCAACCCTGTCCCTACTTTCTGATAATGAGGGGAGGGCCTCCAAACCAGGGCATCCCCTGCCCCAAACTGGGGATTGGCAATCCCACAAAATGACAACTAACACATCAACAACAAACACCTGCTGCCAAGCAAGAACTGGCCCACCTACATTTCAGAGAGCAAAGAGGAAGAGTAAAAGAGGCAAAGAACAAGAAGAGAAGGGCCAGAATCACTGTGATGTTATCAGCCATATGAAAGAGAAAGGCAGAGAGACTAGACAGAGTTCTATCTTCCATCATCAATGGAGCACTGCTGTGAAGCAGCCTGCTTGGACACTCCTTGAATAAAACTAGGTTTGGCCAATCTAGCTGTTATGGGCCAGCCAGCTGCCACCTCCCTCATGGAGAAGCAATCAGAAGAGTAAGGGCTGCACCTGTGGAATACCCACCTAAGCATCTGGGGTAAGAAGTAGACCCAATGGTGGGAGCATTGGGAAGAGAAAGCTTCCAAGCCATTACCAGGCTGTTATGTTAATTCAGGAGATGACAGAAAGGACACAGAAGCCAGGGCCTCAGGCTCTGCCAGGATTGCCTGAACCAGCAAAACTTGGAAAAAGGAAGGTTTGACAGCTTTGGAGACAAGATGGAGTGCTTGCCTGATCATGCAGCAGTGATCAATGTTAATTCCTGGGGTGGAGTCTTTACAGAATCAGGATTGACAGGCTGATAGGAAGCAGTAAGGATTTACTCCTGGAGGATGATGAATCCACTGGGAAGAAGCAACAGCTGGGTTTGGGGGAATGATTCAGCAAAAGGAGGTAGATAAAAGGAACATGCTGAGCAAGCCTTGATGTGGAAGCAACATTGCTTGCCATACCGTCTGTGAGCTGACCTGCTTAGCAAACAGAGTGCTACTTCGACTTGCTGCCTTTTACTCTGTCCTTGTTAACCTTTGCTTGCTTTACAGCTAGAGACCCCAACCTTGTATCCTGTCGTAGTTCCCAAGCCCTGGACCTTGGATGCTCTTTTCCCTTGACCCCGGATTGGTTTGTAGACTGTGCTCTTGCATCCTGCATTACTTTTTATTGTTGTAGTGCGTATCTTGAAAACCCTGGGTAGAGTAAAAGTGCCAGGCTTTGCCCTGAACATGACATGAGCTTTGGGGTAACTTGTGAACTGTAAATGAGGTTAGCATATGATGCAAAACTGTTTTCAATAAATCCCTGGCCTGTTCCACCTATGTAGTTTACCTTGGATATACAATTGCATTACAACATTTCTAATTTTTGGTTCTGCAACTTGTTTTCTCCATATCAGTTCAATGTCAGAGTTTGATCAGGTTTTTGGCAATTTTTTTCACAGCACTTATGGGGCAGTTTTATTTTTAAGCTGATTGCAAGTCAGCTTGTTTTCATGTGTGAAAGACTTGAATCATTATTTTTCAGAGCAGTGATCTACACCCCCTTTGAACATTCTCTCCTCTATCCATGCTCCCTTCTACTTTTTATATCCCCCTTTCCCTCCCCCCACCCCAGGTGTGTGCACGCTCTCTCTCTGTTATAATGGAGATTAGCAATAGTGCATTAATGATATGTTCAAAAAGTTCCTACTTTACTGCCATTTTGCTAATTTCTTTAGCAGTACACACAGTTTCATGTCCCTCACCCTTGCCTTTTCCTGCCTTTGGTTTTAATAATCCCATTCACTTCAGGCTACTTTTACTGTTCCCTTCACCAAGGTAATATGTAAGTTTAGTATTTAGCAGTGTGGAAATAATTACTTATTATTTTGCTGTTCATATCACTTTTATATGTCTTTATAGTGATTACATTTCATTAGCATGCTGCTCAAAATGGCACAGGATAACACATGATCAGTAGCCATGTTATAGTGGTCTTCTTAAAAAACAACTTTGTGTTGGGTAATTTATCTCACTTTAGCACTAGTGCACATGTAATGTACTGAAGTTGGAGACGTTCAGATGGCAACATGCATTATTAGGAGTACATCACAAAGACAACACGGCGGGTCCGGGTCCCCCATTATATACATTTCCCGGAACAACCTTCTTCCTGGTCAGGTCCAATCCTGGCCAGTTAAACTTCCCGCCACTGATCATCATAGGCGGGCTGCATTTTCCCTTCCAGGCATTGCCCACAGGTGCGCTGTGCTGTACTTTCTGGGATGTACAGAAAGGGGAGGGCGGGGTATAAATAAAATATTATTATTATTATTATTATTATTATTATTATGAATGGCAGACACAACAGTACAATATAACTAGCACATCTGTGCAAATTAAAAAAAAAATAGATGATCTGGCAGCAGTGATGATGAGATTGCAGACATATGCAGCCTTCAGATTTTAAAACTGGATTGTGACCCAGTGTGAACACAAAAACAACGAATTTAAAGCATCGCCCCTTTATTTGCAAGACACAACTCCAGGAAGCAACAGCTTCAGCTGGCCATAGGAATGCTGGGAAGGAAAACTGACTTCCACTCCATTGAAACATATTGCAGCACAGACAAAGTTGCAAGGAAAACATCACATTTTCTTTGCAGCTTTGCAAATCCAGAAGAAATTCCTGCTGCAGCTGGCAAAGACAAGGCAGAAGAAGCTGGGAATGTTGGCAGCTTTGGAGCTTCAAAGGGTAAGGACAGGAGAGGGGAGAAAAGTCATGGGCCTGATTATAGCCCTGGGCAGGCCAGTTCTGGTTTGTGGGCTGGACATTTGACACCCCTGTCAGAGGGTATAATGGAGCAAGTTGTACAGAAAATACCAATATTTTGGGGGCTCACTATACCCAAATCTGAACAATGCCATTTTTTAAAAAGGTAAAGGTAGTCTCCTGTCCAAGCACCAGTTGTTTTCAACTCTGGGATGACATCGCATCACAACATTTTCATGGCAGACTTTTTATGGGATGGTTTGCCATTGCCTTCCCCAGTCATCTACACTTCCCCCCCAGCAAGCTGGGTACTCATTTTACCAATCTTGGAAGAATGGAAGGCTGGCTCAACCTTGAGCCGGCTACCTGAACCCAGCTTTCTCTGGGATCAAACTCAGGTCATGAGCAGAGAGCTCGGACTGCAGTACTGCAGCTTTACCACTCTTTGCCATGGGGCTCTTTTTTTTTTGCACACCCCTAATTTGTATCTGCTTTTTTAACACTTTGGTTAACATGCATAGCTTCTTGCATTCATTTTGTCATATAACCTAGTTGGATGAACCTGAAATAAACCAAAGTTCTCCTTATATATGTAGTAATTTCTAAGCTGCCTTCCAGAGAATTGATTGGTGCAGCTTACAAGAGATTCCAAACAACATAAAACATTGCAACACTCAATCAACAATTTAATATAACCATGAATCATAATCATAAATCATTAAAAGGTAAAATTGGGACTTTATGTTTGCAGTAATGGAGAAAATAAAGTTGGGGGAAAACTTTATAAGAATGATAAAAGCAATTTATACTGAACAAAGTGCAAGGTTATGTATAAATGCAGATCTTACAGAAGAAATGACAATCAGCAAAGGTACAAGGCAAGGTTATCCGCTTTCACCATTGTTGTTTATAATGACTCTCGAAATCTTATTGCTGCAAATACAAGATGATGAAGAAATTGAAGGAACGAGAATTAAAGGATTTTCCTATAAATATAGAGCATTTGCAGATGATATAATGTTTATAAATGAAAATCCTATGCAAGTAACACCTTTGTTGTTAGCCAAAATACAAGATTTTGGAGAATTGGCGGGACTTTATGTTAATAAAGAAAAGTCAAAAATTTGGTGTAAAAATATGCAAGTAAGTAAACAAAAGGAATTGCAGAGATTAATGGGATGTGAAGTTACCCCTAAAATAAAATATTTGGGCGTGGAAATAACAATGAAGAATATTGATCTGTTTAAAAACAATTATGAAAAGTAAAAAACATGAAGGTTTTTTCTACCATATGTGGTGGACTTGTGAAAGAGCAAAAAAGTATTGGCAGATGATTCAACAAGAGATTTCTAAGATCTTGGGATACGAATTTAACAAAGTTGCAGAGACTTTTCTGTTGGGATTACAAATGGAAAAATTTCCAAAAGAAGATAGAACTTTAATTTGGTACTTGCTCACAGCTGCTAGGACATTGTATGCACAGTTGTGGAAGCAAGAAAAAAATACCAGAGAAATGGGATTGGATTGTAAAAGTTATGACATGGAGTGAAATGGACAAGTTAACAAGAAAAGAGACTATGATTTAGAAGTATTTAAGATAGAGTGGAAAAAGTTCAGAAGATACGTAGAAAAAGAGTGGAAAATAAAAGGACATTGGACAATTTTTGATAATGACTAAGTCTAAGAGGGAGGAGGATATTAATTTTGGTTCTTATTAATTAAGGGTACCTTTAATATTAAGATTTTAAGTATATAACACCAGCGGGGGTCAAGTAACGGGGGGAGGGGTGGGTAGAAAGTAATATATGGGATAGATAAAAAAGCAATTATTAATGATGTAAGAAATTGAAATTTATTACCATATGTTACTAATAAAATTGTTTGAAACAACAGTTTAAAATAACCAGGAATCATAATCATAAATCATTAAAAGGTAAAAATAATAAATCATAAGAGAAAAAACAAAAGCAACAAAGCAAGGGAAAAACCAAATAAAAGGCAGAGGACAAAAAAACCCCACAACAGTTGCAGCTAAATAAAACAAGATATATAGACCACTAAAAACAGGTGGCAAAATGTCCAGGAACCTGTCACTTAAACAGCAGCAAAGGAGGCGGCAGGTGAATTTCAAGAGTTAGAGCATTCCATAGGCAGGGCACTTGTACCAGGAAAGCACTATATCAGTATTGAGACATGTGGAGTAAGGGATGAGATGAGAACTTGAGGACAGGATACTAAAGAAAAAGACATCTATCAAAATTAATGGGATTCTCTTATAAAGTTTCTTATAAAATTTGCCCCTAATCTTTTTGAGCCTGGGGGGACCTTTGGAATTCTAACACCAAGTGGCAGGGACAGCCACAAAATGACTGCTGCAGGAGCCTGAGCCACCACAAAATGCCAGGAAGTTGAGTTACACATAACTCTAAATAGAATCTCTTCAGTCCTTCATGCAGAAGCTCTGTTTAACAGGATGCCTTTCAAGATGGAAGTATTGTTTTAAAATATTTTCTTGCATACTCACACATGATACGTTCAGTTGCCCAGTGAAGATCCTTGAGCTGTGATGAGAGCTGCTGCCAAAGAAATGCTCTTTAAAATGTACACAGCTGAGCAGATCTCCAGTGGCCAGCCAGAAGCCCTCCTGGACAAATGCTGATATGGCCCCTCCTGCTTTGCCAAGAAAGGTGTCCATATGGCACTGCCCACAGGCACCATGTTGGGGACTCCTGATTTAAGCGATGTATGAATCAGATTGCTAGCGTCATTTCCAGTTTTTCACAGGAAGTTGATTGTTGATCCCTGGAGGGTAATAAAAGTCTCCAGAGATTATATGACAGGTCCAGGAAGGATTTTAATACACGTCTCATATCTGTTTTGCAAACTCACTTCCTCTTGCTCACCTTTTTGAATACTTGAAGCTGCCTTATAGTGAGTCAGATCATTTGTGGATCAAGCACAGTCTTGTCTACTCTGACTGGCAGCTGCTATCCCAGTTCTCAGGCAGTGAAGGATGAAGATGTTCATCCTGGGATGTTCTGCAAAGAGAGCTTACTGCCACTGAGCTGTGGACCTTAACAAATCACTGAATTTCAGGTGTCACACGATGGCCATTTTGCTGCAGTTCCATTACTGTTCTGGAATTTTTATCTGATAAACAATTAGGCACTCTGGAACACTGGGAAATCTCTTTAGCAGTCTGGACTTTTATGACTGCCTTTAATGAAGTTCCCCTGCCCATTACTATAGAAATTATTTTTTTTCAAAACTCTTAAAATAACATAGATGTTTTACCCTTAACCTTCTTATTCAGCCTCTGCATATATAATCCAAATGATTATATTATTATTGTCATCTTAATTTTAATAGGCAGCACTACTGTTCTTCAGATTATATCTAATCCATCTGCCAGTATGTCACTGATGTTACTAGAACCTATAAGGGACATACAACTAGTTGTATAAGTTATCATCTTAAGAATAGTAATACTGCTATTAAAATAATTTATTTATTTATTACTTTCAACTTTTATCCCACCCTCTCCACAAGCGGACTCAGGGCAGCTAACAATCAGTTCAGACATTTACAACTATAGTTTTCAAAATGATAAAATACAATTTAAAACATTAAATTAAGACGGCAATGTCACCACCACCACTGATGCAATTAGTTAATACTGGCAATAATGACCTCCCAGTGATTATTTTTACCTTAATAAGCTACAGTGCTGTGGAAGACCATGTTAAATGTTATATTTAGGCTTGCCAATCCCCAGGTCCCAGTGGGGGTTCTTCTGCTTTCCCAGGCTCTTTCCTGCCCCCAGTCAGCTGGCCGGCGGGGGGGAGGGCAAGCCTGCCCCCACAGCCACCATGTGACTTTCCACTTCCAGAGGCTTCAGTCTCCGATTGGAAAGGCTTCCTCTTGTGATGGTGTGTCTGTATTACTTTGAAGAAGTTGGCAGCAACTCGTGAGTAGAGATAGCAATCCCTCGCTTCAGAGTTGCCCGAAACGGGGGGAGGGGAGGGAGGGAAATGTCTGCTGGGCACTTTATTATTCCCTATGTGCAGATCGATTCTCATAGGTATAATGGGGAATTGATCTGGAGGTATCGGGGGCTCTAAGGGGGCAGTCTTTTGTGGTAGAGGCACCAAATTTTCAGTATAATATCTAGTGCCTCTCCCCAAAATACCCCCCAAGTTTCAAAACGATTGGACCCCAAAAGAGGATGCCCTATCCTTCATTATTTCATATGGAAGGAAGGCAT
Source organism: Heteronotia binoei (assembly GCF_032191835.1). NCBI lineage: Eukaryota > Metazoa > Chordata > Lepidosauria > Squamata > Gekkonidae > Heteronotia > Heteronotia binoei. The sequence goes on from NC_083229.1 coordinate 80,721,133, forward strand.
TTTAAAAGGTGTGCTGTTCCTTTAAATGTGATGGCAGGAACTCCCTTGGAGTTCAATTATGTTTGTCACACCCTTGCTTGTGGCTCCGCCCCAATGTCTCCTGGCTCCACCCCCAAAGTTTCCTGGCTCCACCCCCAAAGTCCCTAGATATTTCTTGAATTGGACTTGGCAACCCTCGTTATATTGAATTTTCATCTGGATCAACTGGGTTGTGCAGTGAATAAATCCTGTAAGTAAATCCTGAAATTAGAGATTTGCCTTCAGAGATAAATATGTCAGTTCTGTATACATATCCTATGTTCCCATGGAAATTGTAGTATGTTTATTTTTAATTCCTGCACTTGCAATTCTGGCTAGAACTTTAAAAATAAACATTTTCTAAATTTGGTTTCAAAATCATTCCATTTAAAAAAATGTATAATATGTATAAGTCTTCAAGAAGTTCAGGTTGTTATTCTGGTGTTATAAATGCATTCTTAATTTTTTTAAAAACAATTGTTTCCATAGCAGATTATCACAAAAAGAAATGAATCTGATAGTATTTTAAAATTTTCTTCACATAAGAGGGACACTTACACCCCCTAGTGTACTAAAGAAAAAAAACTCTTCTTTCTGGACCAGAGTTCAGAGACAGAATGCAGATCTTCACTGATCCTCCCTGGTGGTTTAGTAAGAATGGATGGCTTTTATTGAATTATGAATCAAGAAACATTGCAAGTGGATACAGAAATATAACAGGGACACCTTGTAATATTTATGCTTTCAGAGAATGGCAGATGGTGATATTATGGAGGATCTGAGCCACTGTCTGACTGATGTGGTTAAATGGCCAAGGAAGAACAAGTTGAAACTGAATCCTGTCAGAATGGAAGTAATGCTGGTTGGGAAAGCTGAGGTCTTGGAGGTTACTATTTCCCACTTTTGATGGGATCCAGCTGACACTCACTGACTCATTTGAGAGCTCTGAGGTTATATTGGATCCAGCATTATTGCTGAAGAAACAAGTCAACAATGCTGCTAAAATGCAGGACTGGATCGATATGTTTTTTGAGGGGGGCAAAATTAAAAAATGGCGCCCCCTTATGGGCCATTCTATTTTATGGTCCCATAGAATACAATGGACTCCATACTCAATTTGGCACCCCCCCCCTCCATCAGCGCCTGGGGCAAGCACCCCCCTCTGTCCCTCCCAGATCCCGCCCTGCTAAAATGATATTCTTCCAGCTTTGTTTAGCCCAGAAGACTTGGCTAATCTAGGCACATGGATCCATCCTATGGTTACCCAGAGATTAAACTATTGTAATATACATGGGTCATGGTTCTGCCCTTAAAGTCACCTTGGAAAATCCAGTTGGCGTTGAAAGATACAGGTCAGCTGCTATCTGGACCTAGGCAGAGTATGCATATCACTCCCATTCTGCAATCATTCCATTGGTTACTAATCAAATCTAGGTATTGATTATTACCTAGAAAGCTGAACATCAAGACCCTGGACACACAAACCTGCAGAACAGCCTTTCCTACCATGCTGTGTGATGCATGGGCTTCACTCATCTGAATGAAGTCCTCGCTTATCTGAACAAAGCCATGCTGTACTGCATGGGCTTGACTGGATGGGATGGGTGTCCCCTAGTTCATCCCAGGGACAAGTTGCCATTTTAAGGAGTGAGATCCCACTTGGGAACGCCTTTAAATTGAGCTCTGGGGGGTGATTTTCATTGGGACCACCATAGAGAGTGAGTGGGGGGAGAGGGGGTTCTGCCTTCCTCTTTGCCATTTTTCTGACCTGAAGCAGTGCCAGGGGGACATGCAGGCACATAACACCAATAGTGTAATATCAATATTGTAATGCCCTTGCAGAGATATATAGTGCTGCTTCATTTGGAATACTGTGCACAGTTCAGGATATTGCAGAGCTAAATAAAGTACAAAAGAAGGCAATTAAAATGAGCAAGGAGTTGGAGCACCTTTTCTGTGATGAAATTCTGGAGAGTCTGGGCCTTTTTAGTCTAGAGAAAAGATAGCGAAGGGGAGACATGATAGTTGATATTCATGGGGTGGAGAAAAGACACAGAGGAGCTTTCCCCGCTCTCCTTAGACTAGAACATTGATTAATTGTGAGATTAATTTTACCTCGGTACTCTGAGGGAGGAGGGAGGAAAGAGAGGGGGTTTGTGCAAAGGATTTGCACATTAGCATAAGACAACACAATAGGTACCAGGAAGGGGTTTCGGAGACAAGAGAGGATTAGGCAGCAGTTGCCAGTCAAGGTTTAAGATACGTAGATACTGTACCTGGATAGAACCCAGTCTTCTTATGCTCCATTGTAGGGGAGGAAAGCAGGAGACTGGAATTAGCCTGGAGGATGCTGTTTTGCAACTTTATGCAGAGACCCTTTAGACAAGCATAGGCAAGTTTTCAGGGCGGGGTATAAATAAAGTTTATAAGCTGAGTGTTTTCACTTGGCCTGTCTTGTAGGATCTCTGGTTCAGGTGCAAGTATGGGGACCCCATTAGCAGGGGCGTAGCTAGGGCTTTGGGGGCCTGGGGCCCAAGATTTATGTGGGCCCCCCTATGTGTGTGGCTGAGGGGAGGGGAGGGGCTTCCCTGCCTTAAGACGCCGAGCGGCGTCTTTTCTAATGAAATAGAGACTGTTTGTAATTGTTTTTGGCACAATTGTTTTTGTTTTGGTCTGTTGCTGTGCAGCCACTCTTATTTTGTGGCTACCTGAACCCAGCTTCCGCCAGGATCGAACTCAGGTCATGAGCAGAGAGCTTTGCAGTACTGCAGCTTTAGCAGCATTTCAACGACTTCAATGCTCACTCTCTCATAAAGAACGCAAGAGCAATGTAACTCAGTTTGGCAGCATTTTTTCACTGGGAACTGCATCTACATTTTCAACAGTAACCTGACAGGAGAAATATAGCAGCCAGGTTTCTTTTTTTTTTTCAAACAGTCGCAAAAGGGCACAAAATATGTGGGTTCCCATGGCAGAAAATTTAAATGAGGACATCCCATGTCTTGGACCCTATTTTTTTCCTTCCAAGCTCTTTTGCTCAAAAGTCTGTACATCTTACTTAGGAATAAGTTTCAGAGACATCCATGGGATTTGCTTTGGAGGAAGCACAAAGAGTGGGATTCAAACCCTGATCGCCAAGATCCTAGTTCAACACTCTAGCACAGGGGTGGCCAAACTGTGGCTCAGGAGCCATGTGCGGCTCTTTTACACATGATATTGGTGATATTGGATGATATTGGATTTATATTCCCGCCCTATATTCTGAATCTCAGAGCGGCTCACTCCTTTACTGCCCCCCCCCCACAAGACACCTTGTGGGGTACCTGGGGCTAAGAGAGCTCTCACAGCAGCTGCCCTTTCAAGGACAACTCCTACGAGAGCTATGGCTGACCCAAGGCCATTCCAGCAGCTGCAAGAGGAGGAATGGGGACTCCAACCCGGTTCTCCCAGATAAGAATCCGCACACTTAACCACTACACCAAACATATTATGTGGCTTCCAAAGCCCCTACCACCCCATTGGCTGGCTTGGAGAAATCATTTCTCTCTTGAAATCACTTCTCCAAACCAGCCAGCAGCTTGAATAATGCATTTAAAGTTAAAGTTGCTTTCTTTCAATCCCTCTCTCCTCCCTGCTCTCAAACATCTGATGTTCATTCTGTGCTGCTCTTACGTGAAGCAAGTCTGGCCACCCCATGGGACTTCTCAGTAATCATGAAGCCGGATCGGGGCTGGAGCTCTCTAATGATATGCAACCCACGTGCTTTGCAGAGCCAGGCCGCCTTCCCACCGTTCCGAGCGACTCTGCCTGGCCCCTTGCTCAAGGCTGATGCAAATAGCGTGGAAAGTCCTGCCGCGGCGGCAGCTGCGCCTTCCGAGGAGTCCTGCTTTCTGCTAACGAGGGCTGGAAGGCGCCTTTCCTCCGCTGCCTGTGATTGGCCCAGGGGCTCCCATTATGCTGATGACCCGCTCGCTCCTCCTCCTGCAGCCCTGGCCATCTGCCTCGCTTCGCAACGGGGTCTCTTGTGAGCGCCTAAGTTGCAACTCCAGGAAACTGACTAAGAAGGGCGAGAAGGAGGGCTTGTCTTTTTTTTCTTTAGTTTTGCTTTGCTTTGCTGCATCTCGGTTGAAGTTGAGGCTGGAGTGCGCGTGCCGCTTGACACACGCGCGCACGCACGCTCACCTCTTCCTCAGAACTTCCTTCTGTGGCGGCGGCGGGGACGCCAGGCAGCCGGCTTCTGAGGGGCCCCTTGGCATTGCCAAGGGGCCCCCCAGAGCCCCCAGACCTGGGGCGACCCGCCCCTCCCACACCCCCCTTCCTACGCCACTGCCCATTAGGTATTGGGGTGCTTCCACGATCAGGCAGCGCCTCTTGGCAACAACAGCACTTTGCTTTCTGGATGGTCTTCCACATGATTCTTTTCTCTGTCTGGGAATCCTGAGGCTTTCCCCTTTAAGCTAGAGCAAAGGAAAAATTGCCTTTGCTCCAAATTAGAGGGCAATAGTGACATGGTTGAAGGCAGTGTCTCTGTGTGGCAGCTCTACCTGCAAACAGTTTGTGGAGGACAGGGGAGTGAAGTGAAGCTTTCCCTTCAAAATGGTGGAGCTAAGCTCCATTTTTCTCTCCCACATTTCACTATTTTAAAGGGCTTTTTCTACCATTCATAGCTCAGCTATGAAAGTTTAGTGTGAATGGGGGAATTGTAAGGCCAAAGGGGACCACAGTAAGATACTCACCTTGTTAGTATTCCTGCACTGACACGATGGAGTTAGGGGCAGGATTGTCTTATCCACCTTCATCCTACTTGCTGCTACTTGCACATCTGGGTGGTTTCCCCATTCCTATGGATGCAGCTGATGAGTGATGAGAGGAACAGAACAATACGACCTATAAAGAAAGAAGATACAGGATTGCCTTGTCAAAGAAATCCCTGTGAAATATATATTAAAAAATTTACAAATATATATAATAAAATTACTCTTAAAATAAATATGAGGCCATCTTCCAATGCATGCTTAAGGAAACTTTGCTAGTCATTGTGGATGAAATGGCTTAATTTTGAATTTTTCTGCTTTTTTGCTGTTCACATGGAATTCCCCCTCTCTTAACTCTGTTACATGCACAGTTACTTGTAGAGTCCCTCCCCGCAATTGCACATCATATAAAGCCTTCTCCACTGGCGTCAGATGGGGGCAAATGTACTGTATTCTGATACCTTTGGCTCCAATTCGTTGTGTAGGAATCCATGAGTTCAACTCTGCAGCCCCAGCAGCCCATAAAACAGGCATAACCTTGTGTGACATATCAGTAAACCTGATTTATTGGTTAATATCACCCAAGTTCAAAGCAGCACGTCCTGCTAAGACAAGTGCTATTTTCTGTAGTAATTTACCACTTCCTTCTTCCTCAAATCCAGTAGACAAAATAACAATGAGATAGTGTAGGGGGTCAGATTGCTCCAATAATTTTAAGAAACAAGAGCATTTGGGCATAAAGTAAGTTGAACTTGTTACTATAAACATCGGCAGCCCTGTCACTGTCTAGATCCACATAAAGACATTAGTGCTGCCCCACCTAAGCAATGAAATATGCACATAGTTCAGACATACAAGTTAAATCCCAGGCTGCAACAATAAAGTGTAGGAACCTGAAGCTTTTTCCCAGGTTTATCTAGGGCAGGCATCAGTGCTGAGAGTGTAGCAATTCAGCCACTAATTTAGTCTCTGAAAGGACTGAGCTTCCTCTGTTTGTATAGAACTTCCTTCAAGTGTTAGTAATCAGACCATCATAATATGGTTCAAATTCAATAGCCCTATGCTTTGACTATTGTCACCTGAACTATCTCATCCTCTCAGTTGTAGACAAGCACATTTAGGCCAGGACAGAAAGTCGTAAATGCTATCTTAATTAATTAAAATATTTATATCATGCCTTTCCATAATGCCCAAAGTGGCTTACAAAATAGAAACACACACAGAAAGTACATCAGGTTAACTGCAACTAAAGCAACATGCTCCAGCTGCCCATCAACCATTCATTAGTTATTTCTGCCAAAATAATTCTATGTTGCTTCTTTCATGTAAGAAAGAATGTATGGGAGTTTTCCAAATTATGTCTAGTAGGCTGTTTAAGATGGTACAGCCACTGAAAATCTGTGCATACGGGCAGCAGATGAATGAATGTTATCTGCAGGACCTTATCTTTAATAACCTTTAAATACTTCATCTTTAATGTTAAGAGGGGGAGACAGCTAGTGTCTGTTCTTTTCCTCGTAAAAATCATGTATCAAATCTCTGCTTTTAAAAAGAAGAATAAATTGTACTAGAAAGAATGTTTAGAAATGTTGGCTTTTCTTTGGATTATTAGTGAAGAGTATTGCTATGTACTTCCCTACTTCTTCGAGTGATCAAATGTTCCAAGACAGTGTCTACCAAAATCAATTCCCTTTGGAAGAAAAAAAACCCTGGAGACTTCTGATGTCAAACTCATTTGTTACCATGGGTGGATCTGACATATATGTCACTTTGTTAGGCTAGGCCATGTGTGCCATAAAATGTAACATGAGGTACTGGAGATATAAACTTCTTGCAGATGATTTCAGATGCTGAATGGCAATAGCAGATGTGATTGGATTAAGTGTGATAAGCAGAGAGATAATAGGTGTGGAGATATCAGCACTTGTAATGAGACAGGAAACCTAAGTCTCAGTTTGGTATAGAAGGACTCAGTCCAGGATAATGCAAAGAATAAATGGAAATAAGCCTAAACAAGTGAACAGTGACTCAAGAAAGCACATACCCTACCACAAATTTTGTTAGGCTTTAAGGCAGGGGTGTCAAACATGTGGCCTGGGGGCTGGATCAGGCCCTCAGAGGGCTCCTATCAGGCCCATAAGCAAATCTGCTTCCTTTTCCCTCCATCTTGCTTCCTTCTATGTTACAGCTTATTTTGCCAGGCTTGTTCAATCGTACAGGAGCTACAAAGCAAAGCCTCTGTTTTCTCCATTGGCTGAGGCTCCTCCCTTGGAGGGGGAGAACTTGCTTTGCCAGGATGTCTCAATTGCACAGCAGAGCTACTGAATGAAGTCTCTTTTACTTCTATTGGCTGAGGCTCCTTCCCATCCCTTGGGAAAGAGCCAGAGCTTCCTTTGCCCAGTTCCCTCAATGACATGGGAAAGATACAAAGCACCTTTAAGAACAACAAAGTATTAAAGGTATGAGCTTTTTGGCATGCTACAGAGAGAGAGTGGGGGGGGAGGGATGGAGGGAGAGAGAGTGTGTGTGTTTGGCTCATTATGCTGGGACTCTCCTGGGTGAAACTGGATTTGCCAACCCCCTTTCACTGTATTCATGCCTTCATGATCCAGTCTTTCTCAATAGGAAAGCAATGTGAACTATTTAGCTGAAGAATAATAACAAGCCTGTGAGGTGGATTAGGCTGAGACTGTGTGTCCAGACCAAGTTCACCCAGCACATTTCCTTTTATAGACTGGGGATTTTTAACTGAGCCTTCCCAGATAAGTAGGCTGATACCACTATACATTGCTGACTCTCTATCACTGCCTCATAGGTGTTGTAGTTATTTTTCTGGGGAAGACCATGGTTTTGTAGACAAACACATAACTCTCAGTCTGTGTCATGATGCCTTCACATATTCTTGACCAACACACAAAGCAGTTTATGTATAAAAGCTTACAATGTCCAGTCATTTCATGTTGTCTTCTGGGTGTTAGGCTCAAATCGCTGACAATGAGATTTCTGTAATTTATGTCAATCAAAAGTAGATTTGCAACTTACAGATACACACCTGAACTGCATACTCAAAATTGGCAAGGGAAGGTAGGCTTTGAGGAGTGCACAAATGCCACCACACTGCTCTGCCACTCTCCCATTCCTGGGTCTGTTTCAAGCACAGATCTGGGAAGGCAGGAATAGCAAGGTGGCTCTTTCTGAGGAGAAACAAGAAGTAGTAAGCAGCAGACCATATTGACAGTCTGTTCCTGGGCCTGATTGGACCCCTGCAGGGGCTGGATCTGTCCCACGGGTTGCATGTTTGACACCCCTGATTAATTTGCTTAATTTGCAGAGGTACAAATGATGCACAGTTAAAGGCAAAGAGGTCTCCCTTCAGATCTCCTAGCCTACATCAAATGCCCAGACAGAGATATCCAAAACCTTTAAGGCTTAATCAATCTGATTAAAGTGTAGATAAAGCTTTATTCAGGAACTAACATACTTAATAGTGAAGAGAGGAGAGAAAGAGATAGTGTCCTCCTAACAACATCACTGATTGAAAGAGAGAGACTAAATATGTGACTCTGGAGAAGAAACAGGAGATTGCCCTAAGAGAAGCAATCTGGAGACAGACAAGGAATGGCATTTAACAGGAGAGAAGGTGCTGACCTCACTGTCCTATCTAATTGTCTTTTTGCTGCTCCCCTGCAGGGTTGTCTTTTTTTCTTTGTACACCAGACATTGCCTATTTTAACTGCTAGCTCATGGAAGCTTATGCTGGAATACACTTCGTTAGCCTTTTAGGTTCCAATGGATTTTAATGCCAATTTAGTTAACATGTGAAATTTAATATCAACATTCTTAATGAGATCACCCATGTTCTAAGCTTATAAGTGACCAAAAGAAAATGGGGTGAGCGGATAAAAGATAAGTATGTAGGTTGGTTGGTGGGTGGGAAGGAAAGAAGGAAGGAAGAAGAGAGAGGTATAGGGAATGCCAGGAGGCGAGAAAGAGGAAGCTGTACAGGGGGGATAAGATACTCCCTGCAAGTCTTTGCAGGTCCTCAACTTGTAACACTAAAAACTAGTAGCCACCAAAAGTCTTACATTTAGTTTTTAAGAATGTATTTTATATAGTTTATATGTTGCTCTTCTCCTGTTTTGGAGGCTCAGTATGGCAAAAAGATTAGAAAAGTGATTTTAAATAATACATAATATCAGCAACATCAATTAAAAGTTATTAACAGTGATAGACCCAATGTCTTAAATTTTTGCAATTTGACCACTTATTGACTTCCCCAATAGTCTAAATGATAATTTCAAAAGTCTTGTTTTGTGCAATATTCTAGCAGAAAGGCAATAGCTTCAAGCAATTATGCCAAGTGTGGTTGGAATTACATGAATTGCTTTAAGATATTGGAGTTATTATTGCTTCTGTTCTGATAACAGACAGTGTTATAGCATCTCCCAAAGGTCTCTTTATAGGATAATAATGTCCTTTTGAGAACCATAGGACTGTAACATTTTTCAGTCCAAGAATTTAATGGATTATATCCCCCTCCCACATTTGGGACTTGCATGCTATGTCAGGAGTCAGCCTAGGTTCTCTGGTGCCAGAAAGCTTAGCACTGAATTACAAGGGCCATGCCTAATAAATCCAGTTCAGAGTGAACATAGCCAAAGGTAAGCAACATAGTTCCCAAACTTATGCTTTGGTCACATGTTATAATTTTTCAAGGATATGGCTATAGGCAGCAATCCAAGACCAGACATCCTGAACTTCCCCACAACAGTCTATGTTGTTTTCCATGGATTCATTGCTGCAGCTGGCCAGACTACAGCTATGTCTAGCTACAGAAAATTGCTCTTTTTCTCAAACTGGCAAAAGTGTTTGGGCAGTTCTTCTGCCTCAGCTGGAAATGATTCAAGATGAGTCTACTGCTGATACATGTCTTTGGAGTCTTCAGAAAAACAAGGTACAAAGTTGTAGTTTTACAATCCCAGTTATCAAGTAGTGGCTAGGCCAGATTGAAAGGGTTATAATCCCCCCCCAACCCCCCCCCCCATTTTCTGTGCACTGGCTACTGTTTCTGAGTATATTGAGCATATAGCTGCACTGGCTACTGTTTCTGAGTATATCGTTACATATATTCTTCCTAACCAGAGCTTCTTCCCTGTATAGTTTTTTAAAAAACATATGATTCCAAATTAAGTCACAGTGGCAGCAAACATTCCTGTCAAAGGGAGTATATGATTTTTTTTAAAGTGCAAAATTGCAAAACAATTGAAAATGAAGTAATCAGAACAATATGCGAAGAAAGAAACTTGGAAAATTTGCAACAAAGACCTGCTTAGGCATTCCTAGGACCACAGGCATTCCTAGAAATCATGTTGTCACAGCTTAATGTACTCCAAACATTTTCAAAATGTTCATTTAAAAACTTCCATGACTGGGTCCCTGAGAGAAAAAAAATGGTATTCATAGCATGAAAGTAAGGGATCCAGGTACCTTCCACCAAAGCCCGCATGCTTTGTTCCTGTTTTCATACATGCTCGTTCACTGCCTAAACTTTTTAGGTAGTTATGCTTGCTAAACCTTAATATCACCTTTTTAGATCATATTAAATTTGAGACATACTTTTTTTGTGAAGAGACTTTTTAAATTTTGTTTTCAGCTGTGCAAGTTGCATGTGTACTTCAGAGGCTGTGGTCTCCCGAAGATTCCCCCCTGACCACCCGCTACAGACTGTGTGCTAAGGATGATCAGCTACAATGGACTGTATTCCATGTGAACAAACATGTGGACAAGGAGGACCCAATAGATGTTGTTTACCTTGACTTCCAGAAAGTTTTTGATAAAGTTCCTCATCAAAGGCTCCTTAGTAAGCTCGAGAGTCATGGAGTAAAAGGACAAGTCCTCTTGTGGATCAAAAACTGACTAATTAATAGGAAACAGAGAGTGAGTATAAATGGGCAATCTCTGCAGTGGAAGGTGGTAAGCAGTGGGGTGCCGCAGGGCTCAGTACTGGGTCCCTTGCTCTTTAACTTGTTAATGATTTGGAATTGGGAGTAAACAGTGAAGTGGCCAAGTTTGCAGATGACACTAAATTGTTCAGGGTGGTGAAAACCAGAGAGGATTGTGAGCTACTCCAAAGGGATCTGTTGAGGCTGGGTGAGTGGGCGTCAACGTGGCAGATGAGGTTCAATGTGGCCAAGTGCAAAGTAATGCACATTGGGGCCAAAAATCCCGGCTACAAATACAAGTTGATGGAGTGTGAACTGGCAGAGACTGACCAAGAGAGAGATCTTGAGGTCATTGTAGATAACTCACTGAAAATGACAACAGTGTGCAATTGCAATAAAAAAGGCCAATGCCATGCTGGGAATTATTAGGAAGGGAATTGAAAACAAATCAGCCAGTATCATAATGCCCCTGTATAAATAGATGGTGCGGTCTCATTTGGAATACTATGTAATTCTGGTCACCGCACCTCAAAAAGGACATTATAGCATTGGAAAAAGTGCAGAAAAGGGTAACTAGAATGATTAAAAGTTTGGAACACTTTCCCTATGAAGAAAGGTTAAAATGCTTGGGTCTCTTTAGCTTGGAGAAATGTCGACTGCGGGGTGACATGATAGAGGTTTACAAGATTATGCATGGGATAGAGAAAGTAGAGAAAGAAGTACTTTTCTCCCTTTCTCACAATACAAGAACTCGTGGGCATTCAATGAAATTGCTGAGCAGTTGGGTTAGAATGGATAAAAGGACGTACTTCTTCACCCAAAGGGTGCTTAACATGTGGAATTCACTGCCACAGGAGGTAGTGGCGATTACAAGCATAGCCAGCTTCAAGAGGGGATTGGATAAAAATATGGAGCAGAGGTCCATCAGTAGCTATTAGCCACAGCATATTGTTGGAACTGTCTGGGGCAGTGATGCTCTGTATTCTTGGTGCTTGGAGGGGGGGGCAAAGTGGAAGGGCTTCTAGCCCCACTTGTGAACCTCCTGATGGCACTTGGGGATTTTTTGGCCACTGTGTGACACAGAGTGTTTGACTGGATGGGCCATTGGCCTGATCCAACATGGCTTCTCTTATGTTCTTATTCCAACTCCAAGCAGTTAGCCAAAGGCTGCCAGGAGTGAGAAGTCTTTACCCCAGAGACTTATATAAAGCCATACACAAGCTTAAGATACACATCTCCACATACACAGTAATAGGCAGGAACAGGTAACTGCTGTACCAGCCATCCCTCATTGCTAATTCAACTTCACCATGCCAGGAAGCCAAAAGGAAAAGCCATTTTTTTTATTTATTTCACATTTATATTCCACCCTCCCCACCAAAGCAGGCTCAGGACGACTAACAACATTGGATATCAACAATAGAACAATTAAACCATAAAACAATAAAAACAGTTACAATAATCAGTTAAAATTAAAGAATTTGCAATTTAAATTATTAATACAATTTTAAAACAACAGTTTTGGTGCTAGTTCCGTACTACGATGTTAAACACTATATACTATATACTTTGGTTGAAGGCCATTTGAAATAATGTTGTTTTGCAAGCCTTGCGGAATTGGGCTAAGTCACACAAGGCTCTAACATCATCTGGGAGCTGGTTTCACCAGTGGGGAGCCGCAATGGAGAAGGCTCTTTCCCTGGTAGCCTTCAATCTCGGCTCCCTTGGCCCGGGGATTTCTAACAGGTTTTGTGATCCAGATCTAAGTACCCTCTGGGGAATATATGGGGAGAGACAGTCCCTAAGGTAGACAGGTCCTTGGCCATATAGGGCTTTAAAGGTAATAACCAGCACCTTGTAGCAAATCCGGAATACTATTGTCAGCCAATGCAGTCTCCGCAGCCCTGGCTGCACATGGTCCCGCTTAGAGAGGCCCAGTAGCAACCTGGCTGCAGCATTCTGCACCAGCTGCAGCTTCTGGATTCGAGCCATGGGCAGCCCCATGTAGAGGGCATTACAGTAGTCTAGTCTCGAGGTGCCTGTAGCATGAATCACTGTTGCTAAGTCGCCGTGCTCCAGGAAGGGTGCCAACTGTCGTGCCCGCCTAAGATGGAAAAAGGAGGATCTCGCTGTGGCTGCTATCTGGGCCTCCATAGCCAATGTGGGCTCCAGTAGCACCCCCAAGCTCTTGACTTTAGGCGCCGATATCAGTGGTGCCCCATCAAAGGCTGGTAGAGGGATTTCCCTTCCCAGGCCACCGCGACCTAGACAAAGGACTTCTGTTTTCATTGGATTCAGCTTCAGACGACTCAGCCTGAGCCACTCCGTCATGGCTTGTAACGCCGGAGCCAATTTTTCTGGGGTGGAGGCAGGCCGGCCATCCATCAGCAGATAGAGCTGGGTGTCATCTGCATACTGATGACAACCCAGCCCAAATCTCCTGACAATCTGGGCAAGGGGGCGCATATAGATATTAAACAGCATCAGGGAAAGCACCGCCCCCTGAGGCACCCCACAATTAAGCAGATGCCTCTGGGACAATCGTCCCCCAATTGCCACCCTTTGTTCCCGATCACAGAGAAAGGAGGAAAGCCATTGTAAAGCCAACCCCTGAATCCCCACATTGGCAAGGTGGTGAACCAGCAACTGATGGTCGACCATGTCGAACGCCGCTGACAGATCCAACAACAACAGTACTGCTGACCCACCTCGATCCAGTTGTCATTGGAGATAATCTACTAAGGTGACAAACACCATCCCATGGCCCAGGTGAAAGCCAGACTGGTGTGGGTCAAGGGCGGAAGCATCCTCCATAAAGCTCTGCAACTGTAGCACTACTGCCCTCTCGATAATTTTACCCCAAAGGGTAAATTTGAGACGGGCCGATAGTGTGCCAATTTGGCCGGGTCTAATGTTGGTTTTTTCAAGAGGGGATGGACTATTGCCTCTTTAAGAGGTGTTGGAAAGAGCCCATCCGAGAGGGACCTATTTACAATATCCTGTACAGGATATCGAAGCTCCATCTGGGAAGGTTTAATCAACCAGCATGGGCAAGGGTCCAAATCGCATGTTGTTGGGCATACAGTTGCGAGATTTTGGCGGGGGAGGGCGGGATATAAGAATAAATTTATTATTATTATTATTATTATTATTATTATTATTATTATTATTATTATTATTATTATTATTATTATTATTATTTCTGTTGACTTCCTCCAAGTTGAGTGTTGTAAAGCTGTCTAAAGCCAATCCCGAAAACAGGCACGGAGCCTCGAGTTCACTTACTGTTTCAATTGTGGTAGGGAGATCATGGCGGAGCAATGAGACTTTATCTGTGAAAAATGTTGCAAAAGCCTCATAGCCTATTTCCAATGCCCTATGGTTTGGTCCGCCTTGTGGCAGAGTTGTAAGTCTGAATAATACTAAATAAATGTGCCAGGCGTGAATTCACGGATGCAATCTTGGCCGCAAAGTAAACTTTCTTTGTGGCCTTGACTGCCATCTCATAGGATCTCATATACTCTCTATAAGATGTTCTCGTTGCTTCATTGTGAGCCTGCCGCCATTGCCTTTCTAGTCGTCTGAGCCTCCGTTTCATTGATCGCAAATCCGTGTTATACCATGGTGCCATCTTTCCACTGGGGCGCAGAGGGCGCCAAGGAGCAATCTCATCAATGGCCATGGTGAGCCGATTTTGCCGTAACCCAACCAGGTCATCGAACGAGTCGCCAGGGGACCAGGGGTCCCGCAATTCCCTCTGGAACCGTATTGGGTCCATTAGGTTCCTTGGGCGAGCTAAAATCCACTCGTCGCCTAAACAGGGTTGGGGTGGCACATCCATATGGGCTTTCAGGGCATAGTGGTCCGACCATGGCACTGCATCTGCAGTAATTCGGGTCACTGTAACTTCCGACGCAAAGATCAGATCCAGCATGTGCCCGACCTGATGTGTGGGTGTAGCAACAAACTGAGAGAATCCTAGCATAGCCATGGATGTCACTAGGTCCGTCGCCCGATTGGAGTTCGCGTCATCTGCCAGTGACGGAGGTGGGTAGTTCAATCTGTCTCCACCCCCTGTCACCATTGGGATGGGACACAGACTGGAAGGTGGCCGAGAACCCACATGTCTCCGCCGCCTTTCGTTACATTTCTGTAATGTATTAATGGATTAAAAGCCTTGGGTGTTCCAACGCCCATCCTGCTGTGGCATCCATCAGGGATGGTATGGCGCTGGTCGGTGCATTAGGTGATCGGTACACCAGCCAGATCACCAAAGCCTCTCCCACATCCCACTTCAGACCTGCACATTCAGTGCTGTCAATCTTTGGTGTCGGTAGTGCCCAGAAGGAGTAAACCTCCCGTATGAATAGTGCCACTCCTCCCCCCCCTGCCCACTAGTCCGTGACTGGTGAAAGACTGAGTATTCTGGGGGAGCTACCTGGGAGAGGGCTACCATCTCCCCATCGCATACCCAGGACTCAGTCATGCATGCCAGGTCCATATCCTGTTCACACAGGAAGTCCCGAAGGATCGAGGTCTTATTATTTATTGACCTGGCATTGCATAACACCAGTGACGGAGGTGGGTAGTTCAACCTGTCTCCACCCCCTGTCACCATTGGGATGGGACACAGACTGGAAGGGGGCCGAGCACCCACATGTCTCCGCCGCCTTTCGTTACATTTCTGTTTGTTCCCACCATCATATCTTCCCCTCCCCAGGAGTACTGGAATCCCCAGGCCAGTCATCCCCCCACTGGTCTCCACAATCACCTCCAACCAATATCAGATAACCTGCAGTAATCCTATTCTAGTTCTTCCATTGTCACCACTGCCCTTGCTAACTAAGAGCCCCTCCCCCAATCACTTAATCAACCCTGCCAATTTAACCTCCCCTAAATGGCCGATTAATTCTAAAACCCTTAATCTAGTCCATTAATCAATTAGCTAATAATTGTCTCTTATTCTAGTTAAGTTCTGAAACCTCTTTACTTCCAATTATACTCCTAATTCAATCAGCCAATAAATCAATTTCCTAATAGCTAATTAATTCAATGTTAAAAATTATACCCAAATTTGATTCCCCCTAGATTAATACATTCCCCAATTTTATTCACCCCACATCAATCAACCACTAATAAATTTAGCAGCTAACCATAAAATAGATAATAAATAACTCATTATCAGCAATAAGGCAATAGTGTTGAATAGTACTAGGAGTAAAGTGCTTATAGTTAAAGTGCTACAGTGTATGCCTGTGTGCAGTCTATATATAGACCCTTCTTCAGAGCTAGGCTAAGTCCGTTCTACTAATCAGCAGCACCAGTGATCACGAAGTGGAGAGAGATCCCCTCCGTGCTCCCTAGGCACTGAGGTCCCCTTGAAGGAGCACACACCACAGCTCCAAATCAGCCTCGCCCAAACCGTCCCTGTCCAGGAGCCACTGCTGCCGCCAGACGACGCCTCAGGGGCCACCAGCCGCCAGTCCAACACCACGCCAATCCAAGCTGATATAGGCCAATGCCGCGGCCGGAGTTCAGATGTATCAAATGTCCCAGATGTACCCGGAGAAAATCGCTGCCACAGCAGACAGGATCCAGGACGCGCCAGACACGGCTCAGTTAAGCTGGGGGAGCAAGTTGGGGCGGATTCAGGATTGAGGGCGATTCCTCGTCGGCTGAAGAGGGGGGAAGGGGGATTGGAAGCCCCTCCCGGCCACCGTGAGCACTCCACTGTTGCGACTAGTGCCGTCGGCTCCGCCATTTTCAGAGGGAGGGTGGAAAAGGACTACACATCTTCCTCCCAGCCACCATTACTGTGAGGCAGCCACATCACATCAGTAGCTGTAGTCATATCTATACATATGAAGAACTTCTGGCCCAGATAAAAGACAGTCACACCAGTGAGATCAGGAAACTCACCAACAAGTTAATGCCAACCATCAAGACCTGGCAGCCAACAGGCCACATCCATCATTCTTTCTTTCCTCCTTTTTGTCTTGCTAAAAGTTTCCAAGAGGTGTCACAGGTAGTTATCACATGATAACAAAATCCTAACCTTCATTGGCCCTCCATGAGAACCAGTCAGCAGGACAAAAGTCAGTGTCCACTCCAATCAGGGTTACTGCCCAAATGGTCACTGCCCCTTTTGTCCCAGGTCATATACCCAACTATTTAATATCATTAGGGTTTGTAGAATCTTTCGGGCTCAAGTGCCGTGTTCTACTGGAGAAAGTTTTTCTTCCAGACATTTTGTTCTCGGCTGGAAGAAAGGCTTTCTCCAGTAGAACACGGCACTTGAGCCCGAAAAATTCTACAAACCCTAATGATGTTACCAGCCATGAAAACCTGAAATCTTTGATATTTAATGTCAGGTAAGTGGGTGTTCATTGTTCTCCTGATGATATTTCCCCTACTATTGCCAGCAGTGCTAGCCCTCATACCCTGATCAGGTATGAGCCCATTATTGTAAGATCTGCTGGCATTTCCCCATTTTCTCCTGTCCATTGCTGTTGAGATCTCTGTTCTTTGGACAGGTAATTGTATAACCCATGATCATTGCCTCAAACCTGCTAATGCAAATGTCCCTATCTAATTCCACCTCTATATACTCCTAGTTCTTTAGTGATTGTGAGTGTGTTAGTGTAACTGTATGATTGTGTAATCTCTCTTTTCCAATAAAAGCATATTGAATTTTAGCTATCAGTTTCGAAATATCTCATTTGGGTATCTGGAGGAAGTCCGACTCCCGTAAGCACAGGTTGTTGATCCTGTTCTTGCCATTTGCCTATTAATTCAATTCCCCAACCTGATCTCAGAGGCAATTTGGCTAACACATGGTGTGCAGAAAAAAGATACAATCATGCAAATGCATCAATTTGCATAAAACTTGTTTCTCTCTAGGCAAAAGATGTGGCAAAGGAACAAGGAAATGGGAACAAAAATAAGTGTTTATTTCATATATGGCTATGTCATTGCACTAGTTTATGCTCATTTGCATAGCTCAGAATACAATATGACAGGGCTTTTTCTGTAGCAGGAACTCCTTTGCATATTAGGCCACACATCCCTGATGTAGCCAATCCTACCAGAGCTTACAGGGCTCTTATTACAGGGCCTACTGTAAGCTCCAGGAGGACTGGCTACATCAGGGCAGTGTACTCTAATATGCAAAGGAGTTCCTGCTACAAAAAAAAGCCCTGCAATATGGTATATCTAGCTCATTTTCTTTTTAGAGCAACCCTATGAGGAAAGTAAGGTACCATTTAAAAGAGATTGTCTAGAATTACCACATGCAGTCCACAGCTCTCCTTCTCCAAGTGCAAGCTCTAACCACTCACATCTGAGCATGGATTTATGGACCTGCCTCATGCTGAGCAGAACCATTCATCCATGTAGTCCAATATGATTTACTTGGACAGTAGCTCCCTAGAGGAGTTACTAGAAATGCTAGCAAATGAGATCTGAACAATAGAACTTCTTTCTATGATCCTTCTATTGAGTTCATTGGAATAAACAATGTGACACTTCCCTTCTCTTATTAAACAATTTGTCATATTATTTGCAGCAATAACCACTGTTCCCTTCTTCTGTTCATTTCTGTAGATCTGTCACTTTAAGCAAATAAAAATAGACTTGTACTGAATACAAAAAGAAAAACTGCACATAGTCACTACTTAAGAAGCTAACAGTGCCTCGCTCAATGTCCTTTCTCCCTTCTGGTGTGTCATAAAAGAGAACGCCTGGTGTGACATCACATTCCATATTTTTTTTGTGCTCAATCTAATAAATTGGCTGAATAGGAACAGGAGCCAGGGAGGGCAGTGACCTCTTGTATTCTTGTTACCACAACATTGCTAGAGTATAGTACATTGCAAGGAAAAAATGCAACCTACATGTCCTCTTTATCATGTACTCTCTGATTCTGTATCTAAGGAAATCTAAGATCCTGTTAAGGTTCCTCACTTTGGAAAGTTCAGTATTTATTTAGTTAAACATTGCAGAGCAGTTGAATGACCCCACCCATGTCATGTCTAGTTCCAGCTGACTATAAACCTTTATTATTTGTGGGATGTTCCTGGCAGAGAGGGGGGCAACAGCTTTCCAGAGGGAGTAAGCAGACTCCATTGGCTTACTTGCAGTATCAGCCAGTCACTGTTTGATGGGAGTAGTTTAGGGTGCCTGGCACCAGCTGGAGCAGGAAGGCTGGCCAGCAACAATACCCCAGTAATCAAGCTTCATGACAGCCCTAACAGCAGACTGTAAATAATAAAGACATTCTCTCCCCCGCCCCCATTGGGCAGGGAACTATATGTGAGACTAAACGCAAAAACTGCAACAGTCCCTGTTTTGCAAATAGATGGGGGCATGTCTCCTGGGTTATTTGCGCACTTTGTTCCTGCTTTTATATATAGCAATTCACAGCTGCAACTTTATTCACTGTCTAATCACCTTACCTAGTTTTTGTTACTAAAACATGCCACTTGCACATACATGAAGGTCAATTCTCAACAGCCTAGAGAAGAGAATGGCACCCATTATCTTTCAGTGTGTATACACAGTAATTGTCAATGAGTTTCCAATATAGAAATACATGGAATTGAACATGCACATTCATTATGCATGATGGTAGATGTATGGGATACATTGCACATATTTGTTAAAATAATTTCCAATCTTCAAAGTTGCCTGTAGTCTGGAAGACAAAGGATGAAAGACTGAAACTGGTTTCCAGAAGGAATCTAATGAAAGTGAGGGTGTGGTGGGGGGGAACCTGAAAGGACAAAAACCAGTAAGCTACAGTTGTGATGAATGCACTGAGCAATATGACTGTAGCTTTTTTGACAATTATTTATTATTAGATAAGGAACTTTCCAACCAAATTGAACGCGAAATTAACGAATTTTTCAATCATAACCTTTCCGGTGACACCCCCCCCCCAAACAGTCTGGGATGCTTGCAAAGCTGTCCTAAGAGGTAAGATTATTGCATTAACCATGGCCCAGAGAAAGAAAAAGCAACATCTTATTACTGCCCTGACCGGAAAAATCAGAGATCTTGAATTTCAACACAAATGTACATGCAACAAAAAAGTTTATCAACACTTGCAAGAGGAAAGAAAGAGATTAGAAGCCTTAGAAACACAAAAAATCAAATGCAATTTGCTATTTACTAAACAGGCATATTGCTATCGAAGCCCTAAATTTCACAGGCTCCTGGCATGGAAAGCCAAACAACAAGCTGGCAACCTGAATGTAAAAGGTCTCAGAGACTGCAAAGGTACTTTATGCACTTCTTCTAAATCTATTTTAGCTGCTTTTAGCCAATTTTACTCCTCTTTATACCAATCCAAAAACCCATCACCGGATCTAATCTCTAATTTCTTTCAATCTATCACTTCTCTTCCCACTTTGTCAGAAACTCACAGAAAGTACCTTGACCACCCCATTGATGAGCTGGAACTTGCTGCAGCCATCAAGTCATTGCGCACTAACAAATCTCCGGGTCTTGATGGCTTCACCTCTGAATTCTACAAAGCTTATAGTTCCTCACTATCCTCGTATTTATTAACTCTTTTTAATCATATTCTTGACTCTGGCTCTATCCCCCAGTCCTGGAGTCTTGCCAAGATTATTGTTTTGCATAAGAAAGAAAGAGATGAACTAGACCCCAAATCCTATCGACCGATATCACTCTTAAACACTGACTACAAGCTCTTTGCCAGCATTCTAACTAAGCGATTAAGTAGTTTTATAGAAAAGTATATTGCCCCAGATCAGGCGGGTTTCATCCCTGGTCGTGATCTAACTGATGTCACTCAAAAAACATTGAACCTGATCCATCACTGTACATCCAAGGCCGTTCAAGATGCCTGTATTCTATTCATAGACATAGAGAAAGCCTTTGACTCGGTCGAACCTCTTTATTTGCACTCTTTGCTCGAAAGAATGGATTTTGGTCCTAAATTTCTCAATCTTATAGATTCCTTATATTTCTCCCCTTCAGCGCTACTTCGGATTAACAACTTAAATTCAGCTATCTTCAACTTGTCTAGAGGCACTCGACAAGGGTGCCCTCTCTCACCCCTTTTATTTGCTCTTGCAATTGAGCCTCTTGCCATCAAAATCAGGAATGATACTCGCATCCAGGGTGTCCCTGTGGAGACTGAAGTTTTTAAGGTAAGTCTCTTCGCGGACGACATAACTTTGTATCTTACTAATCCCTCCTTGTCACTTCCAGCAATTTATTCTCACCTCTCTGAATTTGCCAATGCTTCAGGCCTTACCATAAACTTTGATAAATCTCTCTTGCATTCTATTACTCTATCCCCAGCCTCCATCTCCTTTATCAGAAAGCACTATCGCTATAAGTGGGTTAACAAATCTTGGAAACACCTTGGCGTTCACGTCCCACTTGACTTTAATACTCTCCCAGCTGTCAATCAGGCGGAAATCTCCAAATCTATCAAGTCACTCCTAACTTACTCCGGCAAACAACAATTTTTCACCCTTTTGGAACGCATTTACTTAATTAAATCTTTGATCCTTCCCAAGATAGTGTTCTACTTACGCGCTGTCCCTCTGTGTGTCCCGGCCTACTTGCTACATAAGTGGCAATCCCAAATGAATGAATTCATTTGGCAACATCAGAAACCAAGGCTCAACTTTGCATCGAGCAGACGGTCTATTTCAATGGGTGGACTGGGGATCCCAGATATTTTTAGATACCATGATGCTATTATTCTTTCTAACTTGGTGAAATATTATAGGTCCTCTTATGTGGCGGACTGGAAGTTGATTGAAAATTCTTATCTTAAGGCCCCTTCTTTTCAAGAAGAGCTCTGGAATGTTCCCAAACAAGTTAAATCTTCTCTCTCTCCAAATCCTTTTTTAGCTTCCTTGTTGCAGGTTTGGCGTAAACATCATATTAAGATAGCTCCTCCAACCTCTCTCTTAACCACGTTTGTTGGTCAGCACTGGTTTGCTCCGGGACTGCGTAAAAACTCATTTGTGAAATGGAGACGATTGGAGCTGATTCGCTTTGTCGATGTCCTTCTTAATGGGGTAGTAAAAGACAAAGGGACTCTGGAGGCTGACTCCAACCTTCGGCTCCCTTGGTTTGAGTATCTAAAACTTCGGCATTTACTTGACTTGCATCTCTTTACCCCTCCTTTACGCATTCACCTTACTGATTTTGAAAAGATTTTATTTTGTGACTCAATCCCGATCAAAGGATTGATATCAAAGATTTATAAAATACTACTCCGCCCCCTTAACGCAGTGCCACACTTTTACCAAGGTGCCTGGGTCCGAGACCTGCACATGGAGCTGACTGAGGAGCAGTGGCAGGCTATTTGGTGTTCTTCCATATACAAAACAAAAGCAATGAACGTTCAACTTCAAGCCTTAAAAGTCCTTACGCGATGGTACAGGACTCCGGTGCAGTTAGCACACTCATCCTCTATCTCGCCTCTCTGTTTTAAGAATTGTGGCCAGAAGGGCACATTTTTTCACTCTTGGTGGCTATGCCCAGTCATAAATAGCTTTTGGAGGCAAATCTACCAAGAAGTACTAGCTCTCACTTCACACTCTCCACCATTTACGCCTGAATACGCTCTTTTGAATCTTATAGGCACCTCAAACACTTCCGAACCTGTAGAGGAATTGATCTCGCATATGTTTGTGGCTGCTAAATTTGCAATAGCCCTAGTCTGGAAGCAGCAATCTCCTCCCTCACGACGGACTTGGTGGTTGAAATTGTGGGATTATTTTGTTTTGGATAAGCTTACTTATGATTTAGACCCCCATCGTTCTCAACAAATTGCTTCCCTGAGTTTTATAGAAAAATGGCGTCCCTTTATAGACAAAGTGTTAGCTGATAACAATATTCCTACTAACTCATACCATGCTATACTGATGTCATGTCAATTGTTGTTGTAATTTTGCTCTAAGATGGCCTATGGTGTACGCACCTACTTCCCTGTTCTGTATTGGTACTTGGTGCACACTTACTGATTTGTTGATGTATTTGTACCATGTTTCTCAATTCAATAAAGCATTTTAAAAAAAAAATTAAAAAATGAATGCACACTGATGTGTTAATTTGCCCCATTCCACAACACTGGTGATTTGTGAGACTAGGCAGGAAAGGTAGGAAACAAACCATAAACAAGCCACAAGCCACCATGACTACTTGGACGGAAACTGAACAAGAGTTGGCTTTCCAGGCTCACTAGCTTAAAGTGGGGGTAATGCTTCTCCCTCTAATGCTCTGGTCATGGGAACTCTCTGCTAGCATGCCTCCTTCCAAAACATGTTTTGGAACTTTGGAAGTTTTGTATTCTGTTCTTTATCCAAGAGGCATATGGTAGTAAATATCTCCTTTATTCCATTTATCCTCACAGCCCCTTATCTGGCAAGTTAGCAAAGGCTATAGCAGTCTTCTTAGTGGTTTTATCTGCTTTGCCCTTCCAAACCATTTGGCTATGGGGAAGGTCATATAATTCTGAGGAATAGCAGGAAAAGAATATCCACAAATATGAAAAGTTTTAGAATGATGATCCTGCAACTTGCTTCCGAGGAATGAAGAAAAGCAGTATTGAAACCCTTGAGAAGCCCTTTGTTAGATCCACAGACTGGCAGGTGTGTTAAAAATTAACATGATGCAACTAAGAATAAAAATCTGACAGGTATGAATATCCATCACTCCTTTCAAAGTGTTCAAGACACCAAGAGTTGCAGGGGAAGGATGGGAGGCAGTCCATTTGATGACAAAGTCAGCCCTGGAGATTTAACGCTGAGCAGCTGGATGCAATGGAAGACTCTGAGTGATATACAAGAAAGGGAACAAAACAGCTGAGAATGAAACACCCGAGCTGAACTTCAAAAAACATTTGTAAATGAGAAAACAAGTCTTCTGGTAAACTTTTATTTTGCCAGGCAGATTGGATTTTGAGGTTGCCAAATCAAAACTTAACTCAGCCATGGATCCTCCAGAGGTACTAAGTGTAAATTGAATATTATAGCAGATTCCACCCCCCCCCCCCCGCCCCAGACTTGGCACTGTAAATAGCTTTAAGTTCTTGCTTGTTAAGTCAGCTTTAATGTGCTTCCTGGATGACTTTTCCCTTTGAGCAATAGCTCCAAATGATAGCTATGTAAAAAGCTTCAGTTCACAAACTGCTTACTCAAACAACATTTCCTTGACATTCTATTGAAGTATATGGGAATTTTCCAGAAGTGCTCCAGTACAAGCAGATAGTGGATTGAAAACCAAACTAAACACAACACATCAAGTTCCAGCAGTGCCTTCTGAGAAAATAACCCTTTGAAACTACTCTTATAGTATCATAGGGAAAATGAAGTCTGTTGTACATCACCTGTCAAAGCTGACTTGTCTACAACACAAGCTTATTGTTCGCTGCAATGTTATGTTAGATACTGAAGTGGTGGACCTGTACTGCATCACACAACAGAGGCTTAATAGCAGAGATCACCAGTGAACATATGAGTTGTTTTACATTCCACCATGACTGAGAAAAAAAACAGCTGAAAAGCCTTTGGAGGCAAATCAATGAGATCAGAACTATTTTAAAAATCAGTCTTCAGCATTACATCACTGATTTACACTACTGCTAAGTCTAAACCACATTCGAGTGTTTCATTTCAGATGTTCACCTTGGGTAGACTGAATGCATAGAAGAAAGAGCAGAGTTAGAGCAATACTCAATCTATTGTATATCCACAACCATATCAGTATAAATGGGACGCATGATTTATCCAAATGATTATGAACCTTTTTTCTAGGAGAGGGAAGATTTCTGATTTTGCATGTCAAGCCATTTAACTTCCTGGAGTGTTCTGTAGCCTTGGATCAGTTGTTGGCTGGTTTGCACAAATTTGAAATGAATTGATCCTTCATTTGTGTAATCTGTTATGTACATAGGGTTGGCACATAATTCATTTCCAGGCATTCCAACTAGATAGACAGGGGTGTGTGGGGTGGATTTAGGTAGGAGGTTCACTCTCCAGCTATGTGTGCACCAGTCCTTCATGAATAAGAGCCTACATGTGCAGGAACCTAGCAAAAACAGCCTATATGCATAGTTTGGTGCTTGGTGCTTGAGGGGAGGCAACACTGGGAGGGATTTTAGGTCCTGGCCCCACTGATGGACCTCCTGATGGCACCTGGGTTTTTTTGGCCACTGTGTGACAAAGAGTGTTGGACTGGATGGGCCATTGGCCTGATCCAGCATGACTTCTCTTATGTTCTTACGTTTGTATGAATTTAAAATCCATATACACACTGTCACACAGTAGATGGAATATGCATTGTGTCTGTCCATCTTACTGCTCCCTCCATGTGGGTTAAATCTACCCATTTTGGCCATCTGGAAATGGCTATACAATAGACTGGATATGTAAATTAAGGACAGGTGCTATTCCCTGCCCACTAAATGTGTTCAGTTTATCCGTTATGAATTTCTGTAAAGGGGTCTTAAAAATTCTGAATCAGGGTTTTCTTGTTTTATGTAAATGAGTTGGCAGATCTGTGCATCTGTCCAGAGTCGGCTCTGCCACTAGGCAAACTAGGCAATTGCCTAGGAATCTGTCCTTCTGGCGGTGCTGAGTTGTGCTTTTCATTTCCCCCACAATTCATCTGTTTTGAAAATTGGTTAACAGTGTGAGAGGAGAGCACCAGAAGTTAGCCTTGCCTAGGGTGCCAGATAGTCTACAGCTGGCCTTGCATCTATATGTACCACAGATGGAGACAAAATGTCTACTGCTCTGTAAAGTACTGCTGTGCTTAAGTAGTTGGTAAAAAATTAGACCAAATTTATTCCCTGTTTTGTTGTTGTTCAGTCACACAGTTGAGTCTGACTCTTTGTGACTGCATGGACAAAGTCATGCCAGGCCCTTCTGTCTTCCGCCATCCTCTGAAGTCTGTTCAAATTCATGCTAGTTACATCAGTAACTCTTTCCAGCCATCTCATCTTTTGCCATCTCCTTCTTCTTTTGCCTTCTGTCTTTCCCAGCATCAGGGTCTTCTCCAGTGAGTGCTCCCTTCTCATTTGGTGGCCAAGGTATTTGAGCTTCAGTGTCAGCATCTGACCTTCCAGGAAACAGTCAGAGTTGATTTCCCTTAGGACTGACTGATTTGATATTCTTGCAGAGCAAGGGATTCTCAAGAGTTTTCTCTAGCACCACAGCTCAAAAGCATCTATTCTTCTGTGCTCTGCCTTCCTTATGGTCCAACTCTCATAGTCATACTGTACTGGCAGCCTTTTTCATCCTAGTTCCTTTTCATATAATATGGGAGATTCCCAAATTGGAAAAGGTAGATCTAGCAGAATATAAAATAGAGAAGACCAACACATACAAAAAGCTTGGTTGGGCTGATGGACTGGGAGTGGTCACATTCCTATTTGCTTTTTAAGACCCAATCATTATAAGTGGAATTTAGCCTTTAATGTCAAGCCAGTTAACTTCTTGAAATATTCTGTGGCCTTGGGTCGGTGGTTGGCTACTTTACACGAGTTTGAAATGAAGTGGGCCTTGCTGGCAGTCTGTTGTGTGCTGCCATAGATGTGGGGGGAGCGGGGAGAAAAAGTAATTTCCCCCTAAAGTTTAACTTGGGAATTTGTTGTGCTGCAGTCACCCATTTTGAATTTCCCCAGCCTGTAAAAATCAAACAAACCCAAAACTTTTCAGTCAAAAAATTCAGGAAATCTCCTCGTTCTTATGTTATTCTCCAAGATATGTACTGAGAAAACAAGACAATAAAAATACATTGGCCACTCCAAAGCAAAACTGTCAGATACTACCACCAATTTTTGTTGGGCAGAAGTCTCAAAGAGGAACCCAGTAACCTCTGAGTTTCAGTTATAACGAAATCTTACACAGTCTTGTATGACAAATGACTTGGGGGATTAGCAGCAGGCTGTGGGAGAATAACCTCATGACTTATTTTGTTTTCAGTTCAATGTTTATCTTTTTTTGCCTTTTTTTTAAAAAAAGTCTCTGAATTAGCTTCAATAAAAGTTGCAAGACTGCAAAAGGACTGGTGGAGCTCCTCAATAAAGAAGTCACTTTTGTGTTATATAATAACACTGAACGGAGTCCAGACGTTCCATTCTCTTATCTTAAATATACAGTGAAGCATAATTTGGCCAAAAGTAGGGAATCAAATGCATCAATATGGCTAGGCAACGGTAGCAACAGTAGCACATTAGCCTACTAATCATTTCTATATGTGGAATATCTCAAGATGTCTTTTATTGAATTCAGTTTATTTAACTGAGTTAAACCCTGAAGATATGAATCTCATTTACAAGATAGTGCAGGGGAGGAAACAGATTATTACAAGCCTACAGAGAAGATAAGAATGAAAGGAAAAGTGAAAGAGCTGCTTACATTTTTATGCAATCCTTTCATCAAACATGTATACACAAATGAGGAACACTAAAGGACAGTTCACACCTTATGTTGTGATATCAGATAAGCAATAAGCTGGTTTCACAGAAAGGGGGGGACACAGACAAATTATTGAGGTAACTCAGAATGCTCTTCAGGTATCTCAAATATAATTTCAAAACAAGGGCAGAAATAATTCTCTTCATACCACAGCATGGATTGTTATTATACTCCTACTTTTTTATATTGAGGTGTTTCCTATACCAGTAATACAGGTGTATGAACAATATGTAGGTTATATTATAACATCGACACAGTAGAACCATTCATAATTCTTATTTAGCAAAACTTCCAGTTTGTGAACTATGTAGTCTTGATTTCATTGGAGGTGTTACACTCACAGACAATCGTACATATGCTTCAATAAACTGCTGTATCTATGGTCTGATGCTCTTGAAAACCAAGGATGTTTTTTAATGTTTAATATTTGTCCTGTGTGTATATATACACATACTGGAATTTGAACTGACTAGTGTTCTTTTAAAAATCTCACTGCAGAACTCTGACAGAACTATGAATGGATACTCATTATTTAAATACTGTCGGGATGCCACTAGAGACCATTAAATCCTCTATGGCCATTTAAACAGGAAATAGAACAGGAAGTAGGTGAAAGAAAAGGTACTTCCTGGCTTGAAGATTTTATATGAGAGTGACTGGTGAGGGACTGCTCCTATTGCAGTGTCTGTGCTGATTCCAAATTCAGGTGGATAGCAATCTTATGACAGTCACAGAACCTTTATTGGCATAACAACAACAGTATCAAATCAAGGAAGCAGGGGGGAAAAGGTGGTTAATTAAACATTCTAAACAGACTTCTCTTATAAGCACAGTAAAGGAAGTTTGCCACCACTTTGATGGTTTCAGCCTAATTTGAGGCTAGTAAGCCTACTATCTTATTTTCATCAGATTTACCCTCCAGGGATTGCAGTATAGGATCCAGATAGGATGCACGTAAATCACAGTAGAATCTAGAGGATAAAACTACATGGTCTGTTCCTTCAGCCCACAGAGACATAACCTATCAAGGAATGGTATTTTTTTAAACCTCCCATATAGCACGGCAGAAGGAAGCACATTAAAACGGGCTAACATAAACACCCTTCGAATATGGGGGTCAACCAAACAAGATAAATACTCTGTAAGTGAACCACTAAAAGGAATTCCCCCATTGCATGGGAGAAGGTGGGTAGCTATGTTGGTCTGAAGCAACAGAATAAAGGTTGAGTCCAGTGGCACCTTTAAGACCAACGAAGTTTTATTCAAGGTATCAGCTTTCATGTGCATGCACACTTCATCAGATGTATCTGAAGAAGGTGAATACACATGAAAGCTTATACCCAGAATTAAACTTTGTTGGTCTTAAAGGTGCCATTGGACTCAAACTTTGTTACATACTAATCCTGTTAGTGATGTAAATTAAAAGCACTCATCCTTGCCTCTGTGCAGTCCCTGTATGGCTTGTAGCTGACAAAAGGGCAGTTCCATATAATTGATACACATTCTTAGACTGGGCATATTCTCCAAAGTAATAAATTGTCCCAAATCCGGAGATGTTATAATACATTTCCCTTTGAATCATAGAATCATAGAGTTGGAAGGGACCTCCAGGGTCATCTAGTCCACCCCCCTGCACAATGTAGGAAACTCACAAATACCTCCCCCTAAATTCACAGGATCTTCATTACTGTCAGATGGTCATCTAGCCTCTGTTTAAAAACCTCCAAGGAAGGAGAAGGTACAGTATTACCTTGAGCTGCCTGTAGCATTACCTGTAACCAGGCCTCAGATTCAGTGGGAGCTCACAGGACTGCAGCTCCTAAACCTTTCTTAGAGTTCCACCTCCTCCTTCTGAGAGTTCCACCTCCTTCTCCATTGAATAGTATGTGTAGCTGCATAACAATCCCTGGATGAGCTCCACCACCAATTTTTCTACAAAACGACCCTGCCTGTAACATTTGATTTCAAAAGAGGGAACTTTACAGAAATTACGACAAAACCGGTGAGTGCCATAGAGCAGCTGCAGAGATTGACCACACCCCATTTCATCAAATGAAACCACAAGGGGTTGAATGAGCCTATTCAGATACAGTCTGGGAGATCTAGCCAATCCAGGAGGTGACTGGCTGGCCAGGTAGGGTGGCAAACGCCATTACCGGATCAGTCTCTCCTCATCCATGCCTATCTCTCAACGGGAGCGGCTCCCTGGATCGTGGTTGTACATTTGGGTGAAAATGATCTGGGCACTAGGATGGCTGTCTCCTTGTTGGCCGAGGTCTTGAAGGATTTCGAGACTCTGCAACAGTGGTCCCCTGATACAGTATGGGTCTGGTCCACCATGTTGCCACTAAGGTTTTGGAGGGGGGTGTATAACCCGGCCCATGTGGACAAAGCATGATGCTGGCTGAACAATATCATAGGTAGGTCAGTGATCTTGGGTGGTGGAAGTATTATTCCACATCCCAGGATCCATTTCTTGTTGCTGCATCTTTTCAGAGCCGGTGGAGTGCACCTTTCTGAGGTGGGGACAGACATTTTCTTAGCTGATCTGCAGGGTGGTCTGCATGACCTGGTGGTCCCTGGTTGGTGGGAGGGGAGTTAAGCCAAGGCTAACCCCCTCTGTGGTGGGAAAAGCATGAGTTAAAAGAATTTGGAACTTACAAGCACCCTGAGATATCAGCGATGGAGGAGGGTCCTCAATTAAGCTACCTAGAGGCTTGGCAATCCGGGTGGCTTGGTTGGGGGCCTCTTTGGGGTTGGGGGAGCATACAACTGGCTCTAAGGCTTTGCAGACATGGACCAGGGGTATGTGCACCCATCCCCTCTACGCATTGGTGTGAGGGCCGTGACGGGTAGGGGTCGGAAGTTTCCAGACTGGCCCGAGCCGGGGTGGATTTGCCCTGTCAGAAAGCTTGCTTTGCAAGCTCAAGGCAACCCGTGCTTTATGATGTATGTAATGGTGCAGATCAGCTTTCGTGTAAATAAAGTCCCAGTTTAACCCATAACTTGTATGGTGTTTCATTTGAGTGGGCAATAGTAAAAAAGAAGCTGAAGGAGAAACAAAAGAGAGTCAAATCCCTAGAGGATGCTTGGAAGCTATTTAAAACACACTACTTGAAGCCCAAATAGAATGCATTCCACAAGTTAGGAAAGGCACTGTCAAGTAAAAAAGAAGGTGTGCATGGTTAACAACGCAAATGATGGAAGCTATAAAAAGTCAAGAGGCTTCTTTTAAAAAGTGGAAAGTCTGCCCAAATGAATTGGACAGGAGGGACCACAGGCTCTGGCAGAAGAAATGGTAGTCAATAATTATATACCTGGACTTTCCAAAGGCTTTTGACAAGGACTCCAAAGACTCCAAAGTAAACTTAGCAGCTATGGGATAAGAGAATGGGTTCTCTTATGGATTAAAAAGTGCTTAAGTGACAGGAAGCAAAGAATAAAAATCAATGGACCTCACAATGGGGTCCTACAAGGATAAGTATTGGGGTGGCACTATTTAATATATTCATAAATGATCTGGAACTAGGAGTGGTATTGTAGTGGCCAAGTTTGCAGATGCCACCAAATTATTCTGGATGGTGAAAACCAAGGCTGACTGTGAAGAGCTCCAAGATGACCTCCACAAATGGGGTGAGTGGATAACAATGTGGCAAATGAAGTTCATTGTTGGTAAGTGTAAGGTCATGCACATTGTGAAAAAATCCCAAGTTTAAGTATAGGTTAATGGAGTCTGAACTTATTGAGAGTGAGGGAAAAAAGATATTGGGGCCACAGAGGATAGATCAATAAATGGGTCAACCCAGTGTGCTTCAGTGGTGAAAAAGGCAAACTCTATGTTAGTGATTTATTAGGAGAGGGACTGAGAATATTTTATTGTAATGGCCCTATGTAGCTCTATGGTGTGGCTTCATTTGGAATACTGTATGCAGTTCTGGTCACCATATCTCAAAAAAGATGTTGCAGACCTGGAAAAAGTACAGAAGGAGGCAACCAAGATGATTAGGAGGTTGGAGGCTGGACCACCTTGCCAATGAGTAAAGGCTGAAGAGTCTGGGACTTTTCAGTTTAGAAGAAATATGACCAAGGATAGAGGTTTATAAAAGGATAGAGGTTTATAAAATTATGCAAGGAGTGGAGAGAGTTGGCAAATACATTTTTTTCTTCCTTTCCTAAAATTCTAGATGTGTGTCAAGATCTGTAACTGTAGTATAGTGACTGGGCATGGAAATCTGCTTTCACTAGCAAAGTGCTTTTCCTTGATTAGAGTAGCAATTCTGAATTGTTGGTGTTTCATTACTGCAGGGACAGTGTGGCAGTGTAGATAAAAATGGCCATTAATAATCAATAATTAGCCTGGTAGGAATGTAGTTAATAAGAATTATATGAAAACTGAAATGAGGTGCAAATTAGAATCTTAATTGGAACAAAAAGGTCTTTAATGTGGTGGCTGCAAAAGACTTTATCTGAGTTTAATTTCCAGTTTTTCCAGAAGATGGTGCTATGAACTTCATTAAGGTTCCCGAATATGCCTTTAAGGGCTTTAGACAGAATCTCTTTAGAAAGGACAACACACACACAGGAGATTTCTCTCTGTCTTTCTCTCACACTTATTTCTTTCTAAGTAGTTTTGTCACATTTCCTGGCAAGTCTCCTGTTCCTTTATTTCTCTCCCAGGCAGGGAACTCAACATGTGAGGGATTTCCGATAACAAATACCAAACGCTGCAACAGACCAACATGCTGTCTTCTTGGCACCTCTTATTACTGCATCTGCATACTGAGAAAAGCCCTGTTTTTTGGGTTTCCTCCTCTCATGCAGTTTTAGAGTCACAGGGTTCTTTGTGTGTGTGTGTGTGGGGGGGAATATAAATAAAATGCTGCTTTTGGGGAAGTGGGGGAAGAAATGTGAAGCTGGTCAACTAATGTTTACTGAACAGTAGGCATCAACCGGATTTTTCCCTGGCCTGTAGCATCAAATACCTGTACAGATTAGCAGGCATCAAGAGTTGCCAACAGCTTGGAAAAATTGGCCTGCCCTTTTAACAGGGTCTTGATTGGATGTTATTTACCTCCATGTAATGAAAAGCTTTAGCTCCCCATTTCCACACATTAAGCTTCTACCAGGATTGCTGTAAACCCGAGTGCTCTGAATGCTTGCTTCTGCTCTGAAACATCAGTACTTCACAATCTCTCCCTGAGAACACATCTGGCAAGTCCTAATAATAATCTGAGTGGTGGTGGAGGAAAGTGCTGTCACCTGGCAGCTGACTCCATAGAGCAGGGGTGTCAAACATGCTGCCCACAGGCCAGATCCATCCCCCACAGGGCTTGTATGCATCCCATGAACAAGTGGCTGATGTCTGCTTCCTTCTCCCTCCCTTGCTTCCTTCTCCATCACAGCTTGCTTTGCCAGGCTCTCTCAATCACACAGAGTAAAGCTTCTCTTCCTTCCATTAGCTGAGGCTCTTCCTTGGGGGGGGGGGGGAGAGGGGAAGGGAGGAAGGGAAGGGAGGAAGGGAAGGGAGGAAGGGAAAGAGTGAGAGCTTGTTTTGTCAGGCTCTCTCAATCACACAGCATTGCTACTGAGCCAAGCCTCTCTTCCTTCTCTTGGCTGAACCTCCTCCCTCTCCACATCCCTAGGGAAGGAGGAAAAGAGTGAGAGCTTACTTTGCCCACTTCCCTCAGTTGCATGGGAGAGACCAACAAAGTTTTATTCAAGGTATGAGCTTTTTGCTTTGCTACAGAGAGAGAGAGAGAAAGATAGAGTTTTGTTGGGCTTGTTCTGCCAGGGTTCTCCTGGGTACAACTGGGTTCCCCTTCTTTTTCCCCACTGTATTCATGCCCTTATGATCCAGTCTTTCTCAGTAGGAAAGCAATGCAAACCATTTAGATGAGAAATAACAAGAAGCCAGTGAGGTGGATTAATCTGAGAGTTTGTGTCCAGACCAAGTTCACCCAGTACTTTTCCTTTGTTGACTGGATTTTGAACTTGGGCTTTCCAGACAGCAGGCTGATACTGACCACTATACATTGCTGTCTCTCTGTTCTTGTACTGCCACATAGGCAGGGGTCATTTTGTAGAAAAATAAGTGGTGGAGCTCATCCAGGGATTGCTATGCAGCTGCCCCTACTAGTCAATGGACAAGTTAGGTGGAAGGAGGAGGGACCATCAGAAAGGTTCAGGAGCTGTGCTCCTGTGAGCTCCTGCTGAATTCAAGGCCTGCACATAGGAGTTGTAGTTATTTTTCTAGGGAAGGCTATAGTTTTTGTAATGTACTGAGTGACGAGACGGTTTGAAGGCAACATGCTTTATTCGGTGGTACATTACAAAAGAGGGAACACGTGGGCCGGGTCCCGCTTATATACATTTCCCAGAACTGCCCCCCAGTCTGACCAGTCCAATCCTGGCCAGTCAAACTTCCCATCACAGATCTTGATGGGTGGGGCGTATAGCGAGCTATATCCGGGGACCAGTGGGTTTGCCTGGATTGCCTCTGTAGCAATCGTCATGCGGTACCTTAGCTTATGTTTCAAGACATAACACTCCTCCCCCCCTGGTTCAGGACACATAATCCTGCAAGTAAGCGGGGGCCTTGCGTTCCCTGGTCGACCTCCTTGGAGTTGATTGTGGAGTAGGAGCGGTCGCCGGGGTGGCTGGGGCCATGGCTTCTGTGGTGGATGGGGCGGTGGTTTCCCTGCATGGGGGTAGCGCTGGCCTATGGCTGTCCACCACCTGTTGCCCTTCTGGTGCCCCTACTCCTGGGGGGTCGCCCCCGGCACGGTGCTGCTCTTTGGCCCGATCGGTCGGAGAGGTCGGCAGGGGTGGGGTAGCTCTCAGTGTGGGTGCGGCTGTTGGTTCCTCCCCATTCCGTACTCCAGCCGGCTCTTCCGGCAAGGTGCAGCGGCGCATCTGATCTATATGCCTCCGCAGGATTTGGCCCCCCTTCGTTGAGACATCATAGTGGCGGGACCCAGTCACGTGCAGCACCTGACCCGCTACCCACTCCAGGCCACTTGCATAGTTCCTTGTGTACACCGGATCCCCCGGAAAGAATCCCCTAGCCGCTTCCCTGATCTCGGGAGAGCTGCGGAGGTCGGTGGCCCGGTCCGGATGCAACCGGTCTAGCCTTGTGATCAGCTTCCTTCCCATTAACAACTCAGCTGGGCTCACCCCTGTGACTGGGTTGGGGATGATTCTATTGTCAAATAAGAAGGCGGCCAGGCGGTGGTCCCAGTCCCCCTGTACTATGCCTCCCAGGGCCTCTTTTGTGGTGCGTACCATCTGCTCTGCTTGGCCGTTGGTGGCTGGATGGAAGGGGGTGGACCGTATGTGTTTTATTAAGTATCTCTGCAAGAACTCCCAGAATTCCTGGGAGGTGAACGCGGTCCCATTATCCAAGATGATGGTGTCAGGAATCCCGTGTGTGCAAAGGACCCTGCGCAACACTTGGACCGTCGCTGCCGTTGAGGTGGAGGCTACAGGGATAACTTCCAACCACTTGGTGTAAGCATCCACAAGAATGAAGAATGTTTGGCCCTGAAAAGGCCCCGCAAAGTCAATATGTAACCTAGACCACGGCCTCCTATGGGCTTCCCAGCGGTGGACCGGAGCACTGGGCGGTTTGGGCCAGGACTCCTGGCAGGCTTGGCACCTTTGAACCCACCCCTCGATCTCCTCATCTATCCCCGGCCACCATACATAACTGCGTGCTAGGGCCTTCATCCGTACAATACCAGGATGAGTTTCGTGAAGGGCCTCCAGCACTTGTTTCCGCAATGGGGGGGGGGGAACTACCACCCTGCTTCCCCAGAGAAGACACCCCTTGTGCGTGGACAGTTCTTCCCTGCATGTTGTGAATGCCCTGAATTCTTCGGCCTGTTTTCCCTTGGGCCATTCCCTCCCCACCCAGTCGAGAACCCGCACGAGTATTTTGTCCTGCCCTGTGGCCTTCGCTACCTCGGTGGCGTGGAGGGGTCTCTCCGGTAGCGTTTCAATGAGCATCACATGGTGGGCTGAGTCCGGGTCCATGGAGGGCAGCGGCAGGTGACTGAGGGCGTCCACGTGACCCATCGCCTTGCCCGGGCGGTGGACCAGGGCATACGAATAAGAGTTCAGGAACTGATTCCACCGCAGGATGCGCTGCGACAGAATCTGTGGCATCTGGCAGTTTGGGGTGAGGAGTCCCAGGAGCGGCTTGTGGTCCGTGGTGATTGTAAAACGTCTACCGTACAGGTAGTCATTAAATTTATGCACACCCGCCACGATTGCCAAGGCCTCCTTATAGATCTGGGCATAGTTGCGCTCTGTGGGGGTCAGGGTCCTGGAGTAATATGCTATCGGGACCTCCCTCCCCTCTGGGAGTTGGTGGCCCAAAACAGCGCCCACCCCGTATGGTGACGCATCACACGCTAAGACCACCGGCAGGGCTTCATCAAAATGGTGGAGCACGTTATTGGATATGAGGAGCTCCTTGACTGCCTGAAAAGCGGCTGCCTGCTTCTTTCCCTAGACCCATGGGGCGTTTTTATCTAAGAGCCTGTGGAGGGGTTCTGCTATGGCCGCTTTGTGGGGCAAAAATGAATGATAAAAATTTAATAACCCCAAGAAACTTTGTAGCTCCGCCTTGCAAGTGGGGGCTGGGGCATCCACTATGGCCTTGGTTTTGTCGGCCGTCAGGTGGATCCCCGCAGCATCCACTGCAAACCCCAAGAACTCCACCCTCAGCACCCCGAGGGAACACTTTTCCCGCTTGACTTTCAGTCCGGCTGCCTGGAATCTGCGGAGTACCTCTCGCAGACGGTTGCTGAACTCCTCCGCGTCCGGTGCGGCGATCAAAACATCATCGAAAAATGGTTGCACCCCAAGGATCCCTTTGAGGAGAGAATCCATCAGGCTCTGAAAGACCCCCGGAGCCACACTCACCCCAAATTGCAACCGCCGCACCCTAAAAGCTCCCCTGTGGGTCACTATGGTCTGGGCTTCCGCCATCTCGGCATCTACTGGGAGCTGCTGGTACGCCTGGGCCAAGTTTAGCTTCCCAAAATTTTTTGACCCTACTAGTGCTGCAAAAATGTGACTGACTACTGGGACGGGGTAGGTGTTATCTTGTAGTGCCTTGTTTATGCTGCACTTGTAATTGGCGCATATGCGCACGTCCCCATTTGGCTTCACCAGGGTTACTATCGGGGTTTCCCACATGGCATAGGAAATCAGTTCTAGCACTCCCTGGGCTGTGAGGCGGTCCAGCTCTGGTTCAATTTTGGGCTTCAGAGCGAATGGAACCCGCCTGGCTTTTAGCCGTATCGGCTGCACGTGGGGGTCGAGGGGTAAGGATATGGGAGGACCCTTGTAGCACCCTAGGGCCCCATCAAACTCCTCCAGAAATTCCCTGCACACATGCTCGAACCCCTGTGTTCCCAGCTGCTTCACCCCCACAATCTGAATTCCCAACGGTTGAAACCAGGCCAGGCCTAGCAGTGTGGTGAGCTGGCATTTGACAACAAGTATATCCAGTTTGGAGAGCCAGTTTGGTGTAGTGGTTAAGTGTGCGGACTCTTATCTGGGAGAACCGGGTTTGATTCCCCACTCCTCCACTTGCACCTGCTGGCATGGCCTTGGGTCAGCCAGAGCTCTGGCAGAGGTTGTCCTTGAAAGGGCAGCTGCTATGAGAGCCCTCTCCAGCCCCACCCACCTCACAGGGTGTCTGTTGTGGGGGAGGAAGGTAAAGGAGATTGTGAGCCGCTCTGAGACTCTTTGGAGTGGAGGGCGAGATATAAATCCAATATCATCTTCTTCTTCTTCTTCTATCCAGTTTCCCCCTAAAGCTCTTAAACTCCACCCTTACCGTGGCCCATCCCACGATCTGTACTGGGTTCTTTTGGAAGTCCCGTAGTATGAAACCAGCCGGGTGCAGCCTGTGCCAGCCACGTGGGCACAGTTTTCTTAGGGACTCCTCCGAAATTATGGAGATGGAGGAGCCCGAGTCCAGTTCCATCAGGCAGGGGCTACCCTCGATCCTGATTGATACCTTGACCTTGTCGGGGGTATTGCTGGGCAAGTTCATTACTTGCAGGCTGGTCGAGGTGGTCGAGTAGTCCTCGGTCAAGTCTTGGTTGGTGGACTGGCATCTGCGGGCGACCTTGGCCCGGCAAGCCCGCGCAATGTGGCCCATTTTCCCGCAGTTCCTGCTGTCCACCTTGCGATAGGGGCAGTCCCGACACTCGTGCGGGTCCCCGCAGCGTGCGCACTTGGTGATGGTTGGTTTCTCCATCGCTCATGGCCTCTTGGTTGCTCTCGGTCCCGTCCCTGGTTGGCGGCATAGCTGGTGCGTCTCCTCCTCCTCTGGGTGGCTTGGCGCCATTTCCTCCTGGTGGACGGCTTCAGCCTGCGGGTTGTGGAAAGCTTTAGTTGCTCTCTCAAACATGGTGGCCTCATTGAAGGCACCATGGAGGATGAGATCTTCCTTTGCGAAGAGCTTTTGCTGTAGTCTTTTGTCCCTCAGGCCCCTGGCAAAACGGTCCCTCAGGGCCTCCTCTAGCTTGTCGAAGCTACAGTTTCCCACGATTTGGTGGAGAGCTGCCAGGTATTTGGCTGCAGTCTCTCCCGCCTCTTGATCCCTCTTGTGGAAGAGGAATCGGCGGGCAATGATTGAGGGTTGGGGCAAGAAATGCCCAGTAAGGAGTCGGACTATCTCCTCATATGTCTTCTCTGTGATTTATTTATTTATTTATTTATTTATTTATATTAAGATTTATACCCCGCCCTTCTCACCTAAGTGTCTCAGGGCGGCTTACAACATGATAATTCAACAACTTCAGCTTAAAACATTTAAAAATACAATCAAACCATAAATTAATTAAATTAAATTGATCCTCGTGGGAGCCGAGAGACCCTTGGCGATCTCGAATGTGGCCTCTCCGCAGATGCTCAGAAGCACGTCTCTCTTACGGCTGTCGTCCATTATCATGTTTGCTCAAAGGTAGCAATGGACCCGCTCCGTGTAGGTCTCCCACCTCTCCAGTTTAGCGGGGTTGAACTCTTTGAGATGACCCATCGTTCTGCCCTGGTTAGCCATGGTGGCTGCGGCGGCGGGTGCTTATGTCTCTCTAGACAGTGTGCCTTCTTTGACTCCAGCCAGCTCCGCGAAGGCCCTCTTCGGGAGTTACCTGGCTAGGATCCCACCTTTGTCGCCACTGTAATGTACTGAGTGACGAGACGGTTTGAAGGCAACATGCTTGATTCGGTGGTACATTACAAGAGAGGGAACACGCGGGCCGGTCCTGCTTATATACATTTCCCGGAACTGCCCCCCAGTCTGACCAGTCCAATCCTGGCCAGTCAAACTTCCCGCCACAGATCTTGATGGGCAGGGTGTATAGCGAGCTACATCCGGGGACCCGTGGGTTTGCCTGGGTCGCCTCTGTAGCAATCGCCATGCGGTACCTTAGCTTATGTTTCAAGTCATAACAGTTTTGTAGACAAACACATAGCTCTCAGTCTGTGTCATGGTGCCTTCACATATTCTTGACCAGCACACAAAGCAATTTATGTATAAAAGCTTACCATGTCTTCCTCTGGGTCTTAGGCTTAAAGGACTGATCATGAGATTTCTGTAATGCATGTCAATAAATCAAAAGTGGGTTTGCAACTTACAGATACACTCCTGAACAATACTTGTGCAGGATACTCAAGATTGCCACAATACAGATGTTCTCCAGATTTTGTTGCAATAATTCAGAGCAAGAGTTATTAGAGACTAATATATAAACATAATATTGCAAGAGAGCTAATGTTTTAAGCATGTTTAGTTTAGTTTTTTTTAAATCATTAATTGTGTTGTGTTTATAAAGTTTATATCTCTGCTATCTGGCATTACATTTTATGATACATATGACCTGACCCAACAAGGTATCATTTGTGCAAGATCTGTCCCTCATAACAAATGTGTTCAACACCCCTGCCTTAGGATTTTCAAGGCAAGAGATGTTCAGAGGTGGTTTGACATTGCCTGCCTCTGTATAACAACCTTGGACTTCCTTAGTGATCTCCCATCCAAATGCTAACCAGGGCTGATGCTACTTAGCTTCCAAGATTTACTGAAGTTGGGCTAGCCTGGGCTATGCAGGTCAGGTCATAATTTGAGTATGGAGGGATTATTGGAAAGAGCAAAGGCAAGTGCCTGATAATTCACTAGCTTCTATGCCTACCAATCCACCAAAGTCCTTCTTTTTCACCAAGCTGTCTTGCATCTGCAGTGGCACTGGTTGCAAAGGTCCAGCTGTTTGAACCTAGTGCTCATGAGCTATATAATGTTGGACTGTAAAAGAGTTAGCATAAGATGGCCTGCCTAGTATACTTTGGCATAGCTAGAGATTTTTGCTGTCAAGAGTGACTTCCACC
Organism: Heteronotia binoei; assembly: GCF_032191835.1. Classification (NCBI taxonomy): domain Eukaryota; kingdom Metazoa; phylum Chordata; class Lepidosauria; order Squamata; family Gekkonidae; genus Heteronotia; species Heteronotia binoei. Next base: position 80,760,718 of record NC_083229.1, read on the forward strand.
TTGTCTGGATAGTCCTCCCACCACCTAAACTACAGAGCTGCCTGTATGCTGCAAAAATGAACTAAAAGAAGAATACAGATTGAGTATCTCTGTAAATGAGATAGGAATTGATGGAGGTTTGACAGCCTGCTTAACAAAAGGAAATCATTGTCAGATGGGTCAGGTATACATTGCAGATTGCATTTCCCCTTGTCTCTTCTTGATTCCCCTCCATGTGTGGAATTTAGTGGTTTACCACAACACAAAGACAAATGAACATGTACCAAGCATTACTGTTTGCTGGATTTTTTCAGAAGTCAGAAGATCTCTTTGCTATGCTAGTAAATGACCAAGTTGTTCTTCTAACTTCCAAATGACCCATGGAATACACGTATCGCACAGCAAGCAGTATTTTAGAAGTCTCCCAAGAATTCATTTCTTTCGATATTTATACCAGGCTCTTCTTCCCAATGGGGAACCAAAAGAGCTGTGGCTTAGTGAAAGTGCCTCTGCTTTGCATGCAGAAAGTTCCAGGTCCAAACCCCAGCAACTCCAGCCTAAAGGCTCAGTTAGCAGGTGATGTGAAAGACCTCTGCCTGAGATCCTGGAGAACTATTGCTTGTCTGGGTAGACAATACTGACTTCAATGGACCAATAGGTGGCTTCATGTATGTTAATTATTCTCTCCTCTACCATTTTATTCTCACAACAACAGCCCTGAGAAGTAGATTAGGCTGAAAATATATCATTGGCCCAAGATCCTCCAGTGAGTTCAACAGTAAAGTGGGGATTCCTTTTGCTTGAGACACTGGCTCTCCCAGACCCCAGCCTAACACGCTAACCACTGCAACACACTGGGAGAAGGCTCAGTAGTAGAGTGACTGCTTTGCATGTAGAAGGTACCAGGTCCAATCCTGAAATCACCAGTTAAAAGCATTAGGTAGTAGGTGATGTAAAACACCACTGTCTGACACCCTCGAGAGCAGATACCAGTCTGAGTAGATGATGCTGACATTGATGGACCTTTTCACAGTATGGTGCTAGACTCAAATCTAGCTCTGAATATTTGAACAATGAATCTCGGAAGGGCAATGTTTCAGAAGCTTAGCAAGCCAAGCATAGATGTGATGCTTTAGAGACACCTCCCAAAGCTGCCATTTTCTCCACAGATCAGTTGTAATTCCAGGAGAACTCTAGCCCCAACCTTGAGTTTAGCAACCACTTTGTTTTGTATATGTGTCAGTCTGATTGATTTAGGGATCAAGTCTAAGCATGTCTACTCTGAAATAAGACTCATTTTATTCAATAGACAGGAGACCTTGTTCCTGGGATAGTACTATCAGGACTGCAGTCTTACTCTTCTGTGCATCTGATGAAGTGAGCCCTAATTCACAAAAAAATCCTTATGCTGGAATACATGTTCTTCATCTTGAAGGTGCTGGCCTGTGCTCTGCAGGCAGACCCAGTTGAGTCTCCTCTGGAGCAATGTCTTCAAGCCTAAATAGTGGGGCTTGTGAGAATGGACAGGTGCTGGCAGCCAGGAGCTGGATCTGGCAAGCAGGCTTGCACCTTGTGGACCAGTTGATTTAGCAAGGCCACCTTCCCAAGCCTCAGCCTAACTGAGCAGGAAGGTAACTGGGCTCAGGTGCACTTTTGCCGGTATTGAGCTCCTGTGCACTGCACACTGTGCTTTGGCCAAGATCCTGCAAAGATGTATTTATTTATTTGTATTTTAGATTTGTGAATCACCCAGTTCCCAAAATTGGGCTCTGGGCAATAAATATATAAATCAGTATGACATTGTTAAAATCAGAAAAAAACAGTCCTTCGTATATTATAATGATTTCAAGATGGCATCTCTAATTTATATTCAAACCCACTCTGTCCCATGTCACCATTTTGTGGGCCAGACGAAGAGGAAGTCAAAGCAGGAGAGATTGGGGGGGGGGGGATGAGAGAGAAGGGTGCCAGCCATGATGGAAATCATTGCTGTCCTCAACCAAAAGCCTGGCAGAACATCTCTGCCTTATAGGCCCTGAGGAATTGCATTAAGTCCCGCATGGCCCTGGCGGTATTTGGCAGGGAGTTCCACCAGGTCAGAGCCAGGGTTGAAAAGTCCCTGGCTCTGGTTGAGGACAGCCGGATATCTTTAGGGCCAGGGATCACCAGCAAGTTGTTTTCAGTGAATTGTAACACCTTTCTGGGGGCATATTGGAAGAGGCGGTCCCAGATTCCAGACTGCCAAGGCCTTAAAGGTCAACACCACAACCTTGAATCTGACTAGTACTCCACTGGAAGCCAATGTAGCTGGAGTAGCACAGGTTGTATATGTGCCATCCATTGCATTCCCATCAGGACTTGCACTGCCACATTCTGGATCATTTGGAGCTTCAGGGTCAGTCTCAAGCAGGATCAGGCCAGCACAGAGTGAATTAAAGTAGTCTAGCTCAGAGATGACCATTGCATGGATTAGTGGCTGAGTGGGGGCATGACAGGAAGGGAGCTAATTGTTGTGCTTGGTGTAAGAGAAAAAATGCCAGCTTGGCAATATTTGTGATCTGGGCCTTCCCAATTAAGGAAGTGCCCAGGATCACACCCAAGCTCCTGATGGATTGCACCAGTATTAATGGCATCCTGAAGAGTGGGAAGTCTATGCCCCAAACCCAAGGTCCCCCACACCAGCCAGAGAACCCCTGTCTTTGTTGGATTCCATTTCAACCTACTCTTTTTTAACCATCCCACCACCCATTGTTCTCATTGTCTGGCCTGGAATGGTGTTGCACACTACCAGTCTGGCACTTTGCCTCCTTTAGGCTGCTTTGGCCTGGGGTTTCTGTTACCACTGTTCCTGCAGAGAGGGGACAGGTCCCACGTGGTTATAGGCCCAGGTTCGAGATCTGGACAGTGGAGTCATAGTGGCTATCTCAGTGCTGTGATAAGGTTTTACTTGCAGGTTTTGACAGGGTGGCTTCTGGTATATTTTCCACTGGTGCTTTGTCATATCAGGCCTCCCCTGGTCCAATTAGCTCTCCTCAGTCAGTGGTCTTGGCTCCTCGGGCTCTTCTCTGAGGACTCTGAGTTTAAGCTACTTGACTGGTTGGAGGGGGTCATGACAGGTACTGCTGGGTTATGGTTTTATTCTGTTCACTATTATTGGGAGCAACTGGTTAAACCTGAACCAAACCAAGGATGAATATATATATTGTTAAATAAACTATGACTGAAAATCTGATTTTGCTGGGAAACGCTTAGTGGTAGTGCCCAATCAAATCAAGACAAAATAATCATAAACTGGTTTCATGATATCTTGTTTGCTAAATGGAATACAAGACACTGACTGAATAGCAGGCAAGTCTTCATAGTATGCCAAAACTGAAATTCACCATCTGTTCCTTGCCCAGTCATTTGTGTGGGGAATAAGCTTGTCACATTATTGGCAAGAGTCATCTTCCTTTACTGGATGAGTCTAAAGTTTTGTAATGCCTGCAAGACACTTGTGAGAATCTGAAGAAAAACCAAATTAGAATTCAATTAGTTTTTCTGTAGGGGATCTTCTTGTTCAGAGTCCATGCTCCATGTTTTATCACATTAGCAATGACAGCTCCTTTAACCTTCATTCTCAGTTGAATCGTGGTGTGGAAAATATATAAAGGGGGGTACATACAACTCCAAATAATTTTTATGGCCAAGTTCAACAAATTAAAAGGCCAAAAATTGTAATCAGATATTGAATCTTTCAGCCGTGTAAATGAGATTTTGTGTGTACTATGGCAACAAGCCAGTTTCCTCTAAAAGAAGGAAGATTGTTACTAGCGTCCTTGAAAATGGAAAGGTGGCAATAAGGTCTGTTTGATCTGCGGTTCCTGTGAAAGTTGTTCTCACTGCCTCTTGCTGTTTTGCTTAGGGCTGACTTTCAAATACCTAAGTAAAGAGAGAAAAGAGCAGAAGAAATGAACCTTCCATATCTGACATGTTCCTTTTAAGTAGTGTAAAATATAAGAGGATAGACATCTGTGTTAGCTATTGCAATTTATGGAAAATATTTCCTAGGTTCCAACATTTCCTAGGTTCCAACTGGTTAAAAGCAGTTGTCTGTGGTAAGCCTTTACAGTATAAACAGGAATGTCCTGCATAGCAAAATTCTTAATCAATTGATGGCATAAATTGGACATTGTAAGGAAAAGCATAGAAGCTACTAAAGAAGAATGTTCATAATATAATTAATATCTTAATAGAAAGGAAAGGTTCCCTGGGCAAGCACCAGTCGTTTCCAACTCTGGGGTGACGTTGCTTTTACAAGGTTTTCACGTCAGACTTTTTTCGGGGTGGTTTGCCATTGCCTTCCAGATGGAAGGCTGAGTCAACCTTGGGCTGGCTACCTGAATCCAGGTTCCGCTGGAATCGAACTAAGGTCGTGAGCAGAGAGTTCAGACCACAGTACTGCAATACTGCTGCTTTACAACTCTGTGCCATGGAGTCACTATTATCTTAATAGAAGACAAATATAATTTAAGCTCCAGGTTTAATTTGTTTTGCATCCTGATTGATACAGCTTAGTTCTGGGCTTGTTTTGAAGCTTGCTTGAGTATTTGTGTGTGTTGACTGAGGGCCAAATTTCATGTTATTCTGGAGATGTGACTGATTTCTCAACCCTTTTAAACTGAAATGTAGCCAACTTTTGTGGAGCACTGATGGGATCTCTGTGTTAGTCCTCTCCTGTGCTTTCTCCAGATCATATTGTACCTCCCTCTCCCCAAGTTGCTATTTGTCCAATGGGGAAAATGCAGGTGCCTAACAATGCAATTAACTGCAAAGTAATCCAGTCCAAGTCTATTGATTCAATGGGCTTAGTTTGGAGTAACTATGTATATGACTGCACTGTAAGCAGTGCATTTAATGGTATTTTCCCTCCCATAAGGCAAACAGCAATTTTGACTGACAAGACAACATGGAGGCATTACATACCCTTTCTCTTCACTGCACCCTTCTCACATGGCTGCATTTTATTTTTTCAAGGTAGGAAGATCCAGTCATTAATGTTTATATATTATATAGTCTGGCTACAGTACACCAGTCATCAAGATACCTAAGGGATGCGTGATGACCTAAATACATCTTGAGCCTGTTCTTGAACTGATAGAATGTGCAAAAGAAAATACAGTGGACAAAAAACTACTTCAAATTGTCACTGACTGTGGCTACAGTTTGTATTGTTGGAAATCAAAATGCTAGTAAGCCGAATGCTTAAATCAAATGAAATGTTAGCAGCTATGCAGAAGAAAAACAGAACTTATCCCTGGGACCCGCAGCTCTCCAATGCAGCAAGTAGATCATACAAGCTTTGTAAAAGGAAAACAGGTACCTTATCTATGTATTAGAATTAAGAAAGCAATACCACTGATTACAAGAGGAACTGAAAGTTATCTACACATGAGAAGGTAACAGAATATGAAACTAATATCCTCCTTGCTCACTTTTCCCTCTATGATAGGAACATGAGAACTGACAGGTGGCCATGATAGAAAGAAAATCTTGATTTTTATGGCTTGTTTCCTAGTGATTTTGTAACTTCCTAGTAAAGAGCCTGACACTGCTGACGTGAAGGAGTTTCCTTTCCTAGGGAGGATCTATTCTACAGGGATATTCTGACACAGTAACTTTTTATTTTTCTTTGCATGAAAAATGTCAGGATTTCCCACAAGACAGAAAATATCTCTTCCATCTATTCTTGTTCTGAACTTTGTAACTCAGTTCCCTGTTCCCTCTCTGAGTTGCAACATCAGATCATTTTTTTAAAAGACAAGATAAAACAAAACCAACTTGTTCAGCATAAATAGATGCAGAACAAGAAAATATTTGACAATCAACATTTTTAGCCATGGGACATATTTGCAAATTACTTGCATCCCAAACCAATGAATCTTAAACTAGTAGCCTGGCTTTGCTCTCTGGTGGATTTCCACATTTCACAAGATGCCAGTTTAATTAACAGAACAGCATACTGGTGAGAATTCTATCTGGCATACACCTCTTAGACTCTTGTAGATGACACATTTCTTGGAATAGTTGCTCAGGCCCTGAGTGTATAGATGTATAATGTGCAGTGGCGTAGGGAGGGGGGGACGTGGGGGGCGGGTCGCCCCAGGTCTGGGGGTCCCCGCATTGCCAAGGGGGCCCCCGAACAATGGCCATGTTGCAGGCACCCGCCCCGGCGAGCAGAGCCGAAGGAGCTGCCCCGGCGCCTGGCCCGCCCCGGCCCGCCCTCCCGCCGAACCCGAGGCGAGGCGCGGCCTGGAATGGGGGCGAGGCGGCGGGCGCTGACGAGTGGCGCTTGGCCCGCCCCCTCGAGGTTGTAGCCGGGGCTCTGAGCCGCCCGCGCAGTCGCAGACGGAGCGCACGTGGAGGGTGGCGCGCCAGGGCAGCTCAGGCAGGCAGCGGCTCGGAGCGGCAGGCGAGGCGGCGGGTCCGTGGGGCGGCCAAGTGTCCCCGCAGCGCCATGAAGGGGCCTGGGTTCCCTTCCCGCCTGGGTTCCTCTTCAGGACCTCAGCGCCCGCTGGGCCTTTTCCAGGCGGCGACTAGAAACAAAGCCTGCCTGGCTCGCAGCGCCAACCGTCCCCCCCTGCCAGAGCCTCGGACGTGTTTGCGAGTCCCGCGCAGTTGCGGGAGTTGCTGCGGGGTGGGGAGAGTGGGATGCTGAGGAGGGGATGTAGGCGAGGAAGGGGGTGCTTGCGGCCGATCCCCCCCCCCCGCTTTTTGACGCCTGGAAGAATGAAGACGGGCGACCCAGCTCGTCCCCCCCCTCCCGGGAGGAGCGGCACGGGGTCCGGCCAGGGTTAGTCTGGGGCTGGAAGGGCGTCTGAAAGAGCAGCGGCACCGGGGAGGGGGGGGACGAGTCCCTTGCCTATCGCGCAGGAGCTGGGAGGCTGGACAGCGGGGACAAGGGGGCAGTCCTACAGTCTCCCTTGCTGCGCTCTTAGGCAGAGCACAAAAGCCTCGGCGGCTGGGGCAGGCGCGCTAGCGGCTCGCATGCATTGGCAAGGGGGGGCAGTTTCCTTCGCTTCACCCACTCGCCCTGCTGTGCCCTCCCCGGGGTCTCGCCCTGCTTTTTGTATACGCCCCCCTCCCTGCCTGCCCCTTTGCTGTCAGACCAGGCTGGCTTCGATCGCAGCGATGGGGGCCACTCTTTCGGCCAGCCTAGCAGCTCGGTGCTCTCAGCCCTTTGTGAGAAACTGCGCGGCATGGCTGGATAGAGAAGGGTAAGAAAAACCAGCCAGGCAGCCAGACGCGCAGGTGGCGGGAGAGCTTCTTCTCTGGGCCACGGCCAGAGGCAGCGGCGGCAATAATCCTAAGTGAGTAGCACCGCCAACTTCCGCGGCTCTGCCTTTGCACACGCACAGCCCTTGTTCCATGACTGATTGGCACATGGAGCGAGGGAGGGGGCTTCCCTATGAATGGGGCAAGGCGATGCTGCCCTTCACCGCTCGCTCCTCCAGTTCATGTGGTAAGACGGATGTGGTGGCTTTCAGACCCTTTGAAGTTTCCTCCACACAGCTTCCCCCCCTTCCATTCTACATATTTGGAATTGGAAATCTCTCCGGAAGTGACATCATATCCTGTTTCTGGCGGCGTGCACACACATAGGGGGGCCCACATAAATCTTGGGCCCCAGGCCGCCAAAGCCCTAGCTACGCCCCTGATAATGTGTTCAGGACCTAGGCCACTATAGGCCAGGCAATGCTTTTTAATAATTAAAAACAAACCAATTAAAATTAGTACTGGTTACTCCAAGCCAGGTCCCAAGCATTGGGTTTGAGCCATCATTCATTTTTGTTCATTTTTACCTAATGTTCTTCCTTATTACAATCCCCCACATGGCTTTTATCCATTTAAACCCCGTTAGGACCACTGCAACCTTTTGGTGATCAATGGGGGGGGAAGGCCTCCTGTCTTTTTTTACCAGTGCAAAAGTTGTTTGGATGGATCTAACCCATCATTTTATTGGGCACAATCAGGGGTAGAATTCTAGCAGGAGCTCCTTTGCATATTAGGCCACACACCCCTGATGTAGCCAATCCTCTAAGAGCTTACAAAAAAGAGCCTTGTAAGCTCTTGAAGGATTGGCTACATCAGGGGTGTGTGGCCTAATATGCAAAGGAGCTCCTGCTAGAATTCCACCCCTGGGCACAATACAAGCTTTTTCCATTCCCATTCTTATGAAGAACCTAATTATATTAGGTCATGAACTTGAGTTCCAAAGTCTGATAAACAATGCCCATTTCATCAGCCCATCATTTGACTACAGATTTTCTCATAATACTTATGAAAGATATGAATGAGCATGCTGAAGTCATGTATGAGAGAACATGCATAGATTCCAGAGTTCATGGCCAGTGCGTGGGAGTTGGCCAAGTAGGCAGCCGCCTAGGTTGCCACCTGGCCTAGGGTGCACCACTAGGCACCCCCTCTCCCCACATGCAGCGTGTGTGCTCCTTGGAGCCTGCCTTTCCCAATGGAAAGCAGGCTCCATGGAGTGCAGATGCTGCCTGGCTGGTTTTGTGCCTGTGCCTGCACAATATGCTCCTCAGAGCCCGGCAGGAATAAATTAACCAACTGTAAAAGCTGAAGAAGAGCCAATTACAGTTTCTAAACATTGGTTCCTGTTGAAGTTTTATGCTGCCATTCATCCTTCCTACTCTACTTTAACAGAGCCATGGGGTTGGAGCCATAGCTCAGTGGTAGAGCATCTTTCTCACATGCACAAGGTCTTGTCACTGGCACCTCCAGCTAAAAGGATCAAGTAGTATTCTCACAATTTTTATTGCTTAATCTCACATTTTTTTTAAAAAAAATTAAAATTTAAAATAAAAAACCTGTAAATTAAAAATGCAAATAGTTTAAAGTCTCTTCATTTCTTCTACAATTCTGTTTTTTAAATTTCGGGGAGGGGGGGTGCTAGTAGGCACCAAAAACCCTAGTACCGGCCCTGCCCGAGTTACTTCTTCTACATGCCAGTTTGGTGTAGTGGTTAAGTGTGTGGACTCTTATCTGGGAGAACTGGGTTTGATTCCCCACTCCTCCATTTGCAGCTGCTGGAATGGCCTTGGTTCAGCCATAGCTCTTGTAGGAGATGTCCTTGAAAGGGCAGCTGCTGTAAGAGCTCTCTCAGCCCCACCTACCTCACAGGGTGTCTGTTGTTGCGGGGCGGGGGCGGGAAGGTAAAGGAGATTGTGACCGCTCTGAGACTCTGAGATTCAGAGTATAAAGTGGGATATAAATCCAATATCAAATCCAATATCATGCATCTTGAAGCTTAACTGGACTTTCAGTCTTAATTGGACTTTCAGTCATCTACTGTTATAATATTACTATTACAAGCACAATAGTGTAACTCTTGTATTAAATATTGGCTGGGCCAACAGAGTGCTGGTTTATGGAAAGCCATATCTTCTTGAACAAAAATTAATCCTTATTCAGAATGGCCTCACCAATAGAAGTCCCGGCCAACAGTATTGTGTTATTCGTTAGGAATGTCTGCTTTTTTTACACTGTTTCAAATACTATGGCCACAAAATGAGAAGAGAGCACTCACTGGAGAAGATCCTGATGCTGGGAAAGACAGAAGGCAAAAGAAGAAGGGGATGGTAAAAGATGAAATGGCTGGACAGCATTACTGATGTAACAAACATGAATTTGAGCAGACTTCGGAGATGGTGGAAGACAGGAGGGCCTGGCGTGATTTTGTCCATGGGATCACAAAGAGTCGGACTTGACTGTGCGACTGAACAACAACAAATCTGCCTGGAGTCTCAGTGAAAAGAGCGCTTATGATAACTAAATAAATTCCCTGCTTATGACATGCAGATGGTGACCATGCTGCAGAACTGGATTTCTTGCAAAGTTCTACGTATTATCCAAATAGTATGTTAACTCCAATGTGGTAAACCATCACCCTGTGGCAAAACTCCCTCTAAGCTATGGAGTCTTGTGAGCAAAAATTCTATTTCATGAGCTACTAGCATTAAGGTTGTGAGCTACTGCATACATTTGTTTGCTCTAGGGCTATTTTTCCTGAGCTAAGACCAAAAAGTCACACCAGAGTTGAAAATGACTGGTGCTTGCTGTAAGCCAAAATGACCTCAAAACGAGGTTGGGGAATTGTCAGGTGGGCACCTGGCTTAATCAGGATCTTTTACCTGTGTATATAGGATTCCACGTCCAGAAATTAATGCTTAAAAATATTAGGGACTCTAATTAAGTAAAACAATTAAAATTTATTCCAGAAGAATATAGGCTTCCATACAAGATAAAATACTCATAAAATCATACATACAGTCCTAAGAAAAATAGAGAGAAAGATATAGACAACACATGGGTAGACAAACAGGGTGATAATTACCGATCGTAGTCTTCAAGAAGGCTCCAATGGCGACGATAGAAGACGGGGGAAATGGACCCAAAACTGATCAGGAATCGGGGATGGATCTAGTCAGCAGAACTAGGGTACTGCTAGATGCATACCTGAGTAGAGTTGGGTCAGAGGTTAAATAGATTACCTTGGACTCTCATGAGATGGGAGGTGCGAGGGAGGAGAAAGGGGAGGCTCTGCAGTGACCATAAGGGCTGGACTTCTGCAGTAGCCAATAGCAAGTTAATTGGTGGCACCTAATTGGGTGCCCATGACTGACCAATGAACAAGCTTGGTCCAGGGGTACCTGGTTGCAATGGACCAGGGTGTGGCTCCAAAATGGGGAAAAGACTGGGGGAAATTATTGGGTGGAGATATGCTTGAGTTTACCAAACTTATCTAAAAAGGTGACAATAGATGGCCAAATTGCTACCAAAGGTAACACCCGGTTTACACAAAGGAACTTGGCTCTGGCTGAAGATGGTCTTCCTCTTGTTTATTTTTCTTCTTGGCACCAGTCTTTGTCTTGAGTTCTGTTAGACAAAGGCTTAGGCGGTCTGGCAGGATCCACGCCTAAAATAAGCTTGATTGCCTTATGCAGAAGTTGAAGCAGCTGTTGGATATGGAGCCAGGAAAACAAGATGGATTCTGGTGGTGTTAGCCTTTGGTTCATGGAAACAGGCTGGAAATGCAGCCTGTTCATGCAGTGGCTTCTTCCACTGCAGCGGCCAAGACTGGGCACACAAGGAGCAGCTGGAAGCTCGTCTGTAGTTCTGTCTAACACCCATCCAGAGATGTAGAATGCTGCTGCAAAGCTGAGGCTTATAGTATCCACATAAGCCTTAGAAACCGTGGGCAAAGTCCACTTCTTAGAGCAGATGCGTGCGAGTCAAAACTCCAGGCACCCTGGCAACCATACTGGTGATCACGATGTCCATGTGTATGAAAAGTAGGGGGCTTTTTCTTACACTTGCGACTACCTTTACCTTTTTAAGACCAAAATGTGTGAATTGGAGGCTAAAAAACCTGTGAGCTAGCTCACACCAACTCAGCTTGGAGGGAACACTGTCCTGTGGCTGTATGGTCTTACTTGCAGCACTGCTTCACCAAGCAGTGATTTCAAGTAGATTTCCTAGGAGACAGCAAACTAAGCCAGCAGATGCAAGGAATTCCTTCATATTGTAAATATCAGTGATAAACTTAAAAGATAGTACTGGCAGTGTATAAATGGGCTTGATGAATGGCTCTAGACTTTTTGTGTTGAAATGTCTAATTTAGAACCTGATTTGGAAGTATCTTTGGAGTAAGTCTCCCAGTTCCCATTGAAGCCAATGAAGGAAAGACAATTAATGAAAGTAGAGGACTGAACCCTGTTAGTTCACAAGATATGTCTCTTTGTATAGTCTCTTTATATTTGGACTGCCAAGGCTCACAAATGAGGATAAGAATTGTCATGGAAAACAACAGATTCCAAAATATCCAGGTCAGAGTGAATTACTGTTTACTGCCTTAGAAGACATTAATAAAAGGGTGGGGTTTTTTGCAGAATGACTCCTAATTTATTTCTCTTTTTGACTATGTTACTAAATACATAGTCTTTATTCTTCCTTGATGCATTTGGGGGGACGGTGGCTCAGTGGTAGAGCATCTGCTTGGGAAGCAGAAGGTCCCAGGTTCAATCCCTGGCATCTCCAAAAAAGGGTCCAGGCAAATAGGTGTGAAAAGCCTCAGCTTGAGACCCTGGAGAGCCGCTGCCCGTCTGAGAAGACAATACTGACTTTGATGGACCAAAGGTCTGATTCAGTATAAGGCAGCTTCATATGTTCATATATTTATCCATTTATTCCTATCTTGATTAATTGAGGACATACCACTGTATAATTAGAAGATAACTTATGAATATGCAGCTTAGTTTGGAAAGTCAGGGTTGCTAGTTCCATATTTTGTGAATGATCGGGAGTGATCAACATCTAGTCATGGCTCACTAGAGTAAATTTTAAGTCATGCTTCTCTGGATGATTGCTCCAGTATAACACAACATTATCCACTCTAGCTGTTAATTTGCTTCTTATGGTTGGAAATAAAAGTAGAATCAGTAAGTTGTTCTTTAGGGTGTTGAATGTTCCCAGAAAGATCTAAAATTACTCCCTATTGCTCAAGTACCCAGACTAATGGCTAATATAAACATGCAATTCCTACTCAAGCAACAAAACATTTATTTTCCAGCTTTAAATTCAATACAACATTCCCACTTCTATTTCACACTCCACCTTCCTGTTTTGGACTATAAGCTTGTGCTTGTTTCTTTATTGTAATTTATTTCTTTATCATATTTATTATACTTTTTCTTTCACAGCAGCATCAGACTGGATAGGGATTTGATCCTGAAATTCCTACAACCTAATGCAAGGTTTTGACTATTCACAGAGCTGGGCATGCCCAATAATAGCAGAAAGAAAATTCTTCCATAGCTCACAGCCAGTTCCTCCATAGCCATGAGCTCATACATAGCTCACTGGGAATTGCTTTTTTGGAATGTGCTCATGATCATTTCAAACTGAGATCTTGTGTGTCCCAAACATTACCTTGCAATTAGCCCAAAGATTAGGATAACTATGGAGACACACGTGCAAAGTTTCAATCAGTAAAGCTGAATTAGGTAAACTAATGGGGTCAGTTAGTTTTAGCATATGCCCGCAAGGGAACAGGGCACCAATAATGTCCAAATCTTATCTTACTTTCCACATTGTATGTCACTAATATATCGCACTAATTTGACTGCTCAATTAGAGCTGACAAACTTGTGAGGGGCAACTGCACAAATATGCTCTTGTGGCTGTCACAGCAACAGCAGCAAAATAAAAGTGTGGCATAGAATGCAGCTCTGTCTCTCTCATTCCTCAAAGCAGCCGGCCTTCCCTGTTCCCTAGGGGCAAACGTGCAGCAAGGCAAAGCTTAAAGCATGGAGCTAGCAGCGATGTCTGCTGTGGCTCAGAATGAGGCCACTTGGCTCCATGGTGCTGTTTGTTGTTGTTCGAATGGCGCAGGAACTTGGCAAGAGCGGAGCAGCCGGTTTCCCACTTTTTCGTCCCACAGTCAGGAAAGTCTCACAGTCTGTGGAGGAGACAGGCTGACTGAAACAGCCAGCCAGCTTCACTGTAGATAAGTTAATGTACACAGAGTGGACGTAAATTACCACGACCCTCAGCAGCAGGACATTGGCCAGGGCCTGTCAGAGAGAGGACAAACGTCGGCAAGCTGTGCGTCTCCCTGACATTTACCGCTAGATAGAGCAGCCTCTTGCCCTATAAGGAAGGACCTCCTGGAGCCAGAGTTTCCTTGAAAACAGCTGCGTGTCCCTGACACCTACAAGCTAATGCAGTTTTAATCAGGGGAATTAGCTGAGGGCGGCTGACTGTTTTCCCAAGCTATTGACATGGAGGCAGCATGTATGTTCCCCCTACTTTGTGGCTATATTGACAATTCGATTATGTTTCTTTATCTGTATGACTCCCCACCCCCCTCTAGAGAGCAAAATTTCTTTTCATCTCCACCCACAAAACCCTACGCCATGCTTTGTATTTATACAGTGACATCAGAAATGAGGACTCTTTATAAGACCCAGAAAATAACAGGAGTGTAAATAAATTGGGGGAGAATTTTGGCCCATGTCCAGTTAATGGCTCCCTGTGAATTCTGAAGCATATTACTAGAGTATGAGCCATGCATACTCCAGTATAAATAATGCTGTATTTTGTTCCCAGATAAATGCTCCTATTTATTTCTTTATTTAAAAAATTCAGCCAGTACAGAAGGGGTTATTAAAGGGCTATAGCAACAGTGCTCATCAAGGTGTGTATTTATCTTGTGGGTTGTTTTGTAAGAGGGTTACCCAATGCAAGCTAAATTGTATAAAGCATTAACACTGAAAAACAACTTGCACTTAATGTGTAAGTTGGCAAGTCATTCTGCTGATTGCAGTAAATCTGCAATGTAACATTAATGAAAGCTCTCTAGGGTCCAGGTGTGCACTCAAAGGTCAGGGGTTGCCCTATTCAATTTTGAGATGACTGCCAGAACTTGATCAAGATACCCTGAATCCTAGAAGCATCTGAACATCTCTGTAGAATAATATCTGCTGTGCATCTCATTTCGTTTGTTAACCATTCAAACCCCAGAGAAAATGAAGCTCATGGGATGCATGGTGTTGTGAGAAGAGTTGGATTGGCTTTTGAATTTACCTGAAAAGTTCCCATTTTGCTTCTGCTCTGGAGAACTGCTGGCAACCAGAAGCAAGCCAAGCTGAACTCTACTGCCGTCTACAGGGACCACTCAACTTAGACCTGGCCAGCAACTACGGTTGCCAATCCCCAGGTGGGGGCAGGGGATCCCCCAGTTTGGAGGCCCTCCCCCCGCTTCAGGGTCATCAGAAAGCGAGGGGAGGGGAGGGAAATGTCTGCTGGGAACTCTGTTATTCCCTATGGAGATTTATTCCCATAGAAAATCATGGAGAATTAATCCGTGGGTATCTGGGGCTCTGTGGGCCCTGTTTTTTGAGGTAGAGGAGGCACCAAATTTTCAGTATAGCATCTAGTGCCTCCCCCCAAAATACCCCTCCAAATTTCAAAAAGATTGGACCAGGGGGTCCAATTCTATGAGCCCCAAAAGAAGGTGCCCCTGTCCTTCATTATTTCCTATGGAAGGAAGGAATTGAAAAGGTGTGCCGTCCCTTTAAATGTGATGGCCAGAACTCCCTTTGGAGTTCAATTATGCTTGTCACAGCCTTGATCTTGGCCCCACCCCCAAAGTCTCCTGGCTCCACCCCCAAAGTCCCCCGATATTTCTTGAATTGGACTTGGCAACCCTACCAGCAACAATGGCAACTGCTTGCTTGTGATCTTCTCCCATGCTACCACTGGCTAGGTTGGTGCTGAGCAGTTTTGCAGTGGCAGCATGAAAATGATGACAAATGAGCCTATATCAGTCATTGTCATCACCGCGGGCCAGGCCCAAGCAGGACAGGTCCTGTGGTATATTGGAATAGATCAATTGGAATAGCCATCCACCCTAGTTTGAGAGCAACACATATCCAAGTGACAAGGGGGTTTCAGAACCTTTTGTGAAATTAATTTGTAAAAAGGTTTCAGAACCTTTTGTAAAATTAAACAGTGGTCCTGTTTGAACAGGTTTTTTTTCTCCTAGTTAATAATCAACTAGTCGCAGAGTTATTATTATCACATCCATCTCTGAAGGCCACAGTGAGAATAAAACTCATATCTGAAATGTAATAAATGACACAGTCAGAACTTACTTGAACAAGACTGTTACACCCTGACACCTTTTCAAGATTTCTTTACTTACTGGAAGTGTAAGCAAATGGTACAACCCTGTGCCTGTGACGCCATGCAGTGAAATGTTGGACGGAAAGTGAACCAGAAGTGACCCGTGAGCCTATGTATGAGCATATGTACACTGATTGTATTAGGAGCCCTTTTGTTCAAATGTTTGGCGTCTGACAGGAAACAAATATAAAAATGTATCATAAAGAAGGACAAACCCACACTTATGTGAAACTTCTTGAGGTTTGTTATTCCCCAGAACTTTCCTCCAAAGAATAATCTAAATGAAAGGTACTTGCCACAATTAATTGGCAGATAGTTCTTTTTTATAAACATGGGGGGAGCTGTTTCTGCTTCCCCAGTTCTGTGCACATGCCCACCTGTTCATGTATACATTCATGTATACATTCTGAGCTTAATATGGGTCAGGAGAAACCAATGCCTAACCCTATACCTTGTTTTCAATGCTAGGATGTCCTCATAGGGCCTTTGAAATGCTAATACAATATATTGAGCCTCTTGAATGGATGTTTTCCTCAGGACTGAGGAAGGTACCCAAATCAATTTGGTACTTAGGAATGCAGGTACCCATGACAAAAGGGATGATTTCCACACAGACTTGAACCATGGCACCTCTGTTGTCAAGGGCAAAGGAGAGTAATAAATCATCAATTATAGTACAGTTCACACTCTCCTTAGAAGCTAAACTGATTAAATGGAGGCTGTTGTACTTTGGTCACATTATGAGAGGACAAGTCACTGGAAAAGACAAAAGTCCTAGGAAAAATTGAAGGCAGCAGAAAAAGAGGAAGACCCAACATTAGGTGGACAGATTTAATAAAGGAAGGCATTGCTTTCAGCTTGGAAGACCTAAGCAAAGTTGTCAGCATTGGATGTTTTAGAGGTCATTAACTCATACGGTCACCATAAGTTGGATGCTTCTCTTGATGGCACTTAACACAAACACATTCCAAGAAAAGTTTCATAAGATGGTTTGGTTTGGGGAGGCCAAAAAAACAGGTACATGAGCCAGAACAGACCTTGTTTGAGACTAAGTGGGCAGCACAATAATATATTACATATAAGCCATTTCTTTATTTATGGACACCATTATTTTACTGCTATCAAATATCCCAGTCAAAGTGTTTTCTGTCTTCCAGTTTGGTTCATAATTTTCCATTTCTGGGAAACTGCATCCTCCTACAAAATGATTATAACCTAGTTCAGAGCTGCTTTCACATGGAACAGTTTCTGTTTCAGTCTACACAACATCCTCCATTGTTCATGCCCCAACAGTGGGCAGGCCGTTTTCTCCCCCCCCCAAAAAAAACCCCCTTTAAAATCCAGGAAAAATTGTATTATCTGCAAAGTTGCTGTTGGGGTGATCTTTTCAGCATGCCCAGAAGGAAAGGGATGTCTTCAGCTTCAATGATAAGGAATGCCTTGTTCATCCCCCCCCCCCCCCAAACATTGTCACATTAATTTCTTTTTGTTGTTTTGAGGCACTTAGCAATGTTCCAGTGCTGTCACTGAACTATGAAAATACAAAGCCATGTATGTCTTTTAATTATTCTCATACATATTTAGCTAGTTTGGGGAGGAACAGATACCATAGAAGTTTGGTTGTTGTTGTTGCCCTCAAGTCACAGCTGACTTATGTCAACAGTGTAGGGTTTTCAAGGCAAGAGATATTCAATGGTGGTTTGCCATTACTTGCTTCTGTGTCATTGGTATTCCTTGGATGGCCAGGACTGGATCTACATGGATCTTGCTTCTGTGTCACTGGTATTCCTTGGAGGGCCAGGACTGGATCTACATGTTTTTTGAGGGGGGAGGGCAAAATTAAAAAATGGCGCCCCCTTATGGGCCATTCTATCTTATGGTCCCATAGAATACAATGGACTTCATAGCCAATTTGGCACCCACCCACTGTCAGCGCCCGGGGCAAGCACCCCCTTCTGCCCCACCCCTAAAGATCCAGCCCTGAGGGCTTTTATTCAAATACTATTCAGGACCCACCCTGCTCAGCTTCCGAGATCTGATGAGATCAGGCTAGTCTGGGTCATCCAGGTCAGGGCACAAAAGTCTGTAAGCAATACATAAAGACCTCTCACTGAGAAAGAGGACTGGGTGGATCAGTGATTCACAGCTTACTTTTGTTAACATAACAGAAAAACCTTCCCACATCTACCATAGTGCTTGAACTAACAAGCTTGGAATGCAAAGAAATTATTTGCTGCAGGAGGGGGATTTGCTTACCCAGAAGAGGAAGGGAATTGGTCCAATTGTCTTGCTCAGCATATAGGGGTGCTGTTACAGTTGATCTCCAGACAACCAAGATCAGTTTCCCTGGAAAAAATGACTGCTTTGGAGGGTGGACTCTATAGCATTGTGCCCCAGTGAGGTCCCTTCCTACTCTCTCCAGTCTCCACCCTCCCAAAAATCTCCAGGTTTTTCTCAACCCAGACCTGGCAACCATATCAGCATCAACTATGTGGTAAGTGCTGTCAAATCCCTTCTGACTTATGGCAACCTTATGGATTAATGACCTCCAAAACATCTTATTATTAATTGCCTTGCTTAAGTCTTGAAGACTTAAGCTTTGCTATAATCAGGGCTTTTTTTGTAGCAGGAACTCATTTGCATATTAGACTATACCCCCTGATGTAGCCAATCCTCCTACAATAAGAAGAGCCCTGTAAGCTCTTGAAGGATTGGCTACATTAGGGGTGTGTAGCCTAATATGCAAAGGCGTTCCTGCTACAAAAAAAGCCCTGGAATCAATGAAACATAAACTGCTTTTCTTCTGAAATTCTCTCATATGTTCCAGTAAGCAACATAGATTTGCAATATGATCTCTAGTGCCTCTTTCTTTTCTGAATCCAAGCATGAACATCTGGCATTTCTCATTCCATATATGGTAACAGTCTTTGTTGTATGATTTTCAGCATCACTTTACTTGTGTGAGAAATTAATGCAATGGTACCAACAGTTGCTACAGTCTTGTTCAACGTACCAATGAACAAATTCATTGGTGAAGGGTGGGGCTGGCTCCAACTTAGAATGCAAAGAGATTCTGTGACACAGATGGGAGAGGGGAATTTGCTTGCTAAGAGCTGTAATGTAGCTGTAATGTTGCAGGGACTAATTCATGAAGGGGGTGGTTATTGGCCCCACTGCCCTTCCCAACCTAGTGAGGAACTAGGCCACATACATCCCAAAATAATTCTTTGAAAAGGTGAGTGGAGAATCATAACAGTGATCCAATATGCATCTGGTATTAATGGGAAAACAAGGTAAACACTGCTGGGAAGACAGGTTACCCTGCTGCATCTGGAATTTCCATTGCAAGTATGAATTGACAGCTGTATCAGCAACATCACCATGACACTACAGACCCTCATATGTGGAAGCAGCTCAGCAATGCAAATTGATCACCACCAACAGAAAAAGTGAACAAGTCAAACGCCTGCAGTGCCTGTGCAATATGTTGGAAGAGAAGGTCTAGAACAGATGCTATCTCTTAGTCTCAGCCTCCAGAGAGGGTGTCAGATAGACAGGCAAACTGTGAGCATCCTTCCTGTTTACACTTCTACCTCTGTCCCTTTGATGTGTAGACTGACACTCTCAGGGAATTACTGCCTTCCTTCTGTTTTCACTCTCCCTCCCATACACACAAAAAGCATGTTGCTCTCCATCTTTGTCACCATGGATTCAGGACATGCATCTCTGCATCTGCACCCATCAAAGTTAGTTTAGTTCAATTATTTTTATCTCTCATCTATCCTATCTAGAATGGAGTTCGCTAAATAAAGAACTCTTTATTCGTTTTAAACTGATAAGTAACTCTGCGTAATTTTGTGAATTTGCTAGCACATACAGAACAAAGAAACTACTGCTGTGTGTAGTCTATAGAAGAAGATGATGAAGAAGAAGATATTGGATTTATTTATTTATTTATTTAATGAACTTATATCCCGCCCTTCTCACCGAAGTGTCTCAGGGCGGCTCACAACATAATGATTCATACAATTCCATCTAAAACATTTACAGATACAATAAAAGCATAGTTAATAAAACAAGATAAAATAAAGCCAGCGGTCTATAAGAGCATTTATATCCCGCCCTCCACTCCGAAGAGTCTCAGAGCGGCTCACAATCTCCTTTACCTTCCTCCCCCACAACAGACACCCTGTGAGGTGGGTGGGGCTGGAGAGGGCTCTCACAGCAGCTGCCCTTTCAAGGACAACCTCTGCCAGAGCTATGGCTGACCCAAGGCCATATCATCTTCATCTTCTTCTTCTTCTTCTTCTGATTGGTGGGAACATGTGGCCTGCTGATCAGCTGGAGGGCCATTTAAATCTTGCAGGAGGGGAGGGCCTGAGCTCCAAGGGGCAAATTTGCTGATTAGAGTTCAGGCACACATAGTTCTTGCTCTCAAAAAGCATTTAAAGGGTTCCTTTAAATGCTTTTTGAGGAGCAGGAGACTTGCGTGCATGAATTCCAAGCAGTGAATTAAGCACCTGAATTCGAGGTGGCAAATTCACCAATTGGAGTTCAGATGTGCTGGGCACCAGTGCCCCCACTCGCAAAAACCATTTAAAGGAAAGGTTCTCTTTAACTGATTCTTACAAGCTGGTGCCAAGGGAATATTCCAGGGGGCTGTGACCCCAGTGTGATGATGTCACTTTTGTGTGATGTCATCATGTTGGGGACATCCCTGCCCCCCAAAGTCCCCTGCTAGGGAGGAGGCAGGATCTAACAACACTGCTTTCTTCAGAGCTTTCAAGTAAGGCACAGGAATGCCCGCTGAGGGAGGGACATGCAGGCACAACCACCCGCTCCTCTCTGCTGCTCTCTAGCTGGCAGTGAGAGGCACTGGGGAAGCCAGGTTGCAGCTACAGAAAATGCAGGCTGGCCACTTAGTGCAGGGCAACTGTAGCAAGCTGGGCAGGCACTGGCAAGATGAGCCCTGGAGAAGGCAAGCAAGGGTGGTATTTGTTGTTCATTTAACTTCTGAGTGGCTGTGTGCCCCCAAGCATGTGCCTCCTGGCATCCTCAACTGCCAAGTAGGTAGTCACTTGGAGGGAAGGCTGTCCTGATGTGCCTGCCCACTGTGCGAAAGAGGGAGCAAGGGAGTGCTGCCTCAGTCTGGCTCTTCTAGCTACCCACCCTGCTAATAAGAGCCAAAGGGCAGGGGAAAAGCGAGCAAGGCTGGGAGTTTAGGGAAGCTAGGCTCCATCCTCGGCTCCCTGCATGCCAAGCAGCTCCTCTCTTTCGCTCTCTGTCTTGCCTTGCCTACCTTTTAGGTTTGTCATCAGGAGGGAGTTGTCCTCCCTGACAACTCCCATGACTCTGCACAAGCAATGGGGAAAAGTGCACAATGGAGCCCCACCACAAGGAGAGGAATATCCCTGCCACCCAGTGAGCCTTGTGCTTCCTCACTGCCGTATGCTTTGCCCTTTGTCTTGCCTTCTTGCTCCCGCAGAAGCCACAGCCCTCCCGGTGGTGCTGGGGCTGAGAGGGTGGCAAGATATCCCCCTGAGAATCCAATGGAGGACTGATTGGAGGGGCCATAAAGGTGGGCCATAAAGATCAGGGGTTTGATTGGAGGGGCCTGGATCCCCGTGGACCCCCCATAGCTATGGGCCTTTACCTTGACTCAAAGTCATTGTTCTACCCTGAGGTATGTTCTTGAACTCATGAAGATATATGGCTGTAGGATTCCGGTGCCTTTTTTTAGATCATGATTTCTTTGGACAGTTTTCACACTTAGCAAAGGACACAGAAATGCCTTTTTAATATGCTTAAGAGAAAGGATAAATATTTGTTTTGAGCCTGTAATATCTGCAATGCAGAAAAAGCTGATTCATGGTTGGCATATAACATCATTTCTGTACCATCTCAATTGCTTTTTCAATAGCTTTGTGATACTACATGCACATTCAAGCAGTCAAGCAGTATTTTTCTTTTCACTCCAGATAAAAACACACAAATCAGAACAAAATATATTACCTTTTTCTTTTCCTGTGTTCAGGCGTTATTTATTTGTTTATTCCATTGAGACTCAAGTTAGATTACAGAATGCAAAGACATAAAACAGTGTAATACAGTGCTTTTTTTGTAGCAGTAACTCCTTTGCTTATTGGGCCACATCCCTCTGATGTAGCCAATCTTCCTGGAGCTTACAATAGGTCTTGTACTAAGAGCCCTGTAAGCTCTTGGAGGATTGGCTACATTAGGTGTGTGTGTGTGTGGCCTAATATGCAAAGATGTTTCTGCTACAAAAAAAGCCCTGGACATGCTACAAACAAGGCAAAAAATGTTTGTGGGCACAATTCAAAGTGTTGACTCTTTAAAACCCTAAATGGCCTCATCCAGGGATGCCAGCCTTCAGGTAGGATCCCGCAGAAATTCTGCTTATTGCCAGACTATATAGATCAGTTCCCCTGGAGAAAATGGATGTTTTGGAAAGTGGGCTCTGTGGTGTTAT
Source organism: Heteronotia binoei (assembly GCF_032191835.1). Taxonomy (NCBI): domain Eukaryota; kingdom Metazoa; phylum Chordata; class Lepidosauria; order Squamata; family Gekkonidae; genus Heteronotia; species Heteronotia binoei. Next base: position 80,782,934 of record NC_083229.1, read on the forward strand.
ACCTCACTGAGGTCTCCATTCTATCCAGGCTCCATTCTCAAAGCTCCAAGAGGTTCCCAACCTGGATCTGGCACACTAACTCTCACGGGTGGCCAGGGGGGACCTGGAAACCCTAGCCTTATCACATAGTGTTAACCCATCAGTTATTTGCCTCATATGGCTCTCCATAACCCCACCTTCAGGAGTAAGGTGGGTGGCAACTCAAGACAGGGCTTTTTAAAGTAGTAGCATCTTGCCTATGAAATGCCTTTCCCATAGAATCTTGCCTGATGCTTAACGTACTCTTTGCTAGATGCCAGATCATAGAATTTTTTTGTCTATGTTTTTAATTAAAGGATTAATCTTTGAACATCATAGTTGGCATCTAGGCTGATTTGGGAAGGGATGGTGACTCAGTGGTAGAGCATCTGCTTGGTAAGCAGAAGGTCCCAGGTTCAATCCCCGGCATCTCCACAAAAAGGGTCCAGGCAAATAGGTGTGAAAAACCTCAGCTTGAGACCCTGGAGAGCCGCAGCCAGTCTGAGTAGACAATACTGACTTTGATGGACCGAGGGTCTGATTCAGTATAAGGCAGTTTCATATGTCCATATAACATCAAATTTTTAGGGGAGGGATGGTGGCTCAGTGGTAGAGCATCTGCTTGGTAAGCAAAAGGCCCCAGGTTCAATTCCTGGCATCTCCAAAAAAGAGTCCAGGCAAATAGGTGTGAAAAACCTCAGCTTGAGACCCTGGAGAGCCGCTGCCAGTCTGAGTAGACAATACTGACTTTGATGGACCGAGGGTCTGATTCAGTATAAGGCAGTTATATATGCCCATACAGGGCTTTCTTTGTTCATATGATATCTGTTTTATTGAGACTCATTTTGAGATGCTCAGCATTTTATGCTATTTTACTCCTTGGCTGGCTTTTTATATTGGGTTTTTAATCATTAACAATGTTTATTGTACTGTGCTTTTTATTATATCTTATTTTGTAAGCTGCCTGTCAGGTTCCTTGAAGAGGCGGCATAGAAAGTTTCTAAATATATAGATAGCTTGATGACAAAACTGAAAAAAATATATTTTATTATATAGATTATTATAAATTTTATAAATTATAAAAAATTATTATACACACTAATAACAAATACACATGAAAATTAAAGAATATGATAAGACTAATGGTCCATTTACCATGTACTACAGATCCCCCTTCCCCAAACTGAATGAATACTAGGGTTGCCAAGTCCAATGAAAGAAAAATCTGGGGACTTTGGGGGCAGAGCCAGGAGACTTTGGGGGTGGAGCCAGGAACAAGGGTGTGACAAGCATAATTGAACTCCAAGGGAGTTCTGGCCATCACATTTAAAGGGACAGCACACCTTTTTAAATGCCTTTCTTCCATAGGAAAAAATTAAGGATAGGAGCACCATCTTTTGGGGCTCATAGAATTGGATCCTCTGGTCCAATCATTTTGAAACTTGGGGGGTATTTTGGGGAGAGGCACTAGATGCTATACTAAAAATTTGGTGCCTCTACCTCAAAAAATAGCCCCCCCAGAGCCCCCAATACCCACAGATCAATTCCCTATTATTCCCTATGGGAATCGTTCTTCATAGGGAATAATAGAGTGCCCAGTAGACATTTCCCTCCCCCCACGCTTTCTAAAGGGGGGGAGGGCCTCCAAACCAGGGAATCCCCTGCCCCCTCCCTCTCTCTCTCACACACACACAAATACTTACTAGATCTTCTTCCTGCAGAACTCTACTTGCTGTGAAAACGAAAGCAAAAGAAAGGGAGGGGCCGTTCTCCATGGAAACTATTACTGACCCTTTCCAATGAAGCCCTTCCTGTTTTCTGTTTCCTGCGCAGCCTTAAAGGCAGATATTTTACAAACGGATCAGGAGCTCTACAACTACATGATGCCTACAGGCATGTTCTCCCCCCCCGCCCCGCTTCCGGATTTTTGGAGAGCGGAGGAGGAGGCTGCAAATCTGGGGGGCCCCCGCCAGGGCGGGGGTGGGGTTGGGAAGCCTAATGAATACTGTTAAATACAAAATCTGTTTCAATAGTAAGAAAGAGCTTTCAAAAGTGACATCCAAGCAGTTTAGTGGAAACCAGTAAATGCCACACTATTTCTGCAAATGTGCATATGACTCCACATCCGCTATGCATTTGTGCTTCTATCCATGAATTCTCTTAGTTTCACCAGGGAAAGGAAGGGTAGAGAAAGTAATACAAGTCACATGTTTGTATAACTCCTGTGGTTTTTCAAAGACACTGCAGCCTTTACTAAATCCAATACCACCAGAGCAACTCTTTCTATAGTAGAAGTATTACTGGTTTCTAGTGCTCAAATAGCTAAATTTAACTGCAGTTAAGGTGTCCCTGAGGATGTAGAAATTTACTAACCTGGCTGTAAGGAACAACAGAATCAAGAAAAGGGTTTCTACCAACTACCAAACTTTGTGTTCTCAGCTGTTTCCATGTTAGAATTCAAAAAAGCACAAAAACGCTAGTAATTGCTTGTCACCATTCCAAAGAGGTATTTAATACTTAAAGTTTGTCAGTTGGATCTGGTCATGGACTGTAATAAAACTGAATCCAAATCTCAATACTTTTTGTTGTGTACTCTCCACATTTTGTTTTATTCTGTATACCAGTAATATTATTTACCAGAGGCAAACAAGAATATAAGATTCATATCCATAAGCAGTGTACACTAGTAGAAAATGTTTATTCATAGGAAATCAGGTCAGTTGGATATCAGATAAGAACATATTTTAAATCAGAATGAAAAGTGACTCTGTTTACCCATTTTAGTAAAAAAAAAGTCAAAAGGCACAAATATGTTTCAGTTTCTAATGTATTTTCAAAATGAAATCTAATGTACTAACTATTAGTTTGAACCAGATGGGCAGTTTCAAGCATATCATAGAACAAAAGGAAGTGGGACACAGGATCCTAGCAGAAAAATCTCCAAAAAAGTAACTTCAGTCTTAAACTTTGATGGGGAAAAGTCTTCAGGACTGGAGAAAGGGATCATCCATCCCTTGTGCTGTAAATAAAAAATACATGTTAGAAAAAGAAAAAAGTGCAAAAGGCTCCCAAAAATCCAGTTCATACAATATTGTAGTCTGGGTTAGTATCTATTATCAGTTTTCCGATATAACATCATAGCACTTAATGTATTGCATTTGTTTCTGGTTTCAGGCTGCAGTATATTAACCAGCAGTGACCATTACAGTATGCTATGGCCTTATGCCATGGGAAGCACATTCCTAGTTCCAGTGTCATAAAGATACATTTTTTGAGGGAAAGTTAATATCTAAAGGAACTGTGTTCAGCCAGTATTAGGCAGCATCATTCATAGCTCAGGTTCCAAGGCATGTCCTGGAAACCAGCGGAAGACTGGGAATGGAGGAGGGACATGTGGGCAGCCATCATTGACAATGTATTGTCACTTCTGGAAAAAACTAGCATCAAGCCATTCTGGATAAAACCATACAGTTTTGATTCCTAGAGAGGTATAATAACATGTCTGGGACCAGTTTTGCACTAGACCTTTAATCCTGGTTTAGCCCTGTCCCCAAACTGACATTCTACACTAAAATCATAGAATCACGGAGTTGGTTTCTCTGATTCTAGCGTAGAATGTCAGTTTGGGGACAGGGCTAAACCAGGATTAAAAGTCTAGTGTGAAATTGATCTGGGTTTCCCCGATGTCATGCTGTTAGCCTGTCAGCCATTTTTAATTTTATTTTAATCCTGCTGCTGGGAAAAGGAGGTGGGGGTGGGGAATCCCCCATCCCTGATAGGGAACTAACAACCTTACCATAGCAGGGGTATATACTACCCTTAATTCAGTTAATTCAGAATAATGGGAACATGTGGAGAGAATTATTTGGATCACACACCCCTAGCCTCACTTCTGTGCATTCACAATGTAATTCCAAACTTTTTAGCAGAAAAGGATTATTATTCCAACAAACCCATATTACAAATCAATGGTTTATTCTTAATTTGAATAATAAAAAACAAATTATATTATATCAATATCCTGTTAATGATTAATAATAACCCATATTTCTGTATACTGACATATAACTGTAAATATGTGTTGTACAGTTTGAAAATTAAAAAACAACAACTAACCCCCCAATGTCATTCCACAGAAGTCTACACACAAACAAGCATAAATTTCCTATGTGCATTGCATAATCTGGAAATTAAAGATCACAGTATGCAGCATGCATGCCTTTGGGTGGATGTATATTAGCTTCTGTGTGGATGATCCTTTGACTGAATGGATGGTAGGGGTTGAACCACTGGCTACAGTCAAGATTAATTATTCTCTCTGCACAGTCATTTTTACTTGAGATAAATCAATGAAAAGGGCTGTTTCAAGAATTTTAAAAAATGTAATATTTAACAAGGAAGGCATAAGACTGAAAATTCAGTTTAATATCAGAAGGATTAGAGTCACTTTCCAAAGCCAGACCATAGTAGATCACTAACCAGCACAGGGCTTTTCCCAAGCTTTCTGGTGGACTAAGAATGGAAAGGGACAATGAGGAATGAGAAAGGTGGATGGTAGTGGAATTTTTGGCTGTTTCATTATAATGGGCAAAACCAGAAATCCTATAGAAAAAGCAATGAAATATTGTAAAATGGCCACTGTGGCGGGCAGTTAATCAAATAAGCTTCCTAAAAGCATTTAACAGAGCGCTCTGGGACAGCTATGAGACAGGTAGGACTATCACTGTCAAGAAACTGGTTATCTTTAAGCAGTTTCTTGTTCAATCCGAACAATGGTTCAGGCCTAGAAAAGATGGACGTTTCTTTCTCTGAAAACTTAGGTCAAGCTGTTTGTAGCTTCAAAGATTTAGATAAGGGAGATGGGTCGTATCATTAGGCCTGGCAGTTTCAAGGACACAAGAACTTAGGAAAGTACATTCCATCTTGTTAGCACTTGAGCTCATGGGCAGTGTGCCCTCTAAGCTGAGTTAGCGTGAGCTAGCCTGCAGCTCACACATTTTTTTCTTAGCTCAGGAAAAATAGCCCCAAGCACTCTAATGTATGCAGTAGCTCACAACTTTTAATGCCAATAACTCACAACTTTAATGCTAGTAGCTCACAAAGTAGAATTTTTGCTCACAAGACTCTGCAGCTTAGAGAGAACATTGCTCATGGGTGGGAGAAAGTGCTTGTTAACTGAACCCAATAGAGTTGTAGGGCATTTGGTGTAATTGGCAAACCCATTTTATTGATAAAATTACATATTTTATTTATTTATTTATTTTGATTTTTACCCCACCCTTCCCGTAGAACAGGCTCATAATTTACTGTACATTTGATTGATTAACTAGAATCAGGCCAATGAAGGTTGTTGGACATATAAAAATGATCTTTCTTTCTGGATTATATCTGTCTGGATTATATCTGATTTTGGGACACTTCTTGCTTTGTGTGAATCATACTGACTGGAAATCTTGTCTTGGATTTTGGAACCATATTGGACTTAGTTTAACAGGTAACATCTGGATCTTGAACTAATGCTTGTAAATGCATTCAGTATAGCCTTCTAGCTTTGTTTTTTTTAAATCCTTACTGTTCTTTTATTGACTATTTCTGCACAATTTTTTTATTTATTTATTTATTTAGAATTTATATCCCGCCCTTCCCACAAGTGGCTCCACACCTATGGAACCAGCTCCCGGAAGAAGTGTGGGCCCTGCGGAGCCTTGAACAGTTCCGCAGGGCCTACAAGACCTTCCTCTTTGGGATGGCCTTTACCTGACTGAATGATTGGACTCGTCTTAAGTGATTCCGCCATCATAGATACTTGCATTTAATAGAATAGCACCAGAAATGTTAGTTTTGAATTGGAATGTTTTAAGTTGAAGGTTGATTTTAAAATGTTGTATAACTTATTGTACAGATTGATTATGTTGTTAGCCGCCCTGAGCCTGCTTCGGCGGGGAGGGCGGGATATAAATAAAATGTTATCATTATTATATTATTATTATTACAATTTTAAATAAAACACTTTGCTATATTTTTGTGGAGTTCATGAATTCAGGAGGCTTCAATCTGAATCCAGTACTTTACCTCTCATTCGCTACAGCTATCAGATTGTTTTGTAAAACTTTGCCTTGTAAGTGTCCTAGATTTTCCTAGGAGGACTAGAGTATTCATCCTTTGGTTTCTGGCTGTCTAAGCAGTAGGAAAGGGGCTGGTGGTAGTACTACCTTGTAGTATGAGGACTCACACTTCAGCCTGTTGATTTTGTCTTGCTAATCTGCCCCCTTCCAAGGAATCCTGGTTTGGGGTCCCTTGCCAATTCCTAAAGCAAAAAACCTTTGTTCCAAACAGTGTTAGTCCACATGGTGATGAAATTAGTCACTTGTACATGATCAGTTACATGATAGTGAGTAACCCATGTGAATGGAGTGGTAGCTGCTGTTATGCAGGGCTTTTATTGAGCAAGAATACACAGGAATGCAGTTCCAGCTGGCTTAGTGTCGGGGTGTGTGGCCTACTATGCAAATGAGTCCCTTCTGGACTTATTCTACAAAAAAAAAGGCCTATGTGAAACAATGGTGATGTTGGATGGTGTGGCCTAATATGCAAATGAGTTCCTGCTGGGTTTTTCTACATAAAAAGCCCTGCTGTTATGTAATAATTAGTCATCAAGTAGTCACTACTACGTCTGGGTGAGTTGTACAAGTTGTGTGATGGTGCGTTACCTGGTGGTTGCTACTTGGTCTTGTTAGCTGTCAGACCCCTCCTCTCGCAGAGGGGCAGTTTATAGCTTACGAGACAGAAATGTCCTTCTTAAAATATATCATCTTAAAAACCATAGTGCAAGGCTCTGCCTGGCCTAAAATGAAGCAGAAAGAATGCCAGCCAGGTAAGAGACTTGGAAAGTATTTTAGAAGGTGAGTTAGAGCAGCCGACTGACTAATGGCCCCCTCCATGCCCCAAAGAGGTGCATAACTGTAGGACAATGTGTCCTCCAAAACCTATTGATTGACACTTGGACTAATCTCATCAAGCCTGACCTTACTTCCTCTGCGCCCACTTACCCTAATTAAGCAACACTTAATCAACTGTTGTATTCACTAAACCCATTTGCTGTCCTGTCATCAAGCCTCTCCTAAATCATTGTCCATTCCTGTTAAGCTCATCAAGGTATTGTTTTGGGATAATGTCACCCTTGCCTGAAGGTACATTTCCCTCTATAATTGTGGCACCCTGCTCCATAGTAGTGTGCGTGCATGTGTATTCTTGGATCCTTACCGACAACCCCAATCTGTTGGGTCTTCTCTCCTCTCCACAAAACTCTGGTTATTTTCCTGCTACTTCCATGGACCTCTTCCCTCCAAGACTGGTAATTATAGCCCTCCCCTGAAATTGTTTTTTACCTTTCCACCCTGCCTTTCCTTAGCTAGCTATTTCTCTATGTTTATTGCGTACATTTTTGTTTTATTCTTTCCTTTTAATAGGAAACCTTCCTGGTTGAACATCTGCCTGGTTTATTTTTAGAGTTCTCTTGAGGGAAAAATGCCTGTAAGCATAGGTGGCGAATCCCAGTTAACCCTTCTCATTCTGTCTCCTTTAAGTTAATTCCCTTAACAAATTAGGAGACTGCCTCTTTGGGTAATAGCCTTGCCCCATAAGTCTTCTAGGGTAGGAAGGAGGGGGACTTCAGATCCTGCCACTTCCTCCCAGCTTTTTAGTAACAGGCACCAAGGCTTGAAACTGGCAATATTGTTGCGGTTGCCTAACAATCTCCATAATGGCCACTGAACCCTTCTCCTGCTATCTGGCTGAAGCAGTGGCTCTCCCTCTTTTAACATCTTCCACACATTGTGAGGGGTGTAGATGCTGCTGGGATTAAACCTAAATTGCATAAGAGCCGTGTAGCAATAGTAAATTATGTTATCCCATGGCTGGATTGTCAGTGGAGGAGGGAGAAAGAGAAGGGCTCAAAATGCATACTGTTCACATCCAGCAGGCAGTCATGAGACCAGCACAGTGCCCATGTCCACGGCACTCTACCCTGGCACCAACATGCATGCTAAAGTTTAGGTGTATACCTACAGGTGGATTTTGGGCAGAATGAGAAGGTACTTCAGTTCTGGAACTGAAAGGATCTTCTCCTTTGATAAGAGGGGGAAATCCTTGTAATGCCTATCAGAAAAAAAAAATCTTCTGTTGCAAAATCTATCGAATGGTGATACAGAAACTTTCCTTGTAAGCTGTAGCACCTGCTGACTCTTTCCCTCTCCCTCTGTAACTGAACTCTGTTTCAGCTCCCTAAGCCAGACAGTCATCAGAATAATGAAGAAAAATGAATACTAACAAATCTAATTAGCTTTCTTATGTGTTTAACTTACAACAGCAATAATGGATGAGACTTTTAATTTTATTTTTTTTCATTAATTTATAAATAAAGTCCATACTTCGCATACTAAGATGTAGTTATTGATACTTATAATTTGAACAAATGTAATTTTGGATGGAAGTCCCACCTCCTGCCTTATGTTGTCAGGAATGAGATCCATTAGTCCTTGAAAAGAAATGATAATAATAACAAGTGCCAAAGAAAGCCATGTGAACTGGCCTCAAATCAGTGTTTTGTGTATGCTGCTTCCAAACCCTTTTGCAATCTGTTTTTCTCATCTAAGTGAGATTATGAACCTCTTGTGGGTTTCCTTTTCTTTCTCTCTTTGATGGTATTCAGAGACCTCCAGAAAACAGTGTTCCTAGAAAACAAATGATATAGTAAAATGGATAGGAAAGAGTTAGCTTAAACCAGATTACGGACGGAGGAAACCTCCACCCTCCACGCTGCTCTCCTTTCCTGTTCCTGTCTGAAGAAGCTGGCTGAAATACAGCAGATTGCTACATTCAGCAACTTCCATGTGTAAAATATTCCAGTGAGATCAGAAAAGTGTGAGCTTGCAAACTGTTTATTTTGGCTGCTTTGTGAATGTGTGGGCATGTTCCTTAAAAAGCCATGCTTGGAAATACCTCCAAGCCCTGATAAGGGGACTTGTGGGGGTATGACAAATTTCACTTTCGTTTCATAGAAGTGCAGCTACCAAGGTAGGCAAAAAAAGAAAATGAAAAAATGAAGAGTGTATCAGGGGAACTGCACTGCTGTATTTTTATTTATTTATTTAGGGAATGGTAAAGTCTCCTGGCTCCACCCCCAAAGTCCCCAGATATTTCCTGAGTTGGACCTGGCAACCCTAAATGGGTTCCAGTTACCTAGACCCAGCCAGCCTAGACCCAACCATGCACCATACTGCCCATCAGTTTGCGGGCTCAATGCAAGTTACAGATTATCACAGATAAGGCCCTTCATGGTTTTGGTCCCTCATATCTGCCAGACTGCCTCTCCCCTTATCCTCTACTGCAACAGCTTTGCTGATCAGAGCAGGGCTTCCTACAGGTGCCATCCTGCAAATAGGCAAAATCAACAACTGGACATACACCTGCATTCTCTGTTGTGACTCCACTTTATGGAATGGCCTGCCTGATGAGGCTGCCCTGTCTGTGCTTTATGTGAACTATGGAAAACTGAGATATTCATGAGGGATTTCTTACACAGGGCTGAACTGTAACAAAAGATAGGGGCTGTGGACTATACCGCTGTGTATAGTATGAACTGATCGTTGCTGTAAGTGTGATCCTACTTTGTAATTTCTGCATTATTTAAACTCGTGTTAATGCTTATACTTTGTTTCAGTTACATTTTCGGATTTCTGCTTGTATTCAGATTTTTGCAACCCAAACCTTATTGCCTTATTTTACTGTATCTGGTTGATTGTATTTGACTTATACTGTGCGATCTGACTTGAGTCTCAATAAGAAAGACTAACAACAAACAAACAGACAGACCCCAGTGATTTGGTATCAGATAACATTTTGGTCCTTTTGATGGTAATTTAAACTGCAATATTTACTTTAGCTTTTTGGTTTTCAATGACTTAATTGTAGAAAAATGCTTTGATAATATTTACAAAATAAAAAAAATAGGAACTCAAGATATTGCTCATTATTATTATACTTAATATTTATTAATGTAAAGCGTAATTATAACCAGCAATAGTTCTTGTAAACTCAGTTGGTATTCAACATTTTTTTGACTTTGAAATCATTAAGTGTCCTCTGAATCAAATTCTAGGTGATCAATATGCCTGCCTTGATTAAAAGAAATATTATGTGGGGAGGGATGGTGGCTCAGTGGTAGAGCATCTGCTTGGTAAGCAGAAGGTCCCAGGTTCAATCCCTGGCATCTCCAACTAAAAAGGGGTCCAGGCTAGTAGGCATGAAAAACCTTAGCTTAAGACCCTGGAGAGCCGCTGCCAGTCTGAGTAGACAATACTGACTTTGATGGACGGAGGATCTGATTCAGTAAAAGGCAGCTTCATATGTTCTTCATGTAACGTACAGGGAGATGGGCGGCCCCCGGTAGCTCCCTAGGGACCCATCGAATACCTCGGGGAATTCCTTGCAAATCTCCCCGAACCCCCGGGGCGTTATGGTCTGGCCCACCCCCTCCACGCGGATTCCCAAGGGTTTAAACCAGGCCAGACCTAGCAGGGTGGCCAGCTGGCGCTTAACCACCAGGATGTCCAGCGGGCCGTGGAAGGACCCCCGCTCGACTTGTACCCGCGCCCACCCCGCAATTTGCACCGGGTTCTTCTGGAAGTCCCGGAGTATGAAGTCTGCCGGCCGAAGTTGCAGCCGCTGGCGGGGACACAGTTCTCTTAGGGTTTCTTCCGCAATGAGGGAAATGGAGGACCCTGAGTCCACCTCCATTTGGCAGGGGTTCCCCTCTATAAGGACCGCCACTTTGATTTTATCGGGGGGATCGTGGGGCAAGTTCAGTACCTGTAGGGACGTAGAGTCTACCGCGTGGGACTCCGCGGACTCGTGGTACGTGGTCGGCTTCCTGCGGTTGGGCTTGGCTCGGCAAGCCCTGGCAATGTGGCCGGTCTTTCCGCAGCTCCTGCAGTCCCAGGTCCGGTACTGGCAGTCTCTCCGCTCGTGGGGGCCGCCGCAGCTGGCGCACTTGGTGGCCGGGGCTCTCTCCGACGCTGGTGGTCGGTCGGTCGCTCGGGGGCGTTGGGTCGCTCTGTTGGGTGGCCCGGCTGGGCGGCGTAGCTGATGGGCTTCCTCCTCCTCGGGGCCGTCGTGGTCCAGCTCTCCGTGGTGGGCAGCTTCCATCTTAGCCCGGGGAAACGTTCGTGCGGTTCGTTCCCATGCCACCGCTTCGCTGAAGGCGGCCTGGAGAGTAAGCTCTTCTTTGGCGAAGAGCTTCTGCTGGAGCCTCTCATCGCGGAGGCCCCACGTGAATCTGTCCGCCAGGGCTTCCTCCAGTTGGGGGAGGTTGCAGTTCCCGGCGAGTTTGCGGAGGGCCGCCAGGTAGTCCGCGGCGGACTCGCCCGCGATCTGGTCCCGTTTGTGGAACAGGAACCTGCGAGCCACCCGCGAAGGCTGTGGTGAGAAGTGTCCCGTGAGGAGTCGGATGATCTCGTCGTAGGATTTCTCTGCCAGACGGGCGGGTGCCGAGAGACCCTTGGCGATCTCGAACGTGGCAGGCCCGCAGACGCTCATGAGAACGTCCCTCTTTGCTCCGGCGTCAGTGATCTTGTTGGCCCGGAGGTAGAACTCGACCCGCTCCGCGTAGGACTCCCATCCCTCTGGATTGGTTGGGTCGAAGGGCTCGAGGTAGCCGGTGATTCCGCCTTGGTTGGCCATGATGGCGGCGGCAGTCGCTTGTTGCCCAGATCTCCGTCGTAGCCGCTGAGGCTAGTATCCCATCCTCGTCGCCAGTGTAACGTACTCGAAGCGGAGACGAGAGTAGGGCAACATGGTTTATTAGGAGCACGTTGCAAGAGAGAGAGAACACGCGGGCCGGGTCCCGCTTATGTACAATCCCGGGTACAGCCTACTGGGTTGGTCGGGCCAATCCAGCCCCGTTGAACTTCCCGCCACAGCTGGAGATAGGCGGGGACTGGCTCCCGGCGCTGGGGCTCCTGGGACTGCCCAGTTGCCCCCCCCGTCGGGTCGCATGACATTTCTTGATACACTACACTTCATATGTACTTACAATGGAGAGGATGACAGATTTCAAAGAAGAAACTTGAGGAAGAACTTACAGTTTTAGAATGTGATGTGAAGCTGCACTGAGAGCAAATGGGAAAACCAAATCACCAGAAGTAGATGGGATATCAGCAGAGTTCTTCCAAGCCACAGAAACAGAGTCCATCAACATCTTAACAAGAATATGCTAACAAATATGGAAAACAAAAAGTAGCCCACAGATTGGAAGCACTTGATTTACATTCCAGTTCTTTAAAAAGGAGACGTCAAAGACTGCCACAACTAACAGTTCATCACTTAATTTCTCACATGAATGAAGTGATGCTTCAAATCTTAGAACAAAGACTGTTAACAAATGGAACAAGAAATGCCTGGTGTTCAAGCTGGATTCAGACCATTTTCACACATGTGCAAACTGTGCATTGGCATTCTTAAATCATCAATGTTTGTAAAAGTTTCTGCACAATTTTTGGCTGCTCCAAGAATAGCTCTAAATATACTGCCCTAGTACTCCACATTTTCCAGATCTACTTTTCCCACCTGCAATGTTTTCCTCTTCAGGTATTAACTTGTAGCTTTCAAGTGTGGAATTTCTGAAATCAAATTTTGTTTCCTGCCACCCTTTTGTGATGTTAGCATTGTGTTTACATTCCATCCTCCACAAGTTCCTGAGCAACAGACTGATTTTAAGTGTAGTTTTGATTGCATTATGATACTGATTTTTTAAAAACTTAATAATATTGCTGCATTATAACACAGGGACAAAATTATCAGTGAAACCGTAATGTATTTTTCTCCCTAAATAACCTGTCCATGAAGTTCCTTTCTTTACATTTTTTTTGTGGGTAGGTTTTGTCCCCTCATGCTTATATTGTTTCTCCATTCCACCCCTCTTCTCTTCCCCTATAGCTCCTGGTGTATTTTCAATGACAATTCAGTCTTTTAAAGATCTGAAAATAATGGAATTATAGAGTTGATTTGATAATCATGGAAACCCAGCATTTGCAGTGTTTCAATTTAGCATGCTTCATAAGTATGGGATAACACTGTGTTATAAATTAGTGTATCTTGTTTTTCAATTGCCAGCCATTTTCTTCAAGCCCACACAACAGATCCGCAAAATGCTGCGCTCGGCCAAAGATATGAGAGATCCACTTTCAACCCCTGGAGTCTACAAAATACCCTGCTCCTGTGGTGCAGTCTACATTGGCACTACCCAACGCAGTATCAACACCCGAATCACCAAACACAAGAGACACTGTCGTTTGTTTCAGCCAGAAAAATCAGCTGTAGCTGAACATGCACTTCAAGAAGGAGACCACGTCATCCACTTTGAAAGAACTGAAGTCCTTTCTACGGTCTCACATTATCATACCCGCATGAACAGAGAAGCTATTGAGATTTACAAACACCAGCACAATTTTAACAGAAAGGAAGAAGGCATTTTCATCCACCAATCTTGGTACCCAGCTCTGCAAAGCACCCTACAGATTATAAATTGCAGAAAGTCACAGAACAACCAGCACATTCCACAGAACAATCAGCACAGTCAGGAACCATCTTCCTTATCTTCACACACCTTCCAACCCTCCCAGCAATTAACACAGAACAATGGTCACATTCAACAGCCAGTTTCCTTATCACTACCCTTCCAGGAAGCTCCACCAAACAATGGGCACATCCACAAACCAATTGCCCTTTCACCACACCCCCTCCAGCCTAGAAATAGCAGCTCTCCAGTAGCCCTGTCCCCACTCAATGCACAGCAGCCAAGAAGCTCAGAGCGCCTGCTCCGGCTGCAACGCCACTGAAGATGTTCTCCGCAGCTGAGAATGAAACGTCTGGAAGGAAAACTTTCTCCAGTAGAACACAGCACTTGAGCCCGAAAGATCCTACAAACCCTAATGATGTTACCAGCGGTGAAAACCTGAAATCTTTGATTTTCTTAACTGATGACTGAGAAGGAGAGGGGAACCTTTTAAATGGCAACTATGCTGTCCCTGATGATAATCCATCTTTTTTTTTAAAGAATGTCATGGTTTGATCATGGCTGGGTCATGAAAAGCTATGGTTCATTTTAAAAGAAAAGGGTGATCCATGGCATCTGATTATTTTGATGCTCAATCTCTACTCTGGACAAGATGCTACTCTAAGAACAGAATGTGGAGAAACAAAATGGTTTCCTACTGGTAAAGTCATCAGACAAGGATGTATTCTATCTCCCTAGCTGTTCAATTTATATGCAGCACATATCATAAGAAAAGCTGGATTACAGTTAGTGAAGGTGGAGTGAAAAGGAAGGAATATTAACAGTTTGAGATATGCAGATGACACTGCATAACTGGCAGAAAATAGTGAAGACAAATGACTACCAAAGAAGTGTAGAGCAGAAAATGCCAAAGCAGGATTACAGCTGAACATCAAGAAGACAAAAATAATTACTACTGAAGAATTACTCAACTTTAAGGTTGACAATGAAGAAATTGAACTTGATCAAGATTTTCTATTCTTTGACTCCATCATCAACCAAAAGGGAGACTGTGACCATAAAATGAGAAGGATACTGAGACTTGGACGGGCAGCCAGCTTTACCTACCGCCCCCACCAGGGATCATTTCGTGTTCCAATACCATAAGTGTTGTCTCAGTAGTCTTCCCACTAGTGTTCAGCTATCCCCAAGCAAGCATGTGTTTCAAAGCAGCTTCCTCATGAAAAATCGATCTCCTCCACTTGTGGAGCCAAGTAGTGGCTGCAGGCAGGGGCTGCCTTTGCCTCCACGGGGAAGGAGAGGAAGTGATGCCAGATGCACAGCATCACAACACCATGCCAGGAGAAGGCAGAGATCAACTTTGCCCTAGGCCTTCCTCTTCATCCATGTGCTCAGACTTCAAAGTAGTTTACTCATGTCAAAACTCCTTTCCAGAAAATGAAAAAATGTGTGTGTGTTTAAATTACTATTGTTTCTTTCCAAATCTATTAAGTGTGACACTGGTGCTTTGTGTGCTTCTATCCAGCATATAATTTATGCCTCTTTTTACAGACTGCTGTTTCATTTGGCCTATATTAAAATATACTGTCAAATGAAAATAATGCCTTTCTTGAAAACAACATCAAACAGGTTAAGCTCCATGCATTTTTAAGAGTCCCTGTGGCAAAGGCATGTATTAAATTTCATGTTCACAGTCATACAAAAGCAAGATATTGCCATATCTTTTATATTCCGTTTGTACATATCATCAAAGCATTTCACTTAAATGGAGTTACTAAAGCTGGAAAGCCAAAGTAAATATTGCTGTTTAAATTACTAGGGTAAGGGGACCAAAGTTTTATCCAACACCAGAATCACAGAATTCTGTTCTACATAAGTTATTGTAAAAAGGTTTCTACATTTTATGGGTTTGGCTCATATATCAATTTTAATTATGCTAATTATTTCTTCCTGATCATCCTTCCATATCAGCAATAATTTATCCCATCAAAGTTGTACTGAAGACATTTATTCTAAGTTAAGCTTATACTAACTTAAGCTTTCACAGTAAGCTAAGATACTATTTCTTAGGGTGTTTTAGATGTAAAGAAAAGTGGCAAATATCTATAGTTTTAAGGCTGAACCTCCATTGCTGATCCAGCAAAAGAAAATCCCCAGGCCCAGAGCTACCTCTGTAGCTGTATGCTGCCTCTTTTTCCTCCTTTCAGAACTTAAAGCAGCCAGTAGTGAATTTACAATTTCCAGTTAGGGAACAATGTGGGGGGGACAAAGATCTTAGTCCCTTCACCAGTGTTGTGGCCCAGATCCATATCCTCCCTCTCTAGTCCTGTTTTTGTTTGTTTAGTCCACTCACACGTCTGGACATCTGAACATCCTGTATGGCTTGGCCCTTAAAGACAGTGCATGTGGACTAGCAGGATGGCTTCCTCTATGCTCATGCTCAATATGGTTAGCTCATGGTTAGCACCCCCGCCCCATCTCACGCCAACCCAAACGTGCAGCTCAGCCTGGCTCTTGCCTGGCCCTCTTTCCCTTCACAAGAGAGTGGGAGAGGCGTGGTAATGGAGAGCTCAGTTGGCAGCCTGCCTTCCTTGGGTGGGAAGTCAGTGGCAGAACCAGACCCACTTCCTGCTGAACTGGGAGGGGGCTTGGCCAGAAGCCCTAGCACCGGGGCTGAGCATAATTATTATAAAGTGGGCTCAGTCAGCTCTTTATCAACAAGAATACATTTATTAAGAAGGAATGGTCACAAACAAACAGGCAGTAATGATTAACTATATACAGTTGGAGCAAAGGAAACCACGCCCTGCAGGCAGGCACTCACCAATCCTGTTTTGCTCTCCAGGATCCTTCATTTGCATTTCCTTGTGAAATACCTCACATCCTGATTGGCCGATTCTATGAGAACAGCCGATAAGAATGTAGGCATCAGGATCTCAGCCTGCTTCAGTACATAACAGTACATAACAATAATAAAACAACAACAACAATGGGTAACAACAATTGCTAGGAGGCTTTTCCAGCTGTATTTTGGCAGGAGGGAGAGTTGTTTAAAAAGTTACACCATTTCTCTGGAACACTGAACACCTAGTAGACCAGGCAAAAGAAAAAGAACATATTCTTTTTAACAGTCAGTCCTCAAAATGGCATATGGCATGCAGAAGTTTGCTGCACATCACTTAGGGACTCATTTAGCACTGAGAGTTGCAACGGAAATACCAGGGTGGAGAAGCAGTAGGGTCACAGGTACATAACAGACATAACTAACAAGTTTTTCTGGAAATCAACACAGATGTAAAAAAAATGATTTAGACTCAGGGCGTTTTCGCATTGACCTTAATCGGCAGCGACGTCCCTCTTCACCGCGCAGGATCTGCGCGGATTTCGCACCAATTGCTGCGGAGCACCCGGAAGAGCCGCAAAGTCCCACGGCTTTTGCGGCGCAAATGGAAACTGGAAACGCCCTCACTTTCAGTGGATGTGCTGGAAAAGGCTTTTTACACGTGGGTGGTTTCCCTCAGTTTCACAGTGCCTCTCCATCATGTTTTCTTTTTTGTTCTGCACTGCCCCATTTTTGTCTTGCATGTCTGCCAGGGTTTGTTGTTGTTGTTCTTTATTGGTTTTCATCTCTTCAGCTCTCAGTTAGCTTTCCCTTCACTGTTTCCCCAGTTTTTCCAAAACTGGTTTTGTGGCAGTTTTGCCCCTTGCTTCTCTTCCAAGCCAAAGTAATTCAAAAGCATATAAATTCCCTCAGATTTTTAAAACCTATCCTTTTCTCTGCCCCTCTGTGCCCATGCCACCACCCATATGAGGTCATTCCTCCCACTCTGCACCTTCTGCCTTTTATAAACCCCAAAAAGAAGGTGTTCCCATCCTCCATTATTTCCAATGGAGAGAAGGCATTTAAAAGGAATGTGGCCGCTTTAAATGTGATGGCCGGAACTCCCTTCAGAGTTCAATTGTGCTTGTCACAACTTTGCCTCTGGTTCCACCCCCAAAGTCTCCTGGCTCCACCCTCCAAATCCCCAGATACTCCCTGAGTCGGACCTGGCAACCCTAGTTTATATGCATGTATGCACACATAGAAATGTATATTCAGTGCTTTTTTTGCAGAAAAAGGCCAGCAGGAACTAATTTGCATATTAGGCAACACCCCCTGAGGTCACCATTGTTTCACACAGGGCTTTTTTGTAGAAAAGGCCCAGCAGGAACTTATTTGCATATTAGGCCACACCCCTGACACCCAGCCAGCCAGAACTTCGTTCCTGTGCACTCCTGCTCAAAAATAAAAAAGCCCTGTGTACATTTATAAAGTCTTTTCTTTATAGCCTAAAATGAATCTAATTTTTGAAACAAAAGCATATAAAGAACCAGAAGAAGTAACCTGATTTCTTTTAACTGAGACATTAGGATTGAATGCCTATACTAATAAAAGAAAATACATTCTTCATGTTCTCTTTTGCAGTGACAGGAAAAGAGAAAGGAGTGAGAGCCACAAAGAACAAGAACAAGAACAAGCAAGAGACCTTTTTTTTTTTTTTTTTTTTTTAAAATACAATATACAGGAGCCTAAAGTGAAACATCATTTGTCACATAAAGAAGGTTTTGGCAGAATTCAGCCTGTTAGCAAAGTAATGTCTCCAGTCGGCTTCACTAAAAATTGGCTGCAGTTTCTCAGAACCTGCCTTTTGAGACTCTGTGGCTGCTTTTCTTCCCACAGATTTGATTAAGCTAATTGTGCATTTTAAAAAATCATAAAACAGAGGTCATGAGACTGCGTAGAAATTGTTTTTAATCTTGCTTTTGGTGAAGTGTTTGTCCGTTTTCCAAACTGCATTTTAAAACCAGCATGTAACCGCTTGTAGGCCTAGTTGATAAATTTTTAATGGATTTTGGTATTTGATAATAAGAAGAATACAGTGTCCTGTAAAAAAAAATCTGACAAATTTCTTATTTTCCCTCTCAGTTTTAATTTCCTTTCCCATTTTTCTTTATTAAAGCAGAATTTCTCCTCCCTTTGAGGGCAATGTGTTTTCAGAGATGCCAGAGTGATTCTCAGACCCGACTGCATTAGAGACACTTAGTCCCTGAGTGACATATAAACCTCTGATGATTAGGGATGTTCAAACACCCTCTAGCTCATCTCACATTGTGCTTACCAACTGTGAACAGGGAGCCAATTTTTTGTTACTTGTTAAGCTTTTTGTGTGCAGTTTGAATGTGGGGTTTTTTTGGGGTTACTTCCAATCAGTACTGTCCAATGCAATCAGTACTATGTCATGCATATGCATTCTCACACAGCCCAATTCCAGTCCTGCTCCCCCCATCTCCTGCTGACCTCTTGCCATCACACAGCAGCCAATAATATAATTAAATAGAAAATCATTCATTTATGAGAAATAAACTGTATTTTTACTAATAAAGTCTTTTTCATTTGGTGTTTGCTTATGTTTGCACAATGTTATGGAAGGTATAGTTGCCCTCTTACATCATTTAATGACCTGACCCAAATATCCATGACCACAAACCAAGAAAATGAAACTCTACCACCATAGCTACCTTTGCTATATGGCAAAGGTGTTCAGCAGCACTTTGACTCAACATGGAGAGGCCAAACAGATTTGAGGCTTGGTTCATGAGTGATTGTGGCTGCTTAACATGCTATGTTCTCTTGCTGAACCTATTTGCCATTAAGACTGAACCATTCCTACTGATGATGCTCAGAAACATGCTACAAAATTTCCATGAAAAATATTTCTATACATCTATTCAAACATAGACTGATTCTCCATTAGGCTTGTTCCGGCATTGGAGCTCTCCCCTCCCCCCCCCCGACACCTCCATTCGATTTTGCACAAACTGCCGTGCTGCAGTGACTTGCCCGCCTTGTTCCCGCTGCAAGCAAGATCCTCTGAAAACCAGTTTCTGCTTGCCATGGGAAAGAGGTGGGCCAAGTTGCAGCCATAGGGCAGCTTGTTTGAAATCAGACGAAAGTGTTGAGGGGAAAAGAGCTCCGACATTGAAATAAGCCTAGTGGGGAATTGGTCACAGTCTTCCCATGTCTGAAAAAATGTAATTTTGGGCTGCTGTTTCTTAATACTGCTGCTGTCAGTAACTTTCAATGCAATCCTAAATTTCACTGCAAGCAATATTCTTGGAAGTCAAGGAAGTCTTGTCCAGTTGTGCAGGATACCTTTCAGCTTGTGCAATCTGAGAATGTGGACAGGATTCTTGGGAATTTGAGGCCCACCACCTGGTCGACTGAATGGAGTGGCAAGGAAACCTGAGAAAAGCCTTTCTTAGCTGTGGCACCAAAACTCTGGAGCTTCCTCCTTAGGGAGATTTTTTCCATCTCCCTGAATTGGTGTCTTCTGCCAATGGGTGAAGATTTTTTGTTTGTTTGTTTCATTTGGCATACCCCCAGTAACTGTTATTGGACCTTCTCCCTGGTTCTGGTTATGTTTGTTTATTACAGTTGCCAGATACAACTCCTAGTCTGACACGCTAACTACCACATCACACTAGCTCTCAGTCACTAAATCTCAGTCTAATCTAGCTGTCAGAACTTTAGTTGGGTATCCTGTCTCACTTGCCTTCCGCTGCCACCTCCCATTTTTTTCTGGTAAAGTATCTTCCCCCCCCCCCTCCCGGAAACAAGTTATTCAATACATTTCTTCCATTATTATTTTAATTGGAGCATTTAGATTTTGCCTTTTTAATTGCTTGTGTCCTTGAGAGGCATTTCTTTGAGAGGCATTTGTTTGATCTTTCAAACATGGAAGAAGATGCAGACCTGAAGAGTTCGAACTGTATGGAGAAAGTTTAGAATCTCTGTGGAAGCTCTATGAGTGAAATGATGTCTTCAAGCCAGCTACTGTCATCAGAGGCTTTGACTTGTCTTGAATTGATGCAACTTGGCTCAGAAAGCATCCAGGAGAAATAAGACCAAGCCATAGCACTGGACCACTTTGAATGTTTCAGGTTATTTAGAACAGTTTTGTAGGTGGTTCCATGGACCTAGGCTTGAAATCCTAATGGTCTATCTCTTGGAATTGGATTGAAGTGGGAATTTGGAACACAAGAAACAGTCTATACTGGCTGTTATAATAAAGTGGACTATGTTAAGAATATGTGATTTGCAAAAACACCCCCCAAAACACTTCTATTTATGTTGTAAGCTGAGAATCAATTCTTACAACAATTTTGCAATTTAATACATGCTCCTAATTTGTTTAAGAGATGCATTTGTAATTGTGTCACAGTTCTTGCATGTACTTCCCATGATTCTCTTTGGTATTTGTTGAGTCCTTGGGACTGTTTACACCAATATAATATATAATTAAAAACAAATATTTGAAGGAGAAAATCAGCTTAGTAATGAAATGTCATAATTTGCATAGGGAGTAAATTTATCAAAAGCCATGCTGCAACTATCTTGCTAATTTGATTGATGCAAATTGTTGCTGATGATTTTATGAATTTTAATGTTGTAGTTTAATGATATTTTGTTTATATTTTATGCTGTAACCTGTCCTGAGCTGGCCTCAGCAGGATGGGTGGAATAGAACCCCACAAATCAATCAATCAATAAATTAGATAAGGACTGAACCATACACTGACAAA
This sequence comes from Heteronotia binoei, assembly GCF_032191835.1. Taxonomy (NCBI): domain Eukaryota; kingdom Metazoa; phylum Chordata; class Lepidosauria; order Squamata; family Gekkonidae; genus Heteronotia; species Heteronotia binoei. The sequence goes on from NC_083229.1 coordinate 80,804,148, forward strand.
ACATGATAGTTTTCGCTGGTTTCCTGTCTCCTGAACACTAGCCCTAAGAGAACCTATTTTTCCTTAGCTTTGGTGCTACTACTAAAAAGCCTCTCTGTTGCCACTTACTACATTTGAGCTTCTTTCTGTCTTAGAAGGGCTCTTCATAAGGAGTGAACTAAAACAACTCACGGTTTAAAATTCATGCTGAGTGAATGTCACTTCTGTTATTCACTCATTTACTTTCACATCCTTGAACATTTTCACTAACATATATCTGGATAATAGCTAGAGATCTCACAGCAGAAAATTCCATATGAGCAATAAGGTCCGGTAGTGCCCTTCTAGAGGCTTGACACAGATTGCATTGATCTATCATTATAGAATAATTTTTCTGTTAAATCATCTATTTAAGGGTTTTATGTTTAATTTGGGAGAGGCATACAATCCTTCATTATCCACATATGAGAAATGATCAAAAAGGCGAGGAATGAATGAATGCATGGAGTGGGTGTGAAGGAAGATTGTGGTTGAGGGGATTTCCATCAAACAGGCAAGTAGATGGCAACTCATAGAGAATATATACATACCAGACAAGACATGCAATCCCCAATCTTGATCTAAGGGCCTAAAGAACTGGGTGTGATGATGGTGGTGGGGGCAGGCAGGCACTTAGGGATGCTTTTGTTTGTAAAAAAGAGGTTGGGAAAGAGGGGTTCTTAAAAATTTGGGTGCTTTCAGACACATTTTTTAAAATAACAAGGGTCATGTATATCCAGATAAAACTTTCTTTGTAGCCATCAATGGAAAAATTATTACACATCTTTGCAGGTATGAGGAACTGTCTGTGAGAAATGTGAATGACACAGGCAAGGTGAACTAGAACCACCTATGAGATGCCAGCATTTTGAAAATCTGGGTCCTAATGTACCCAAGTGGACAAACACACATGGTGCATTCACACACACTAAATAACATGCTTTGCAACTGGATTTTTACTGTATAAGAACAGCAAAATCCACTTGCAACCAGACACCGTGTGAACACACCCACAGTCTCACTAACGGGACTAAATGAATAAAAAATGTTTAGCAGGCACAATATAAATCATAAGCAACTAAAAGAAGATACATACAAAAACACAGTACATGAGTGAAGACAAGCATGGACTCTCAAAAGAAATTATTAATTATTAATACATAGTAATAAGATAGTAGCTTCTACCCTTCTAAACACAGCCCATTTAGTTAAATGCTAAGTATCAAGCTACTGATGACTACCTGTTCTGCAGTCCAGTAGCTTTGGAAGGAATAAAGGAAGAGACAGAATGGAAAAAAAGACAAATATACCAATTTATTTTTTTAAAAAAAGAGGGAAATTGCTGCTAAGAAGAGAGAGCCTGCTGTCAAAAAAGGGAGAGAAAGACCGACCCTTCACCCAAGATTTCTTGTAGCTGGCATAAAGGCTTTTGTTGCAGGAGAAAATGGTCCTCATCCTGCAGTGCATTTCTATAACAGCCCCTCCCATTCTTAGAAGCGAAAAACTTTTATATGTATTCCAATTATTTTCTCTGGGGGACAGGAAGTCAACATTATGGGTATCTTCCAAGAAAGTTCCTCCCATATCCATCATGTTTTCATCAAAAGAGTCAACTTAATTGTCTATCCCATCTTCTTAACCATGTGAACACTGTTTTGGTTTATTGTACAATGAATTCTACACTTATGGGTGGTTTTCAGCTTCAGTACACATATGTCATCAGTTATATAGCAACAAGATCTCACCTTTGTCTTCTCAACAGACAAATTGCTGAGTCTTTATTTCATGGCCTTTAGCTTACCTTTGAGCTCCTGAGATCACATGACTGATTCTGGGCCTGTAGCATGCCAAAATCAGGGCTCTTCAGAAAAATCAAACTAGACTTCTTCAGAGTTCAGGGACTGGATTTGGCAACCAGATCAACACATTTCACTAGGGCAGTTTTGAAATGTTTCTATATAAAATGGTTGGATGAAGGCATCAGCTCCAAGTGAACAAGGATGGACTGAATGGCATTACCGGCTTGCGTCTGGACATTGTAATATTGAGCTGTCATGGTCTGAATCCTAGGGGTTTAAAGTGTCCACCGTGATTAATGGAAGTAACTGGGCAGTCTGATCAGAGAAGAACCATTTTTGTTTCTTCCCCTTTTCTTCCAAAGGACATCACTGATCAAAGCAGAGCCAGAGATGGTAGGATAAGAAGGATTCAAATGGATCCAATGAGAAAAACATGTCAGCAGACAAGCCCCAGTTCTCATATGTCTTGCCATAGATGGAGGAAGGCTTTGGGGGAGACCAATCAGTCAGAAGCCATACAGACACATAAACACTTGAATGATCTTAATTGTTTCCTTAGAGGAGGCTGAAACCAAGTTTCTTTTTTTTAAAAAGCATTGTCAGACAGTATTTCCTAGTTATCTAAGAGCAATGTTGGAGTCACTAGGCCAGTGTTTACGTGTATGCATTTTCAGAAGCATACTTAAAATAGTTGGTTAAAAGAACTATGGTATAAATTATTTTGTACCGTAGGCGTGAATTAGGAGTGTTCGCTCCTCCAGAGGGATGTATGGACACTATTACTGGAGGAGAAAACTAATTTTTAATGAGAAGACATCAGTTGGTATAGTGGTAGGCAATACTGTGGAGGCTTGTGAGTATCATATAGTGAATTCTACTTTGTGACTATTATATAGTGAGTTCAGCCAACTTGAGGTTAGCAAGAACATTTATTGAACACAGCAGAACTCAACTGGACACAAACGGGCAACTCCTTATATACATTTGGCCTGAGTTAAAAATGCCCCCTTATGTGGGCAGCAATCCATCCTATTGGTCTCTCCAGGATCCTTCATTTGCATTTCCTGAGAGAAATACATCACATCCCAATTGGCTGGTTCTAAGAAGAGCCAATCAGAATGTAGGCATCAAGGTCCTGGAGGGCATAAACTATGCTTCAAGGTCAACTAATAGACAAAACAAAACAACTGTCAAAACAACCAATACACAACAGTGAGCTACTGGCATTAAAGCTGTGAGCCACTGCATAAATTAGTTTGATCTGGGGCCATCCCTCCTGAGCTAGGACAAAGATGTGTGAGCCAGAGGCCAAAAAACTGTGAGCTAGCTCACACTAACTCAACTTAGAAGGAATACTGCTGGCAATCCTATCTTCTACAGTCAGAGTATCTAAGCTATTTCTCCTTGCTAGCCTTGCATGTCAAAGCTGGCCTCATGGCAGAGGAATAATTGGAGGAAGTAGTTCAGAGAGGTCATTCCTCCCCTTTCACTGAGACCTGTTTTTCTTAAGTCAGCAGCGGCACAGATCAAAAAGTGTCAAAAGATTAAGATTTTCCACCCTAGGGCATTGTGTGCACATTAGCAGCATTATACTACATTGATTCGTTTTTAATTTCAAGATAGATAGACATGACAGACAGAGGAAGAACTATAGAATGGGATCCAGGAGAGAAACCGTGGGAGAGGAAGGGTGTTAGTTAAAATGTATGAGATGAAGGGAAATACCGCTGTTCAAAATGTATCTTTGTATTTTATATGATTTCCTAATTTAAATTGCAAATTAAATGAGTGAAGAGTCATTTTAAAAGCTCTTCACATAATCCTCTACATTTCAGAAATGAAAATGTACATTCTTGTAACATCTTAACATCCCACCCCCCATTACTGTTACACATTACTGAATGCTGTTTGCTACCTGATATATGCTTTATTCACTCACTCTGCATATTCTGCATGGACTTGTCAGCCACTAAAAGCTAACTGGGTGTTTGTTGTCTTGATTTAAGAGTGGTCAGAGAATTGCCCAACAATATGTTATCAACAGTTAAAAAGATACCTGAGTATGTGAAATGACAGGCTATACCATGCATGTGTTTTATATTTACACTAGGAATAAGGCCTGTTGTGAAGAAAAATACAACAGGCTCTAGAAGGAGACTCTGGGTGAGTGCTTCCCCATCCTTGCTGTCTTCCCACCCACTCAAGTGAAGGCATTCACTGCACCCCCACCTCAGGGGGAGCTGATTTCTGCCATCTGGAGGACAGTTGTAATTCTGTGTGATCTTCAGCCCTCACCTGGAGATTGGCAACTGTGGTTCCCCAGGCAAAATGGTTGATTTGGAATGTGGAGTCTATGGCATTGTACCTGTTTGAGGTCCCACCCCTCCTCAAATCCTACTCTCTCCAGGCTCCACCTCTCAAATCTCCAGGACTTTCCCAACTTGGAATTGGCAACTGCTAAGTCACATTGCTGTCATAGGAGGGCTGCTGCTGAACAGGAGCAAGCAGCCAGGCCTAGTTAAGTCATGCCAGTCAGGAGAATAATTATGGGGTGTGGGGGAGGTCATGACAACGGTCACACAGATGTTAAAACTCAGCATTTTTTTTGTTTGCAGTACATTGTTCCCACCAGAGGGGGGGGGTTTAAAAAAAGAAGAAAGAACGCAGTTCCATCTGGCTTGGCATCAGGGTGTGTGGCCAACTATGCAAATAAGTTCCTGCTGAGCTTTTTCTACAAACAAAAACCCTGGTTCCCTCCTTTTCCTGTCATGTTCAGCCTTGCAGAGGTTAGCATCAATGTGAGCTTGTGGCATAGTCTGGGGTTTTTTTTGGCCTGGCCTGATTGTTTTATGGTATACCATAGAGTATGCAGCTCAAGGCAACCTGATCTGACTTTAGCCTTCCATCTCCTCCCCCTCCCTGCAGATTCTACCTAGGAAAAGTACAGTATTTCTTGACAGTGGAGACCAAAGTGGGAAGCGACCTCAGCTGGGTCCACCCTGCCATTTCTGCCATATGGATAGCTGATTTCTGCCATATGGAGAGCAGTAGTCAGTGTTTTGTCACTTTAAAATGTGATTTACTTCACTTTTGATATGTTCATTTTTGTTATAGTAATTTTGTAAATTACACTTAATTTTTTTTACTGTTGAGGCTGGTTTTCGCGGAGGTTTTTGTACCTTTACCCTGCTCCAAATAGCCACGTTTCTCTGTTGTGTTGCAATCTCCAGGTGGAGCCTGAAGCCCTCTTGGTATCACAACTGAATTCCAAACAGCAGATCTTGGAAAAAGGGTGGAGGTTCTCTTGAAAGTAAGATCAACATAGTAACTACTAGTAATACTACTACTACAATGACAACAATTGTACTACTACTACAATGACATCTACTATTATCAGGGCTTTTTTTGCAGTAGGAACTCCTTTGCATATTAGGCCACACCTCCTTGATGTAGCCAATCCTCCTGGAGCTTACAGTAGGCCCTGTACTAAGAGCCCAGTAAGCTCTTGGAGGATTGGCTACATCAGGCAGGACTGGATCTACATGTTTTTTGATGGGGGGGGGCAAAATTAAAAAATGATGCCCCCTTATGGGCCATTCTATCTTATGGTCTCATAGAATACAATGGACTCCATACCCAATTTGGTACCCCCCCCCCGTCAGCGTCCGTGGCAAGCACCCCCCTCTGCTCCCCTCTAGATCCGGCCGACATCAGGGGTGTGTGGCCTAATATGCAAAGGAATTCCTGCTACAAAAAAAGCCCTGACTATTACTAACAATGATGATATTATGTGTGTTCAGAAGCACCTTAATTTGTGCCCTTTCAAAGCCTCCATATGGACATGTATGCCTATCTGTCTTTCACATTTGGTCTATCTGGTATCACAGCAATGTGACTGGAGCAAACAAAAACAAAATAATCGAGGTGCTCAGCACTTTTCCAGCATTGCATCCTAAGAATGAGATCTGAGGTCTTTCCCTTCTTCCTGTTACAGGGTCTATATGTGTGTTCTTCAGCCTCCTTTCAACAGTGTTTAAAAGAACTTTCTGTTTGGTTTTGGATCAGCAGACCATCATTAATTTTAATAGCTCTCTTTGGTATAATGTTGTTCCTCTTATCTCTTCTTTCCTTTGACTTAGCCTTTGAACATTAATCTGTTCTCCAGTGATGGCTGCATCCACCTTTGTGTCTGATCTTTTTGTCTGCTTTGCCTGAGCTTAACTGCATAGTGAATTTCTTAAAGACAGTGATATTGATATTGGGAATTATAAAAACAAAAGCCTTCATAAAGTTTAAGGATGTTCAGATCTGGTACAGAACTTTGATCTGGGTCTGAATTTCCCCAAATTTTGTGTAAGTGTGCAAAAATTTACACAGGCACCATGATTCAGAGCCCTGCATGCACACTGATATGCACATAGTGCTCTTGTATTTGCAGATTTCTCCAGCCATTTCAGTGAAAGTAACAAATGTGCAATGCTCATGCATGAGGCTTTGCTTATTTCATAAAAATGTATTTACAAACTTTTGCATATATGTCCCATCCAGTCATAGCCAACATGTCAACCCTGTAGGGTTTTCAAGGCAAGAGATGAACAAAGGTGGTTTGCCATTGTCTGCCTTTACAGCCTGGGCTTTACTCCCATCCAAAGACTAACCAGCGCCAATTCTGCTTAGCTTCATGAGATCTGATGAGATTGGGCTTGCCTAAGCTATCCAAGTCAGAGTATGTTATATATACCTAACATATTTGTTTTGTATTTTAATAGGAAGTTGGCTATGAAAATGCAGTACCTAATTAAAACACTTAGTAATTTATCTAGTGAAATTTTATCCCACCCTTCCTTCAACAAGCTCAGAGTGGTCTAAATTTCCTATTTTAACAACCCTGTTAGATAGCTTAGGCTAAGAAAGAATAATTGAGCCAAGAATGTCCAGCAAGTTTCAGGCAGCACAGGAATCTGAATCTGGGGTCTTCAAGCTCCTAGTTTGACATGCTAACTACCACATCACACTAGCTCTCAGTCACTATATCTCAGTCTAATCTAGCTCACAGTATTTCTGAGAAGATTAAAAGGAATGGGTGATTGTGGTGGTGGAATCAAACATGCTGCCTTGAGCTCCTTGGAAGTAGGATTGTCAGGTCTGACTTAAGAAATATCTGGGGACTTTGGGGGTGGAGCCAGGAGACTTTGGGGGTGGAGCTAGGGTGTGACAAGCATGATTGAACTCTGGCAATCACATTTAAAGGGACCGCATGCCTTTTAAATGCCTTCTCACCATTTAGAAATAATGAAGGGTAGGAGCATCTTCTTTTGGGATTCCCTAGTCCAATCTCTTTGAAACTTCGGGGTGTTTGAGGAGAGGCACTGAATGCTATGCTGAAAATTGATACCTATTTTGCAGTAGGGTTTGTTCCGGTGCTTATCTCTGTTCTGGTGCTTATCTCTTATCTCCTGGCGCTTCTCTCTGTTTTCACACAAGCTGCCACGGAGCTGTGAGTTGGCACACTACTCTCCCACAGCAAGCAAAAACCACTTGTAAGAGGATCTTGCTTCCCATGGGAGAGCAGCATACCAACTCACAGCTCTGCGGCAGCTTGTACGAAAACAGAGAGAAGCGCTGGGAGTAAAAGGGCTCTCCACCCGGAACAAGCCTAGTGTAAAATTGGTCTTGGTGACTCTGAGCGTTTTCGCCAAAAACCAGTTTACATTTGCGACGCAAAAGCCCGCGGGACTTTGCGGCTCTTCCGGGTTCTGCGGAGCAGTTAGTGCGAAATCCGTGCAGACGCTGCGCGGTGAAGAGGGACGTCGCTCCCGAGTAAGGTCAGTGCGAAAACGCCCCTTGTCTCAAAAAACAGCCTCCTGCTGAGCCCTAGATACCCATGGATCCATTTTCCATTTTCCCCTAAGGGAATTGGTCTCCATAGGGTATAATGGAGTGCCCAGCAGACATTCTCCCCCCCTGCTTTCTGATACCTCTGAAGCGGGGGAGGGCTTCCAAACCAGAGGATCCCCTGCCCCCCCCCCCAACTGGGGTTTGGCAATCCTACTTGTAAGACAAGAAGAATAAAAAGGAAACAAACAAGCAACATCTTTGTCTATCCTAAACATCCAGCCACCTTGGCTTCCCAAATTATCCATTGTCTCTGAACAGGTTGTCTTTGTGTGCTTTGTTTATATGTACCATTTTCTTTTTTTATTTCCTTCTTTTCATAAAGGGAAACAGGTGTTTTCTAGTATTTCAGAGATGGATTGTTAACATACTTGGAAGTTGCGATGGAGCAAAATAGAGTAAAAGATCTTAATGAAGTCTTAAAATAGTTTAAATCTTTAAAAAAGGTCTTAGTGCTGACCTCAAATGCTGCTAACAAATGTGTGGCTCATGGGAATTATGGGCTGCTGTCTGCCATAACTCAATGTCTGTGCAAGCCTAAGAAAACACCAGTATTTTAGTGGATTGGTGCAATGTAGTTTGACATATAGTGTTCATCTTCTGGATGCATGCCTAGCTGATAGTAACATGGCTGTACCATCTTTGAATGGTACCAATAACAGTAGCCCCTTAGGCTCTGCTGTCATATTGTCAAGCTCAGCTCTGGATGGTGAGAAATTCTCTCACACTCCTCCTTGCCATCGTGTGACAGGCCAATGTGTGATTGCACTAATAACGTGAAATGTCAATTTTATCTACACAGGAAATGGTTGACTGGCTGATGGTACTGACAGCCTGTGGTTGGAAACGTGGAAGATTAAATCCAGCTGGTGGATTATGTTCTCAGTTCCATTAATATCTCCATTTCATTGACTTGCATAGGGGAAGAAGCTGCATAGGAATTCCAAAACAGAACTAATAGGTGCTCACAGTGAGGCTTCCCCTTTTCATTTGTACAGTCATCATGTTATCGGGTACCAAAAGACCAATGCCACGGAAAGAATAAAAGGGAAGAATCTCCCATTGTACTTGGAAAATATCTGCCTGTCTGAAGCTTGTCTGCAGCCTGTTGGTACACTATCCTAGAGATTCAATTTTTCTTGCTTTTGTCTGTTTCCACAAGAAAACCTATGATATATGTAATCGTTTGGAGTAGTAAAAAATAATTCAGAAAAATAATTGCTCATGACGAGCAATTGGCTGTAAAATGATAGCTGTTTATTGATGGCAGTAGTCCCAGATGGATTGCCCCACACATCACATGGCCCATTGTGTAGGGTGAGTTCTCTGAATAATTCCATCTCCTCACCCCAACTTGATGTTCAGCTCCTGGGATAACTCAGTCTCCTCATTATCTGATTCTTATGCCGTCTTGTCTTGCTCAAAAAGAAAATCATCTTTCTCTCTTTTTCAGCCCCCAGAGCCAATTGCTCCTACCAGAAAGCTAAATCATAGAAGGAAATCTCATCAGCAGTGAAGGGAGCGCCAGCTCCTTTGTACTATTCTTCTAATTCTGCTTTTGGAGCCAGTAATCCGTCATCCCTTGAATAAACAAGCACCTTATCACATCATAAACATTTATTTAACCCTCTTCACCTGGATCTTTACCAGTCAAGCAAAGTGCTTGATGGGGGGTAGCAGCCCTCAGACTACTGTGGCAGAGGGACGTGGTTTCTTTCCTCGACTCTGCCCTGTGTGTGTACATATCTCGGAGAGCTTCTGATGGAGCCACTGCACATATCATGAGCACCACACTTCCCGCCCTTCCTCAGAGCTCCACGGACACAGACGCCTGTTTCCCTGCAGACATATTGCTCATTCTATCGAACTGGAGTCAGCTCTAATTTCTGGGGGCCTGGGATGGCAAGCACAGTTGTTTGCATTTCTTCTTTTAACAACTGACTGTGCTGGACCCAGTTTGTAATTCCAAAGATTTTTTTTTATATATATATTCTTTGACTATGACATCATCAGAAAATGGAATTGGTTAAGCATGTCCATTTCCTTAGCTCCCACAATATCCATTTTTCTCTCTGTGGACTTATTTTGTTTTTCTTTCATGGTGTTGCTCCCACACAATGAGGCCAATTTTTGTTCAAGACAAAGAAAACATAAACAGACATGGACTTGGAGTTAGCACAAGGCCTGAGCTCAGAGGGCTTTTTTTCTCCTCCTTTTTTGGTTTTGTTTTGTTTTTTGTTTCTGCTGCAATGGAAAGGACACATTGTCATTGCCCTGTTTTAACCAGTTAACAGCTGAGTAGAAATTCTGACACCTTCTCTGTTAGAAGACTGTAGTCCTATAGGACATGTTGCTTCATTGGAAACAAGTTCCAGTTAAATCAACAGAACTGATTTTCAACTTAAAAATGCCAAGCTGAACAGGTTGTTGTGTATATTTGAAAACAATGAGCATGTTTGTTCTGATTAACTTAAGCCCCATGAATGGCAATATAAGTCCCCTGGAAATTAATCATTTTTAAGCTAGGCACAACAAGTTTACCCATTGATTATGAATGATTGGATTGGAGCAAAGTGTTTGGGAAGAGGCAGGACAGGATGTTAAAAATGCTCTGTAAAGGAATCAAAACAAAACATTCTCTCTCTCTCTCTCTCTCTCTCTGTTGTGTATGTGGACTAATGTATCGGTTAGCAGTAGTGTTCCTGCCTGGCTCATTGGAGCTTTGAGGACTGAGCTTGGGGACTCAGGAACAACGGGCAGTAGGATCCAAATCCCTGCTGCTCTGCTCCAATCATGAGCCCCCTGCTGATTTGAATGATCCAATGGCATCCTGGCGCGGGGACCTAGTTGGCCCAGTTGAGCAGTCTTCTAGTTCAGCCGTACCATGCTGTAACTAATAAAGAGTGCTATGATCACTGCAACCTCATCTCCTCCTTGCACTGAACCCGCTATATTATAGTCTCTCTCTCTCTCTCTCTCTCAAAGAAGGATCCTTTTTCTTCCAGTCCCATTCTCTTGTGGGTTTTTGAGATCTATGTCTAATCAACAGTACCACCATCCTCACAGTCAACCAGGCCCCTTTGATTCCTGCAAATCGTTGGTAGGGATTGCATGAGCTTCATGGTGAACAGGTTCAGCAGGCAAATTTACCTTAAATGATGATGGGGCCTGGAAATCTCCTGCTTTTGCAACAGGTCTCCAGCTAGCAGAGATCAGCTTCCCTGAAGAAAATAGCAAAACTAGAGGATCTTAGTGTACAGCTGTGCAAATTTTTAAAAACCGCTATGAGACTCCATACATTTTAAACAACAAGACAGTGTATTGTAAAGGTCATTGGTGTTCTGACAAAGCTTGCACACAGAGCTTCAAATAGAAAATAGCATGTAGCAAAAAAAAACATTAACAGAAGACAGTTCAAAAGCAGTCTTTCCAATCAAAAAGGAGTGACAATATTCCAGTATATTGTCATTCATTGTAAGGCTGATCCCTGAATCCCCGCGTCGGCAAGGCTGTTAGATAGTAGCTGATGGTCAACCGTATCAAATGTGGCTGACAGATCTAATAACAACAGCACTGCTGAGCCACCCTGATCCAGATGTCGCATGAGGTCATCCATGAGGGCAACCAGAACTGTCTCTGTCCTGTGACATGGCCGAAAGCCAGACTGGAATGGATCCAGTGTGGAAGTGTCCTCCAGGAATCCCTGTAGCTGAGTTGCCACTGCCCACTCTATGACCTTGCCCAAAAAGGACAGGTTCGACACTGGTCGATAATTTGCCAATACGGCCGGGTCTGCAGATGGTTTTCTCAAGAGGGGGTGGACCACAGCTTCTTTAAGGGGCGTGGGAAAGATCCCTTCTGTGAGGGATCTGTTGACAATGATCCCTAGTGGTTCCCGTAAGACCGCCTGGCTAGCTTTTATGAGCCAGGACAGGCATGAATCTAACCTACAGGTCGTAGGGCGTACAGCCAAAAGGATCCTGTCAACCTCTTCCAGGCTGAGTGGGGCGAAGGAATCCAGAAATGAACCTGAAGACATGCTCGGTGTCACGGGCTGAGTCCGGGTCAGGCAAAGTCCAGGGGCAGTCCAAGGTCTGTAGCTGGTGAGCAAAGAGGGTCCAAGGTGCCAAAACCGAATCACAGTCCAGGTATCGCAGGTCAGAGGTTCAGAAGCCGAAGTCAGGGAGTCCAGAAGCCAAAGTCAAAAGCCGAAGTGGATGCTAGAACGTCAGGTAAGTGACTAGTTACTTCCACAAAGCCTCCTCCCAAAGCCCACAGCTATATAGCCCTCTGCTGGCTGTTGCCCATTTGGACTAATTGCTGGCTCAGAGAGGCAGCCAGGATCCTGCTGAGACTCAAGCATCCTCACTCCAGAAGGGCCAGAATCCTTTCAAAACTCAGGGCTCAGGGAGCGTCTTGCTCGTGAGCGTGCTGCCCTTCTCTGATCCCTGAGGTCCTGACGAAGGCGGTCACGCACCCGAGCCACCCAAGAGGGCGAGGCAGGGGGGCTTGGATCTTCTCCAGCAGGCGGCAGGGGCACTGGTGCAGGTGGCAGGGGCACAGTTTCTTCTGCAGGCTCAGCTTCTTCTGAAGGGTCCCCAGCACCCATGACACTCGGTGCCTCAAGTTCTTTAACTGTATCAATTGTGGCAGGGAGGTCGTGTCGGAACGACCTTATCCACAAAAAACTCACAGCTGATTTCCAATTTTCTAACATTTGGTTTATCTTGCAGTAAAATTGTCAATGACCGAATTATAGTAAATAATTGTGCTGAACGCGAAGTTGCAGATGCAATCTGGGTTGCAAAGTAAGTTTTCTTTGTGGCTCGGATTTCCATCTCAAACGTCCACATAAATGACCTATAAGATGTTCTCATAGCTTCATCATGAGTACATCGCCTCTCTAGTTGTCTTAGTCGCCATTTCATCGATTGCAGCTCCGGGGTATACGACGGCGTCGATCGTGACGGGACAAAAAGAACACCGAGGAGTGATCTCATCAATGGCTGCTGAGAGCTGGTTATTTCAAGTCTCTGCCAGCTCATCCAACGAGTCACCAGAGGACCAGGGATCCCGCAAAGCCATTTGAAAGCGCACAGGGTCCATCTGGCTTCGTGGGCGAGCCAAAAGCTGCTCACCACCTAAATGGGGTAGAGGTGGAGTATTCACACGGGCCTTTAGGGCATAGTGGTCAGACCATGGCACTGCATCAGCAAAATTCTGATCCACTACAACTCCCGTCGCAAAGACCAGGTCTAATGTGTGTCCGGCTTGATGCATGGATGTTGTTACATATTGGGAGAGTCGTAGTGCTGCCATGGAAGACACCAGGTCCATCGCCTGAGTGGAGGCCGCATCCTCAGCATGGACATTGAAGTCACCCAGGACAATAAGCCATGGGTGCTCCAGTGCCCAGCCTGCCACAGTCTCCATCAGGGACGATGTATTACCCATGGTTCTAGAGATTCTTACAAGCAATAAATTTTGGCCAAAGAAATGCAGCTTTATTCAGCTTTAACAAAGAGTAACAGTGAAAATATCCCTCATCCACCCAAGTGAGCTTTATAAGAAGAAAAAAAAGTATACTTCACGAGGCTAGCAGTCTGTCCAGGAAACCAGGCTGGAGTGCAGGGTTTCTCTACAGCTTGCACACAGCTTAGAAGTTTGTCGTCTCCCTTGCAAGGCCTTTTCACTCCCCCGCTATCTTCTATTCTTGAAGCTGTTCTCTCTCTGCCATCTTCCAAAGCTACTGTCTTCCAAAGCTGCCACTGAATCTGTCACCAAGGCCGTCACCGAAGCCGTCACCGCCCTCTCTCCACAGTTCTCCCATCCCAGGTGTTCATTTACAATACTGTGTAGGATTTAACCCTCTGCTGTCCTGGATTCTGCTGACTCATGGAGAAGGGCCGTATGGCTCACCACTTATCTAATTTCCACTACAGATGATAAGGCATTGGCCGGTGCATTAGGCGGACGGTACACCAGCCAAATTCCCAAACTCTCCCCAGAATCCCACATCAATCCAGCACACTCTATACTCGATCTTTGGAGGCGGGAGTGCCCAAAAGGAGCAAGCCTCCCGTATGAAAAATGCCATCCCTCCCCCCCGCCCGCTAGTCCGTGCCTGGTGAAAGATGGAAAACCCAGGTGGATCCACCTGGGAGAGAGCTACCATCACAGTCAGCTTCATGGATAAATGATGGTCTTCCTGAATCCTGACTCAACTTTCAAACTAGAGTTACCAAACTCCAGGTGGTGGCTGGAGATCTCCTGGGGTACAACTGATCTCCAGGCAACAGAGATCAGTTTACCTGGAGAAAATGCAATTTCAAAAGGTGGACTCTGTAACATTATACCCCAGTGAAGTCCTTCCACTTCCCAAACCCCACCCTCTCAGCCTCCACCCCTGAAATCTCCAGGTATTTCCCAACCTGGAGCTGGCAACCCTATTTCTAACTGCTACACTGTGCTGTCTTTGTTCTTACTGCTCCCCTACCATTGGCTGGCTTAAGGTCTTCCACTTCTTTAAATCACCTTTCCAATCCCCATTTGCTGCTTCTGGAGGTAGGGCACTTTTCAGAACCCCTGTGCAAGAGCCATCTAACTAAAATCATTTTATGTGAAGCCCTGGCCTTGCTCCCTAATCTTGCATTTTCAAACAAAGATCAAAGCTACAACACAATGTAAAATTACATGGTAAAAGGTCCTATGCTACACCATGGCTGCAGTCCTAAGGTCATTTTTGTGTAAGCTTCTTGAATAACATGGAACTTACTTCTTGGTAAAGCTGCATTTAGATGGCTCCAAATAAATGATCATAGACAATTAAGAAGTCAGTTGGATTCACTTCAAACTGAAGAAATGCAGGAAAAGTTGAGCTCTTTAAATCAAAACCCTTTGAATAGCAAATAAATGATCTTGACTCATTGACTTCAATGGACTTGGAAGGCCATTTTTTTTTTCAGTGACTGCACTATTACTCACTTTTGTCCATTGTGACACTTAGTTCCCCTTTCGCTTGGATTTCACACCATTGTCTGTCCAGAGACTTTGGGAAACTTCTTGGGACTTCCTTGCCTATGTGTTTGTGTCATCTACACTGATGCTGTTGTATATAGGTATGTTATAAATAAGCAAACAAAGAAGTAAACAAGCATGAAGATAGATGCTGATAAATGTCCAAGTGCTGACCCATCTCTTGCAATGAAAGTCTCCATTAGGATACCATTCTTCTCTGCACAGCCCTAGCAAGGGAATCCTCACACTCTGGCAGTCCCAGTGGGAGAAGCAGCCTAAGGCCACCACGTCCTGCTTATGAGGGCTGCTCGCCAAGCTTTTGCAAGAATGTATGTCTCCCTGTTTTCCTGTACAATAAAATAATAATTTGGCAGAGCTGGGGAAGATAGTAAATCAATACCAGATTGCAGTCCTTGTTGAGAAACTCAGCCTATTCGTCAAAGAGTGTCAGTCAGTTATGTGTGCTGAACCTGGATAGAAGCTTCTGTATGGAATACATCCGAAACCTTTAGCTTTCACAAGCTAAGAAAATGAGTTCAGGAACAACAAAATCATTATTGCCCAGGGTAGTATAAGTTCACTATCCTTACTCCTAATAAGCAACACTTGAAGAGAAGTGGCAGACAGTTTGGTAGGTAAGTCTTAGGAGCTAGAAAAGGAGCAGCAGTCCCATGGAATTGGAGGAGAACAGTAATGAATGAGGACCAGTATGGTGGAAGATTACCTGGTATAGCCTGGCAGTGAAAGATGGCAGAAAAAGATGGGAGGAGGACAAAACCTTTTGTTAGGTCCAACCTAATTATCATGATCATAGTACAAAAAGTGCAGCAGTGCCACCAAAGCCAAGGCTGACTGATTATATACAATCAACACATTCATTCATCTGGTTTATATTCCAAATGAACTTCTCCCTTTACATTGCCAATATAAAATATTTCCAAAAAGTAATCATAATGTGATTGTACAGACACCTGTATCAAGACTATTTTTGTGCAGTGTTTTGCAACTGATGGTGTTTGAAGGCACGCAGAGACACCACAATAGTATCAAATTCAAAAATCACAACCACATTCTTCCCCGCCCCTTTTAACTGTGTGTCTTTTAATAGTTAAAATGATAGATGTGCGTCATCTATTTTAAAAAGCTACAGTCAAGGAAAATGACACATCTAAACTGTTTGGACACAATCAACCCATCAAGCAATCAACTGACGGACTGCAACCAGCATACAGGCTGCAAGCCAAATTTACATGCAATTGAACAAGATAAATTTAAATTTTAAATAGATTTTAAATATAATTTATAGATTTTTAAAATTTATCTACAAACTTGGGGAACTCCTGAGTTTGCAGTTCTCAAATGGTAGCCAGGACTACATGCTTTGAGCAAATTTAATTATCTGCACAGCCACCTCTTAGCTATTTGATATAGGGATAGAAGTGATGTGAATGGAAGTGTCTAAATGCATTATAAATTACAAAGCTAATACTTGGGCAATAAACTAGATTTTCATAGTTTCACTAATAAACATTAGTTTTGGAGCTGATTATGTACTGATCTCTTTCAGATGATCTTGTTCCACTTTATTATCAAAGCATCACAACTGCAAAAAAGTAAAATAAATCCAAAAACCCTGTCTGCTATCCATCTAAGGTAATACACACACACACACAAACACATGGAAATACTCTTGGGAATCTGTGTGTAATTTCTCTTGCTTCTGTGACTTATTTTATGGGTACTTGCAACATTATGAAAAAATGAACAACACTAAACTAAATCTTTTAATTCATTAGTATCTGTTTCTAAAACCAATATTGCTGCCTATTGTGGTTTTTTTACAAAAAACTATTGAATACATGTATTAGTTGAAACCACACAAAATAGTTTAAGCACAAAATAATTATAAACAAACAAACAAACTGCTCAAGTTTCTTTATCAGCAGTTTAACTTCACTAATGTTATTCTGATAGTCATGACCTGAAGAAGTTTATAAAAGTACATGAAAATGTAAACAACCGGGTTCCATATATGAAAGTATATGGAATTAAGTATATATACTTAATTCTTTACAAGAATCCAGAACTATTATCTGCCAGTAAACACAAATTATAATTTATATTTGATACTATTTTATAACATACACTAGGAAATTGACTTTCAATCAAACACAATATATACTGGATGAATAATACGACACTTAAGAATTAAGATTACAATCAGGCATCCATTTACATCTTATAAAAAGTAAAATAAGCAAGTATGTCTCTGCTATAATTTGTTCGAAGTCAAGAAAGCTTATTCGGTATGTTGTCTGTCTTTGTTACTTACACTCCACTAAGAAAGAGTTCAGATTTTTTATATTTAAACATTTCTCACTGGATTGATCATTCTGAAGTCTCAGCAATTGGTTAATTTGATAATATCTGATAAATCCCAAATGTTCAACAACAGTTCTATTTCTTTGGCAGCTTCTTTAAAAATGTGATTTTCCTTCTAATCAGAGCATGATAAAACATAACTGCTTTCACTGAGATCAGAAATATATCAACTGCACTTAAAACTGATCAGATTATCAAGTAATGTGAATTAATCATTCACACCAGAAGCCTATTTTATTATAGCATAGTATGAGTGTCTCCTTAAATATAAGGGCAAAAGTAGTTCATATTTTGTACAATTTGCTATGAGTTTCAACTTGCACTGTCTTTAGTAAGATACTAATATATTGTCTAGACATCTCTTGTTTGGTACCAGATCTTTAAAACATTGATTTCTGTTTCTTTTTCAACTATTTAGCTTGCTTAAATTTGGTAATTACATATAACCTATTCAGCAGTAAGTTAGGAAATATTAGAGTTGCAACAATTAATTGATTTGATTTAGATTAATCACATAAAGCTTCACTTAACTAATCAGCAGCAAATTGTACAAGTGAGTGACTGCAAATTTTAATTGGTTGAAATTTAAGCACACTGGTTCATATGTTGAGGTTGTTTTTGGCTGTAGTTTATTACTATTATAGCACTACATTTGTTGAATTTCATTCAGCAGCTTTTGTAAATATGCTTTTGTAAGCAGTGCATACAAAACTCTGGAGTACATGATGGCCGAGAGACTGAGTCACCGGTTGAAATCTTACCTGTACTGTGGGCTAGCCTCTTATCCTCAACCCTCTATACTAATCTTTTAGCCTCAGCCACCTATATTATGAGATTATAAAATAATGTATGTGAATAGCTATGAATACTTGAAAGTCCTATAAAACTTGTGAGTTTAGGAGCATCAGTTCAGCCAGGCTTTTATTTGGCTTTTTTTATTATTTGGGGCTCAGCTTAGGGAAGAAAACTTACTTTAGTGGTACAAATAAGCATCCTGTTAAGAATGTATCATTCCTAACCGGTATGTGTGAATTCTGTGATAAGGTACTCTGTGAGAGAAAAGAGCAGCCTTGAACCTGCCGAGGTAACTTGTCCAGAGAAAGGGGAATCAAATCTCTCCTCATTGGTTAATTTACTTTATTTGAGAGCCATTTGATATTTTTAAGTTTTCCACACATCATTTTACCTTATTAAATAAACCTTTTTTGTTCATCTCCATCTCCATCTGTGTCTTGTCTGTCAAGTAAAAGAAAAAATAATCTAAGCAGTGGTCTCTACTCACATATAAGTCTAGCAGGTTTTTAAACAAGAGACATTTAGGGAGCACATAGCTTACTACCAATCTTTATTTTAAAGCTCTTCCTTTTTTTTATTTGATTGTAGATGGTTGAGGTATAAAGAATCTATGGGAGAGGCCAGAGTATGGGATTAAATATTCTTCAATCCAGAAGGCAATTTCTTCAGAGCCTCACCCACAGCTGCCACAGTAGGTTAGGCTGAGAATGTGTGACTAGTCCAAGGTCACTCAGCAACCTTTCATGAGTGGGGACTTGAACCTGAGTCTCTCAGTTACTAGTCCAACACTCTAACCACCACACCATATTGGTACTATGCACAAAGGTACATATTGATGTTTTGGTAATACAAAATGAATATGAATAACATTGATCGAATTGCTGGATTATGTTTCAGACCCCATGTTATTACACAGTGAACATTCTGATATATTTTTAAACGCACCAAGAATTGCTTTGCAAGCAATGTTCTGGCATGTGGGAGTTTTATCCTTTATATTCCATACAAAAAATCCTACAGGAATATGACTTACTCAGCCCCAACATGTTCCGACTTCGTCCCCACCAGAGTCCCTTCAAATTGAAGCTACAGTGAATCATAATAAAAGACATGGGCTTCTTCATCTTCGCAGAGCTATTTTCCTGGACTAGGAGGGCTTATTATATGGAGGCTGGGGAAACTCCTGTATCAGGGTACATTTTCAAATGGAGCCAAGTTTTTCCATGACGAAGAATGTGAGTTTTACAGGGCAACTGTAACTCTTTGGGGGGAGGGGGTTAGTGTTAAATTTCTTCTTATCTGAATGTTTTATGGCAACCATTTACAAATGACAGGCTGGGTGACCTTATTTCCAGCTTGCCTTGTCACAATTTGGCTAATTTTAGAGGAGTTGCTCCACAGTTGCCTCCTAGCCAGCAGGATCAGAAGCAGGCCTGAGGCTGTTATTTATTGCCCAGCTTTCTCTTATGATAAAAGATATTCTCTCACATGCCACTTTCCTTTTCCAGAAGTGCCTTGTCTGGTGTTCCAATTATTATTTTGAAGCTGGACTGAGTGTCTAATTGTCTCTGGCTTCTTGAGAAGTAAGGCAGGCTAGAATGGACAGGCTATCAACATTAAGGGAAAAGGACCAGTGCCTTAATATAAACCTCCTGCCTTTTATCAGCTAATGTCCTAATTGCATTCTGGCACATAGTCAGACATTTACCTCACAACCTACCTAAATCTTGATGGAAAATAAAATGGAATTTTACATACCTGCTTTGTGAATAGCTTATCAAAATGTTTTAATTCATTCAGTCCCCAGATCCAACACTTCATAGAGATTTTTTTAAAGGGAAAACAAAGCACAAGGCTATGGACTATGCCACTTTTATGCTACTCTGAGTTTCCTTGGATCTTGTGGGAGAAATTCATTCTTACCCTGCAATATGCATTGGCAATCTCAAAATAAGTTATGCCACAACATAGATACGATGGGTAATATGGATACCATAGATATTATTAAATCTCTCTATAAAGACAAGTCTCCTGACCTACAAATCAAGCCCAACCCCAAACCCCTGGACCTATAAACTTGAAATTGGGGAGAACATTCCTTTCATGATGTAAGTAAAAAGTAAAAGTAGTCCCCTGTGCAAGCACCAAGTCATTACTGATCTGTGGGGTGACATCACATTATGACACTTTCTTGCAGACTTTTTATGGTGTGGTTTGCCATTGCCTTCCCCAGTCATCTACACTCTACCCCCAGCAAGCTGGATATTCATTTTATCGTCATCGGAAGGATAGAAGGCTGAGTCAACCTTGAGCTGGCTACCTGAACCCAGCTTCTGCTGGGATCGAACTCAGGTCATGAGCACAGCTTGGACTGCAGTACTGCAGCTTACCAATATGTGCTACGGGGCTCCTCTTCATGATGTAGATAACCACTAGGAAAGGATTTTGAGACATTCACCGACTAAGGGGGTGAAAAGGAACAAAATGTATTTTCCCATAAGGATACAGTGTGGCAAAGAGGCTGCAGCCTCTTCCCCCCACTCACAGAGACAGTTACAGCAAATGGTCATTTGCATAACCCACCTGATTGGATATCACCCCCAACATTCTAAAGCTCACTAGGCTTGCCAGTCTTCCTGTGGAGCCTGACTGGTCTGAGTCACAGTTACAGGAAGCTGCTGACAACATTCCATACCTGATCCCCCACACCCCTAAAACACAAAGTTATTTGCATATGTGGCCTGATGGGTCCTCACCCACTACATTCTAAACAGTATGTGTTTCTTATTGGGAGTCATTGAATGTGCCCTGAGGTAAAATGCACCTCCCAGTCTAAAAATTCACTAGGGATTTTACATAAAAGCCAGAATGGAAACTGAGCTTTCAAATGATCAAGGGGAATGGTGCACAACCTTTTGAGGGCCCATTTGGAAGTGAACCTCTCACATGAACATGCCAAAGTATCCATCACAGCAGAGGCATCACTAGGGTGGGTTGCACCCTGGGGTGTAACTGATTCAAGTCACCCCCCCCATTGGGCATCACCCCTTTTGGAGGGCTGCGTCACCCCCTCCGCACACAACCCCGCCCACTTCACATGGCCCCTCCCTCTGGTCATCCAAGATACCAGTTTTGCAGCATTTAAGTTTCCCCCACACGCTTTTAGCTGAGCCAGCGGCAGCGCGGCCCCGGTTTCAGAATCCCGGCCAGCCCACACACAGCAGCAGCATTCTAGTCCCAGGGCCAGCCCCTTCCTGTTGGGGGGGGGTCATGGGTCAGTGCCTGGGGCCAATGAGAATGCTCTGGGGGAGGGCCGATGGCCCCCTTGGCCCCGCCCTAGTGACGCCGCTGCATCACAGCACCACTCAAGCCAACTCCCTCTCACAGCCTTCACCTTTTACTGCCCTCAAGAAAATTCCTGAGAGATGTCACATAAGGAGAGATCAACTTAGAGGAACAGCGAAGAAATCCGCAAATAGTACTTACATACCATAGCGAAGCACGGGTATCAGGCTAGTTACCATTAAGAAGGAAATATGTTTATAAAAGCTCAGAGTGGAAAACATGTTACAAAATGTGTTGTTCATTTCCATCAAATTTTAAATATTAGAATGATAAGGAAGAAGAAGAAGAAGAGTTGGTTTTATACCCCCACCCTTCACTCCCCAAAGGAGTAGGGTTGCCAGGTCTGGTTCAAGAAATATCTCGGGATTTTGGGGGTGGAGCCAGGAGCAAGGGCATGGCAAGCGCAATTGAAGTCTGAAAGAATTCTTGCCATCACATGTAAAGGGATCACATTTTTTAAAAAAGCCTTCCCTGCACTGGAAACAATGAAAGATGAGTCACTTTCTTTTGGGGCTCATAGAACTGAACCCCCTGGTCCAATCTTTTTGAATTTTGGGGGGTGTTTTGATGAAAGGCATCAGATGCTACTTCAAAAAACAGCCCCCCAGAGCCCCAGCTACCCACAGATCAAGTATATCCTTTAGAAATTGGTCTCCATAGGGTATAATGGAGTGCTCAGCAGATATTTCTCTCCCCCCCCCTTCTGATAGCCCTGAACCAGGGGGAGGGCCTCCAAACTGGGAGATCCCCTGTCTCAAACTGGGGATTGGCAATCCTACAAAAGAGTCTCATTCTGTGGGGTAGGTGGGGCTGAGAGAGCTCTGAGAGAACTGTGACTGACCAAAGTTACCCAGCTGGAAGAGTAGGGAATCAAACCCAGTTCTTCACATTAGAGTCTACCACTCTACTACACCAAACTGGCTCCTAATAGGAGTTGCACCTATTAGACTGGCATTGGCATGAGGGCTTCCAGTCCTGAAACATTATGAGTTGGGTTAACTCTGCAGAACATTCATAACTGTAGGCTTCCCAAAACCCAGGTCCCAGAGTGGGATCCCCTAGTTTCACAGGCTTCCCCCCGCCCCCAGTCAGCTGGCCGGCGGGGGAAGCCCCGTCCCCACAGCCACCATGCAGCTCTAGATGACGGTGCTATGGAGCAGATGGTCTCAGAACCTACCAGGGGTGGGGAGATCCTGGATTTGGTCCTAAGTAATGCCCAAGACTTGGTGAGAGATGTAAAAGTGATTGCGCCGCTTGGGAGCAGTGACCATAATGTTATTGATTTCACCATTTGTATAAATAGGGAGTTGCCCAAAAAGACTGCCACAACCACGTTTAACTTTAAAAGGAGTAAATTCACTGAGATGAGGAGGCATGTGAGGAGGAAACTGAAAGGAAAGGTAAATACAGTCAAAACCCTTGGGGAAGCTTGGAAACTATTTAAAACTGTAATCCTAGAAGCTCAGATAAAATACATACTATGTTAGGAAAGGCACAAAAAGGCATAAGAAAAGGCCTGCATGGTTAACATACAAAGTACTGGAAGCTGTAAAAGGTAAGAAGGACTCTTTTAAGCGGTGGAAAACCAGTCCAAGTGAGATTAGTAAAAGGGAACACAGGCTGTGGCAAATCGATTACAAGACTGTAATCAGGCAGGCAAAAAGGGACTATGAGGAGAATATTGCAAAAAGCACAAAGACCAACAATAAAAATTTCTTCAAATATATTAGAAGTAGGAAACCAGCCAGGGAGGCAGTGGGGCCCTTGGATGACCATGGGGTAAAAGGATTACTGAAGGAGGATAGGGAAATGGCTGAGAAGCTGAATGCATTTTTTGCCTCCGTCTTCACTGTGGAAGATGAGAACTTTTTGCCCACCCCAGAACCACTAATTTTGGAAGGGGAGTTGAAAGACCTGAGTCAGAGTGAGGTGACAAAAGAGGAGGTCCTACAACTGATAGACAAATTAAAAACTAACAAGTTACCAGGTCCGGATGGCATAAATCCGAGAGTTCTGAAAGAACTCAAAGTTGAACTTGTGGATCTTTTGACAAAAATCTGTAATCTTTCATTGAAATCTGCCTCCGTTCCTGAGGACTGGAAGGTAGCAAATGTCACCCCCATCTTTAAAAAGGGTTCCAGAGGAGATCCGGGAAATTACAGGCCAGTCAGTCTGACTTCAATACCGGGAAAGTAGGTAGAAAGCATTATCAAGGACAGAATGAGTAGGCACATTGATGGACACGGGTTATTGAGGAAGACTCAGCATGGGTTCTGTAAGGGAAGATCTTGCCTCACTAACCTGTTACATTTCTTTGAGGGGGTGAACAAACATGTGGACAAAGGAGACCCGATAGATGTTGTTTACCTTGACTTTCAGAAAACTTTTGATAAAGTTCCTCATCAAAGGCTCCTTAGAAAGCTTGAGAGTCATGGAGTAAAAGGACAGGTCCTCTTGTGGATCAAAAACTGGCTGAGTAATAGGAAACCGAGAGTGAGTATAAATGGGCAGTCTTCACAGTGGAGGATGGTAAGCAGTGGGGTGCCGCAGGGCTGGGTACTGGGTCCCATGCTCTTTAACTTGTTCATAAATGATTTAGAGTTGGGAGTGAGCAGTGAAGTGGCCAAGTTTGCGGATGACGTTAAATTGTTCAGAGTGGTGAGAACCAGAGAGGATTATGAGGAACTCCAAAGGGATCTGTTGAGGCTGGGTGAGTGGGCATCAGCGTGGCAGATGTGGTTCAATGTGGCCAAATGCAAAGTAATGCACATTGGGGCCAAGAATCCCAGCTATAAATACAAGTTGATGGGGTGTGAAGTGGCAGAGACTGACCAAGAGAGAGATCTTGGGGTCGTGGTAGATAACTCACTGAAAATGTCAAGACAGTGTGCGTTTGCAATAAAAAAGGCCAATGCCATGCTGGGAATTATTAGGAAGGGAATTGAAAACAAATCAGCCAGTATCATAATGCCCCTGTATAAATCAGTGGTGCGGTCTCATTTGGAGTACTGTGTGCAGTTCTGGTCGCCGCACCTCAAAAAGGATATTATGGCATTGGAGAAAGTCCAGAAAAGGGCAACTAGAATGATTAAAGGGCTGGAACACTTTCCCTATGAAGAAAGGTTGAAACGCTTGGGACTCTTTAGCTTGGAGAAATGTCGACTGCAGGGTGACATGATAGAGGTTTACAAGATAATGCATGGGATGGAGAAAGTAGAGAAAGAAGTACCTTTCTCCCTTTCTCACAATACAAGAACTTGTGGGCATTCAATGAAATTGCTGAGCAGTCAGGTTAAAATGGATAAAAGGAAGTACTTCTTCACCCAAAGGGTGATTAACATGTGGAATTCACTGCCACAGGAGGAGGTGGCAGCCACAAGCATAGCCACCTTCAAGAGGGGTTTAGATAAAAATATGGAGCAGAGGTCCATCAGTGGCTATAAATTTTTTGCCACTGTGTGACACAGAGTGTTGGACTGGATGGGCCATTGGCCTGATCTAACATGGCTTCTCTTATGTTCTTAGATATCCGGCAGGTTTAGAAACCTGCAAGAAGGTCTGTTTCAAAATGTGTGTGTGTCTGTGTGCCTTTAAAGTTGAGTAGGAAGTACTTCATGGGAAGGATCAGCAATACAGTCCCTCAGTTTGTTTTGCTTTTGTTTCAAAGGAACTAAGTGTGTGTGTGGGTGTGAAAGAGCGAGAGCAGCATAGCCTCTGTTCTTTTCAGATGCTGTTGTGGAGGAACCAACTGGTAAGTGTGAGTGTGTGTGTTAGAAAGAGGGGGTTGCTAATCCCCAGGTTTGGAGGCCCCCCCTGCCTTAGGGTCATCAGAAAGAAGTGGGGGAGGGGGGAGGGAAACGTCTACTGGGCAATTATTCCCTATGGAGAACGATTCCCATAGGGAATGATGGAGAATTGATCTACGGGTAGCGGGGACTCGGGGGGGGTTGTTTTTTGAGGTAGAGGCACCATATTTTCAGTATAGCACCTACTGCCTCTCCCCAAAATACCCCCTAAGTTTCAAAATGATTGGACCAGGGGGTCCAATTCTATGAGCCCCAAAAGAAGATGCCCCTATCCTTCCTATGGAAGGAAGGCATTTTAAAAGGTGTGCTGTCCCTTTAAAGGTGATGGCCAGAACTCTCTTGGAGTTCAATTATGCTTGTCACACCCTTGCTCTCGGCTCCACCCCCAATGTCTCCTGGCTCCGCCCCCAAAGTCTCCTGGCTTCACGCCCAAAGTCCCAAGATATTTCTTGAATTGGACTTGGCAACCCTAGTAACATGGAGCCAGACATTGGACAGTTTTATCTGAAGTGTCCATAGCAGTTGGATTTGCAAGAACAACAGGGGGGATTTCTATAAGGAGTCTTGTGTGGTCCTCTTCTGCAGCCCCTTGAATAAAGCACATACAGTAATGAACAGGCAAATTGTCTATAAATTTCCTCATTGTTCTTGGGAAATGATCCCATTAATTGTATATAGCCTGGGAGACTAGGGCTTAAAATTCCCCTCATTAGACCAGTCACCATCTTTTACCCTGACCTACTTTACAAGTTTATTTTGAAGATAAAATGGGGATGGAGCAGGGGGCATATTGTGCTCTGCCTAGAGCTTAGAGGAAAAAAATAAAATCTAATAACATCATTGGTGAAATAAAAATCAAATAAATGAACAGTTTGAGGGTTCATATGCAATCATGTGAAATATCATTGAGTACTATTGCATTAGGTCCCTATCATCTGTATGCTGTTATACACTGGCCTTCTTCAATACTTCATTATCCACACCTTCTTTCTAAAGATACTCTTCTCTTTTCTATTTTAGCCCTGCACACGAAGTGGAAGAGCCATCTGTCTTGCTATGGATGTTCAGATATGAGATATGGAACAGTTTGCAGTAGCTCAATTATGAAATTTGCCTCTTGGAACCAAAGTTTTATATATGTATTTTCATTGAGACAATCAACAGAAATGAAGAAGCAACTTAAGTGCTTTTAAGTCCCTTTGAAAGCAATCCAAAGCAAGTCCCTTCAATAGGAATTACTCCCAGGAAAGTACTCTTAGGATTCCACTGTTGAATTATGATGTGAGAGTAATCAGCCACAGAGGAATCCAATGTGTTTAGAAGGTTATGACTAGGCCATATCCAGTGTATTTATTTATTTATTTCATTTATGTCATACCTTTCTCCCCAACAGAGACCCACAGCACCTTACATTGTCTCCTGTTTTCCATTTAATCCCACAACAACTCTTTGAGGTAGCTTAAAATGGGAGTGTGTGACTGGCCTAAGGTTACCTCACAAGCTTCCATGGCAGAGTGGAGATTCAAGTCTGGGTCTCCCAGATTCTAGTGCAGCCAGTACACTACACTGGCATTTTAAAAACATATCTTGCATTTAGATAATGTATTAATGGTAGCTTAATTGTCTAACAGTATAACTCTTTGACTCAATAGCCTTTAGTAAGTTGTCAGCCCTAGTAAATATCTTATAATTCCACTGACTGATGCTTATGTATGACTATTATTATTATGACTCTCTAGCTTCAGTAGAGAAAAATGATGCTTTGCTTAATTGCCATGCATGGTAAATTTCAAAGTTTTTTAAAAATTAGTTCTCTCTTTCACAAAGACTCTCTGCTAAGTGCCTTGGGGGAGGTTGGCACAGAAGCACAATCTCGGAAGGAGCTCTGCCTTGGAATTCAGTCATAAGAGCCAGATGGCAGGTTTCCTCAGAAGAGCACATTTTTTAACAGCTGTGAAACTCTTCTGTCTGCGTAAGGCTTTGCTGAATGTCAGCAGAAAGCCCTTTAAATTTATCGGCTGTTCCATTAAAAGTTATTCCACCCAAATTGTTTTCTTTGCTTTTTCACCTGAAGTCAGTACCAAAGAAGTCAGTGTTTAAAAGTGTAAAGATTAAAGGAGGCAAGAGTTCCAAAGATATGGCCTGTGAAATACTGATAACCAGAATAAGGAATTTGATCTGCAGAATTCTCCTTCCCCCCTCCACACACTCAGCACCCAAGTGAGAACCTGCAAGGATTCTTGAGGAAAGGAGGAATCCTGTCTTCCTCACCCCTGCCGATTCCATTTCCCCTCTCTGTTATGTTCAGTCCCCATAAATACATAACTGGTTCATGTAAACAATCAAAATCACAGAGTGCTGCAAGTACTGGGCATGTTTCAAAAAATGCATTTTGAAAGTAAATGAGCTACATTGAGTGGCCACCTATCTCTTTTATATACAGAACATATTTCACTAATTAAGGTTGCCAGTCTCCAGATAGGGCCTGGAGATCCCCTGATTTTACAATTGATCTCCAGCTTGCAGAGATCACCTCCCCTGGAGAAAATGGCTGCTTTGAATGGTTGACTCTATGATACTGTTGAAGCCCCTCCTGTCTCCAATCCCTGTGCTCTCCCAGATCCACCCCCAAAGTCTCCAGGTATTTTCCAACACAGACCTGGCAACCCCACTTTAACATGTACAATATTGTCTACTTACATGGTTGAGGAAATGAGCCCTCAAAAATGGGAGTTGCCATACTTCCATTGGCTTGCCCATATACACATTCAAGTGAGATTAATAAAAGGGAACACAGGCTGTGGCAAATCAAATGCAAGACTGTGATCAGGCAGGCAAAAAGGGACCATGAGGAGCATAACTGGTTCATGTAAACAATCAAATGTCACCCCCATCTTTAAAAAGGGTTCCAGAGGAGATCCGGGAAATTACAGGCCAGTCAGTCTGACTTCAATACCGCAGAGGTCCATCAGTGGCTATTAGCCACAGTGTATATATATATGTGTGTGTGTGTGTATGTATGTGTATATGTATAGACACACACATATATCGGCCACTGTGTGACACAGAGTGTTGGACTGGATGGACCATTGGCCTGATCCAACATGGCTTCTTTTATGTTCTTATGTTCTTATTCATATGAGATTAAGGTAAATTAATTTTTTTTTTACTTGGTACTATCTCTTTTGGTGGTCTTTAAGCAGAATTTGAGAAATACATCTTTGTCCACTTTTCTTACTGGTACTCTATACTGGCTCACACAAGCATACTTTCATCTTTGCCTCCAAACAACACAGAGTTGTTGGATATTACATAAATTATATATATTAATTGGACATTTCTGACTTGAATAGGCAGAATTTGTCTAACTTTTTGGGTGGGGGGCTTCCTACATTGGTGTTGTCTTCTCTTTTATAGAGCTCCAGAGAGCTGCAATCTTGTGAAAAAATAAGCCGCTTTGACCTTCAATATCTGAAGGAAATCTTATTTACAATTTAGAAGTACTTTAATTCTGCCAGAATTTATCTACAGTTACAAAGATCTGAAAATGTTAAATAAAGTACAATACTTTCAAGCACACCCAAACAAGATCCAGTTCATATATTTCAGTTAGCTACTGAAGTATGTAGATTTAACAGCTCATTTGAACAGTCTATTCATATGAACAAGGTATCATGGGAGGAAGAAATCCACATCTCAACATGGCAACATATTATGTGAGCTAAAAATGCCTAAAACTAAGAATTCCTTTGTATGGAAATTGTTCCTTTGCCATTGCTGATGGGGGTAGACTAGCTGTGTATGCTGTCAAATGTAAAAATAAGGAGCCAAGTGCAACATAGGAATATGCCTTCCCGTGCTTAATACTTCACTGCTGAGACATACACTGTATACTGAATAATAATAATACATTTTATTTAATACATTTTATTTGTATCACGCCCTCCCTGCTGAAGCAGACTCAGAGCCGCTTACAACATATAAAATTACAATTTACAATATAAAACATCAATACAGTTCAATACATAATTCATAAATAAAACCAACACAATTAAAACCATCATTTGAAATTAAAATTAACATTTTTGGTGCTACATCTCGGATACTTTCCTCAGTGGGTGTGGTGGATGGATATAGTAGATTATATCTACTGCAGGTCTACATTAAGCCTTCATTTAGGCAAAGGCCATTTTAAAAAGAGTGGTCTTGCAGGACCTACGGAATTGGTCAAGACTCCACAGGGCCCACACCTCATCCGGTAGTTGATTCCACCAGCGCAGAGCGATGATCGAAAATGCCCGTTCACATGTGCTCTTCAATTTGGTCTCTTTCGGCCTGGGGATTGTCAACCAGTTCTTTCCCCCTGATCTCAGTACTCTCCGGGACACATATAAGGAGAGATGGTCCCTAAGGTAGGCAGGCCCTCGACCATATAGGGCTTTAAAGGTAATGACCAGCACTTTGTAACGAACCCGGTATATAACTGGCAGCCAGTGCAGCTCGTGCAGCCCTGGCTGTATGTGCTCCCACTTCGGGAGCCCTAGTAACAGCCTAGCCATCGCATTCTGCACCAGCTGCAGCTTCCGGGTTCGGCACAAAGGCAGCCCCATGTAGAGGGCATTACAGTAATCCAGTCTCAAGGTGACCGTTGCATGGATTACTGTTGCCAAGTCATCCTGCTCCAGGAAGGGGGCCACCTGCCTCGCGAACATGGATTTGGCAGTGGCCGCTATCTGGGCCTCCATTGACAAGGAAGGCTTCAGTAGAACCCCCAAGCTTTTGACCCTGTGTGCCACTATCAGTGACACACCATCGAAAACTGGGAGGGGGATTTCTCTTCCTAGAGTGCCACGACTCAAGCAAAGGACCTCTGTCTTCATTGGATTCAGTTTCAACCTACTCAGCCGGAGCCAACCTGCCACGGCTTGCAGCGCTAGGTCCAGATTTTTTGGGACACAGTCATGCCGACCATCCATTAGTAGATACAGCTGGGTGTCATCCGCATATTGGTAACACCCAAGCCCATACCTCTGGGCAATCTGAGCAAGGGGGCGCATGTAGATGTTAAATAACATCGGAGAGAGCACTGCCCCTTGCAGCACCCCACAATCTAGTGGGTGCCTCTGGGACATCTCTCCCCCAATTGCCACCCTTTGTCCCCGACCATCAAGGAAGAAGGAAAGCCACTGTAAGGCCAACCCCTGGATCCCTGAGGCGGCGAGTCAGTAACCGATGGTCGACTGTATCGAATGCAGCCGACAGATCTAACAGCATCAGCACCGCCACACCATCTCAATCCAGATGCCTCTGGAGATCATCCACCAAAGCGACCATAATGCCCCTGTATAAATCGATGGTGAGGTCTCATTTGGAGTACTGTGTGCAGTTCTGGCCCCGGACCTCAAAAAGGATATTATAGCATTGGAGAGAAAGTCCAGAAAGGGGCAACTAGAATGATTAAAGGGTTGAAACACTTTCCCTATGAAGAAAGGCTGAAACGCTTGGGGCTCTTTAGCTTGGAGAAATGTCGCCTGTGGGGTGACATGATAGAGGTTTACAAGATAATGCATGGGATGGAGAAAGTAGAGAAAGAAGTACTTTTCTCCCTTTCTCACAATACAAGAACTCGTGGGCATTCAATGAAATTGCTGAGCAGTCAGGTTAAAATGGATAAAAGGAAGTACCTCTTCACCCAAAGGGTGATTAACATGTGGAATTCACTGCCACAGGAGGTGGTGGAAGCTACAAGCACAGCCAGCTTCAAGAGGAGATTGGACAAAAATATGGAGCAGAGGTCCATCAGTGGCTATTAGCCACAGTGTGTGTGTGTGTATATATATATATATATAATTTTTTTTTTGCCACTCTGTGACACAGAGTGTTGGACTGGATGGGCCATTGGCCTGATCCAACATGGCTTCTCTTATGTTCTCTTATGACCAGAAATGTTTCCGTCCCATGACCCAGACGGAAGCCGGACTGGCGAGGATCTAAGATGGAAGCGTCATCCAGAAAGCTCTGCAACTCTAACGCTACTGCCCTCTCAATAATTTTATCCACAAATGGTAAATTTGAGACCAGCCGGTAATTTGCCAATTCGGCCGGATCTGCTGTATTCTTTTTCAAGAGAGGGTGGAGCATAGCCTCTTTAAGAGGTTTTGGAAAACATCCCTCTAATAGGGATCTATTTACGATGTCCCATATAGGACATCTAAGTTTCCTCTGGCAAGATTTAATTAGCCAAGAGGGACATGGAATAAAGAGATCAAACTTGGTTTTTAACTGGTTCCAAGTTTATATGATACTTCTAGGAAGAAGTATACCCTGGGATTTAATTATAGCCAACTAATAGCTAGATGCTTTTTCTTGTATGCGTCATATTTTATTTGTAAATCTGATGTCCATATTCCTACATCTGTCAAATTAACCCTTGGAATACTGGTTGTGAATGTCTTGAGATAACCTGTGCTCCCTCTGCTGGTATTATGAATGTAGCAAATAAAACACTATAAACAAAAAGCACAACACTGTATTTGCTTTCAAAGGAAATTCAGTAGACTCTTATAAGGGCATATGATTCCAATGAACCTTGCATAATTATATAACATGGCAAGATTTTCTAGGTCTGCCATAAAGGTGGCATATCATTCTAATGTCTTATGTTATAATAGTGTATAGTGTGCTAGATGAAAATGCTAAAACATGCATCTGTGATAAGTTGGCAGCACTTGATTTCTACTGGTCTCTTTAACCTCTAAATATATGAGCACATGTTAATGGAACAGGACACCACATATGAATGAGAATTAGCTCTGTCCCTTGAAATATGCCTTCATGACAATGAAAGAAACACTGTCTAATCCAGTTGCTGGTCATCTTTATTGCATTGTGTTCCCACAAGTTCACTGAATATGGATTAGTTAGTATTCAATACCCTGTAACAGTCCTATTATTTTTGTAAGCTGATTTGTTTTTTATAAGCATCATGTCATAAGAACTGTTTCTTCCAGTTGTTCTGTGTACTCTGGTGGAAATTGAATATTCATAGGAATCAGACCGTGCAGATGCTTAAATACAGTTTGGGTTGCTTGGCTGAAGTCAGCCAGATTGAAAAAAAAATTACTAAACACTCCCCCATACTTTCTGAACATGCAAAATATTTTTTTCTTGAAGTGGTCCACTGTTTCTGATGCTTGTGTCATTTGACAAAGCGCACCAGTGGCACTAGAATGCAACTTCTGCAAATTGTTCCAAAAGCAAGTGAGATGACCTGAAGTTGTAAGTGAAAAGGTGGGCCGTCCACTTCTCTCCATTTCCCTCTTCTCCAAGTATGCAGTGGGTGTGTATTTTCAAGGAGTGTGTGTGTTTTGGATGAGGGAGAGCATCAGCTGCCTGGTATCAGTGCTCTGGCTCCGGCTGGGCGGGACGGAGGCTGAGCAGAGCCAGGCTCGGGAGGGTCAAGTACAGGTTGCTGAGCAGGAAAGAGGCAGGGGGAAGGGAGTCTTGGGTCACTCCTCTCTGTCTTTCATTTTTTTCTCCCTTCCCGTCTTGCACAGAGAAGGGAATGTTGGGCCTATTCCATCAGTATGGTATGTCTGTATAAACATCATTAGCCTGTACGAACTGACATGCCATAGATTTTCATTTCTTTTTACAAATTGCTCCTCTCCATAATAAAAATACCAGTCGTATTAGATGGAATATGTTGTGGGTGGGGGGATGGAGATGTTTATTCTTGTTCCCTTTGATCCTGAGTAGAAAGCGAGGAGCAGACTGCAGGCACAGGAGACTATGGCAACAAACGAGAACACGTCAGTGTCAGGTTGGGGTTTCTTTTTTCATGCCAGTGCACCAAACTGTGGACCCTGTTTGGAAGGCAGGTAGGAGGCATGGCGGTGTGATTCATGGTTTGAATTTAGGAATGATGTCATAAATGCTTCAAGGGAAGAGTGGCAGAAGGAAGCAGAGCTGGCCATGTTTGCTGTGTTCTGCCCTCCCCTGAACAATCCTAGTTTAGGCAAGTTTAACTGATATCTCTTATTTCTGAGGAACTGTCTGATTTTGCAAGGACTTTTGATCAGAAATTATTCATCATCATCCATCAGCGGCTATTAGCCACAGTGTGTGTGTGTGTGTGTATATATATATATATATATATATATATATATATATATATATATATATATATGTGTGTGTGTGTGTGTGTGTGTGTGTGTGTGTGTGTATAGTTGGAATTTACGAATTTAGCAATATATATACACACACACACATATATTGGCCACTGTGTGACACAGAGTGTTGGACTGGATGGGCCATTGGCCTGATCCAACATAACTTCTCTTATGTTCTTAAGAAGAAGAAGAAGAAATCCACAAAATAATCTAATCAGCACTCTCTGCACTAAATGTGCTAAATGTTGTGTTCTGTTGCATTTGACCAGTTATGTGAAAAACGACTGTTAAGTGTGACAACTGCACAGCAAAAATGCTGCTGGTTGAAGCATTAAGTTCTATCAGCAAATACTGTTCCCTTTATTTATGACAGAATTTGCTATTTGGAAACATACTCTTTTTTCTTAAATTAAAGCTTGCAGACAAAAGTGTTTTGAGCAACACACCCAACAACCCTTGTTCCAAAGAAGCTGTGGTTCACCAACTCAGTAGCAAAATCAGTTCTCCCACACATTATAGTTATTAATCACTGAAAGTTCTTTTCCGAGATCATTACTCAGTGTCTAAAATGCTGATAACAGAATCAAAGTGGAGTGGAAACTGGTTCTTTACAGAGCACTGGTTACTAGCTCAGTCATGTAGAAGGACTTAGTTTTGTGACTTCAATAGACAGCATCAATATGAGTGGCCTAAGGACCACTTCTCACATAGAAAGTGTTTAGTGTAGGAAATACCATCCAAACTGTTAGAAAAGTGAAGGACTGTGTGCTGTCTTCTGCCTCAGACTTCAGGAAGTCACCACAGATTTAGTCAGATAGACAGGTCAGGACACACAGAGCATCCTTTCCTTCCTGTTATCTGATCTTATCCCTTTAAAGTTGAATGCTATTCTTGGGGATGAGAGTCCTTCCTTCTGGCTTGACACCTTTCTCTCACTGTCTCTCTCTCACACACACACAAAGAAGAAGCACGCTGTCTTTTTCTTTGAACAATGCAGGCAGCACTGGCCCGAGGACTGCCGCCCCCCTCCAAAGTGCTCCCCCTACCTCCCCCCCCCATGGCACCACGCCCCCCACACCTCCTCCTCCATCCCTTCCTCACCCCAGGTCTATTTCAATGTTCTGAAGGCTGATTGAACACTGCTCCGGGCTGTCTAAAGGTGCCCCCCACGCTGTCTGCTCACTCAACATCCAAACAGGCCAGCAGCATGAACAAACCATGTCCCGAAAGGGTGCCACCACTGCTTCCTCCTCCCCACTTCCTGGATGGGAAGGAAGTGGGGAGGAGGGAGTGGCGGCAGTGCCCTTTTGGAACGCGGTTCACTCATGCTGCTGCTGGCCTGCCCAGGCGCTGAGTGTGCAGTGCGGGGGGCACCTTTAGACAGCCCAGAGCGGCGTTCGATCACCCTTCTGGACATTGAAATAGACCTGGGGTGGAGAAGGAAGGGAGGAGGCGGCGTGGGGGGGCAAACTAGGCATTTGCCTAGGGGGGCAGGCCAAATTCAGTGCCCCCACCCTGCCGGCACCCTAGGCAATCACCTAGTTTTCCTAGTGGATGAGCCAGCCCTGGATGCAGGGCACACTTCCCTGCATCCACACCCATCCTAGTTATATTAGATTCTATCTCTATCTCTCATCCATACTGTCTAGTATGAAGTTCCATATAATAAAGAACTTTTATTAGTATTGAATCTGGCTGCTGGCTGTGCTTCTGTGTAACTTTGTAAATCTGCTAGCACATTCAGTATTAAAGCTTTGCTATGTGGAAATGCCTTGTGCACTCTACTACACTGATAGTGATTCCTGGCTGTACTAAACCCAGAAAATCCAACATAAATTGTACATCAGTCAACACACATGATTGTGTATAAACATATTTTCTAATTAAATATTTAGCTTTATAAAACTGTTATTTTTTAGCTCTGTGGTGCTATGTGTTGTCATCTTAAACATTTCTTGTACATATACAAAGGCTTTCTGTTCTTACATAATTTTGGGATTATTTGTATCAATTTCATTGGAAACTTTTCTGATTTATAATTGTGTCTCCATGCAATCTTTCCTGGAATGCATTCATGCTGAGTGTATCTGCATTGGTAAACCAGTATGATGTCAGCTGTCAGCAGGTACAGCTGTTGTTTTCTTAAGGACAATTCATGTGATTGCTGCGACTAAAACTGGTTCCTGATTCATAGGAAATGTTCTCTGCTTCAATGCACCCCTATAAAAATTTGAGCCAAAATGGAAGTACAAACTGTCTTCTAGAGCAGGGTTTCCCAAACTTTTCTTTCCCATGGCCTGATTATTTTTACACTTCTCCTTCGTGACCCACTAAAATTTGGGGGTGGAACCAAGAGACTTTGGGGGTGGAGCTGGGAGACAGGAATTACGGCATTTCCTGTGGTGTCAAGGGCCAAATGATGTCACTTCTGGGGCACACTGAACCAAAACTCCACCTTTTCCTGTGATATCACTTCCAGAATGTCCACCAGTGGGGCCAGGGCACTAGAAGCCCTCCCACTGTTGCTTCCCCTCCCTTCCAGCACCAAGAATATAGACAGAGCATCACTTGCAGGGAAAGAAAGAAAGAAGGAGGGGGGCAAAAGAAAAAAAAAGCCTTCCTCACCATCAGATGACCTCAGCCAGCAACAATTCTGCCCAGGGGTCATTTGGTAAAAAAAAAAAAAGCTACTGAAATGCCCACTCCCCGCCCCTCCCAGCTGAAAAAAAAAGCACACCCTTCTTTGCCACCCAGGCCTCCTGGGGAAATCTCCCCAAAAGAACATACTGCAAGGCACATGAAAGCTCATACCTTGAAAAACACTTCATGGGTCTAAAGTGCCAGTGGATGCCAGCTTTTCTCTCAAACACTGGGAGGGTGGGGAGAAGGAAGGAGAGGCAGCCCAGCTCCTCTCTGCACAACACAGAGACGGGGGAAGGAAGGAAGCCAAACAGAGCTCAGATTTTGCAGCCTGTGTCAGTCTTCAAGGCTAGCTTTTCTCTGCACAACAGAGAGATGGGGGAAGGAAGAAAGCCAAACGGAGCTCAGGCTTTGCAGCCTGCGTCAATCTTCAAGGCTAGCTTTTCTCTGCACAACAGAGAGACGGGGGAAGGAAGGAAACCAAATGGAGCTCAGATTTTGCAGCCTGTGTCAGTCTTCAAGGCTAGCTTTTCTCTGCACGACAGAGAGACGGGGGAAGGAAGGAAGCCAAATGGAGCGCAGGCTTTGCAGCCTGTGTCAGTCTTCAAGGCTAGCTTTTCTCTGCACAACAGAGAGATGGGGGAAGGAAGGAAGCAGAGCAGAGGTCATACTTTGCTGTGGGCGGAGCTAGCTTTGCTGTTGGCAGGGCTAGCTTTGCTGTGGGCAGGGCTAGCTTTGCTGGGGGTGGGGCTAGCTTTGGCTTTTCTTGTGACCCGGTAGTGAGTCTTCCGTGGCATGGTACCGGGTCACGACCCTGCAAATGGGAAACACTGTTCTAGAGGGCAGAATTTATCCTACAGGTATATGTTTACTAAAGTAGTCTAAAGTTAGAACAGTATGCATGAGATCCTCTGTTCCTTAAAACAAACAATCAGTATCTTTAGTTGTTTTGCTGGCCTGGAATCCACTTTAAGCCATCATTATGGTGATGCAATAAAATTTTAGCACGTGAAATACTGAGCAAAGATATTTTTCACTGAGAAAGCCATTCTGTTTCAGCTAAGGTTAGGCTTCCCAACCCTCCCGCTCTGGCAGGGGACGCCAGAATTTCCACCCTCTTCCCCCACTCCCCCCAAAAACGGAAGCAGGGGGAGGGGGGAAACGGTGCCACGAACATGGCGAGCTGCCCCATCCCGGGGCGGGCGACGCCGCCCCCTCCCCCCGCAGCTGCTCCTCCGTGGTGCTGTTGGGCCAAAGGCTGCCGAGGGCAGGCAAGCCGGGCAAGGGGGCTCTGCTCTCAGCCAGCGGCCGTTTCCCAAAGGGGAAGCAACGGGGGTGGAGTGTTGAGGGGGGCCTGGTGCCCTCCCCGGCCCGGCCCCCCTGCTCGCATGTGCAGCCGCCGCTCCCTCTGGCCGGGTTTGGGGGCTGGCTGGGCGGCTCAGGGCGGGCGCGGTGTTGCCAGTGGCTGAGAGAGGTGCCGAGGGGCCGGCCGGCGGGTGTGGTGAGGCGAGGCGGCTGTAGCGGGCCGCGGGAAGGGAAGAGAAGAGAAGGCGGGCGAGCAGCAGGTCAGGATGGCGGCGGCGCTCGGGAGGGGCGGCTGGAGCTGCGTCGGGCGGGCGAGGCCGGTACTGGCGGCGGCACTGGCGGCGCCCTGAGCCAGCATGTCCCGCAAGAAGTCCCCGCGCGGCAAGGGCGCCTCCTCGCCCTCGTCCGCGCTGCCCAGGACACGTGCTCAGCGGCCGGCGGCGGGGCAGGCAGCCCCACGAGGCACTGGCCCACGAGGCACTGGGCCAGCAGGCCGCGGTAGGCCGGCGCGTCTCCCTCCTGCAGCAGCCCCCATTCCAATCCAGAGGCTGAGCGGAGCGCGCGACGCCGCTGCCCCCCCCCCGCAGCTGCTCCTCCGAGAGGGGCCCAATTTGAGCCCATCTCAGAGGAGCAGCCACGCTCCCCGGCGCCATTTCCCCCTCCCCCTAGCTCCACCCCAGTGTCTCCTGGCTCCACCCCCAAAGTCTCCTGGCTCCACCCCCAAAGTCCCCAGATATTTTTTAAATGGGACTTGGCAACCCTAGCTAAGGTGCTACTCTGTTGGTGGTGTGGCTGTCTTTCTTGTTGTGGTGGTAATATCCAGAAACTGGTAACGATACAAAGGTAGAGAGAAGAGCAGGACCCAGCACCAAGAAGGGGAGATTATGAACCAAAATGGAAGCTTATTATTGATAACACAATTTCAAAAGCACACACCAAAGGTCACGTAGCCTTAACATAATTTTGCTATTTCCTTAACTATTCATTTTCTGAAGATTTCTTTACTTTACAGGGCCTACTGAAAGCTCCAGGAGGATTGGCTGCATCAGGGTGTGTGGCCTAATATGCAAAGGAGTTCCTGCTACAAAAAAAGGCCTGAGTCTGGTTATTTAGACCTGTTCCAATCCAGATTCAAGACTAGCTTGGGTGCAGAAATGTCCTTGGTGACCCTGATTAATTGTGTTCATTGGGTGAGTGACAGGGAAGTGTCCCAACCATGGTATTCTTTTGGAGAGGCTAACTGAGAGAAGTCATATGGAGTGAGGCGCCATCAATATGTGGACAATATGGAAGGAGGTGGTCCTTCAAGTGCTCTAGCCCCAGGCCATTTAGGGCCTTATATATAAGAACCAGCACATACATACATACTTAATTATGTACAAAAGGATTGCATTCATTCATTTATCCTGAAAAGGAGGAATGTATTGATTTCTCTCATGAAGATGTCCTCTATCTCTCTGAGTAAAAATAATATACATTCCCCACTGTACATTACAGTTATTACAATAGTAAATCAAGAGAAGGATGCATGATTCATGCTTCCTTTCCGTTCTTCTTTAAGGTACAAAGCCATTGTTAGCTTTCTCTATCCCTTCCACTTTCTTTTACTTCTGATACTTCTTATTTGTTGACATAATGTATGTTCCAAGTTTTGGCTGTTCCATAGCTACAGAGTTTCATTCATTTCCCATGTACTCCTTATCCCTTTTATCTTTGCTGTTATTAATGTGGTAATACTTTGACAGTGTTTTCTGGAACAAGTACAGGAACATTGGAACAAGTAACATTTTCCTGTAGTTACAAATGCAGGTTTCAAGAACAGTACAGTTCTATGGCATATATTGCTACTGTTATGTGTCTGTGTCACTGTAGACTTCACAATAAGGGATTTTATTCCCCTCTTGATGACATGTATCCTCATCTACAGTGACCAGCATAATGAATTTGCAAGGTGTTATATTTAATGGAACTTCTGATACGAAATTGTAGAAAGTGATTGTAGATACTGGGTAACGAACTGGCATAAATAGCAGAAAACCTATCAATAGCATAAAAAACATGAAAGTTACTCTTCACCATGGAATCCAGAGTTCCTGATGAGGTTAGCTACTAGGAAGTACAATGCAAGTTAATTCACTGGCAATTTTGCTAGGGCAAGGACTTCATCTATTTGACTGGCCAGTCATGCTTAATAGAAATCACATGTAGATTCTGTAAATATTAATTTAGTTCTTTGAGACCTGGATCTACCAATTGTTTCCTGGATTTAGTTCTTTGAGACCTGGATTTATGCCCATGGAGTGCATCTTTTGTGCCTCCCCCCAAACAAAAGCAACAGAGCTTCAGTGGAAGGGGAAGGCAAGAAAGTCATGTCCAGATAGAAATCCTTTCATCCATGAAAATGATCCAGTGGATTGAAGACTGAAATTGGATTGTGTTTCTGGAGCTAGCTATCTTGGTTGCTGGAAACAGAAAGCAACTGTATACTGCTGGATGCTGGAAACTTGTAGTAATTCTGCCCAAAGATATTGCTAGTTATGTTCCCCTATTCTCTTTCCACATCCCTTCTCATACTATAAAGATGTGGAAAAGTATCTCTCTCTGAAGAGATCATATTACTCCTTTCCCCTCTCTCTGTCCTCGTCTCTTTTTTGGAAACGATCTGGAAAAGATTGTTTTAAACTTCCTTCCCCCAAAGAGAGGTCAGAGTAAAGGCATAGCATTCATTTTACTTGCCAGAGTGACAATTATCTATAAATGTAGAACCCCTACATTTGCATGCAGTTTCATACTTGAGCAAATACATTATACTGCACCTTTTCTTTTCAAATGTTACCAAAATTTATGATATTCTGAACTTCTGGAGATATCCCCTCTGCTTCAAGAGACTCTATCCCCATTGTTGCACTGTATTGAGTGCATTCCGGGACAGAACTTTTGGGGAATTAATCATTACAGTGTGAATACTCACAGTACACATTAATCAATAGTGCACATAGTTTATATTTGTATTAAGTTTCAGTGGCTTGATTTAAACACATCCTTGACAACTTAGAACATAAATATATTCGACACACATTGACTCAAAAAGCCATGCAGGAGATTTCTTTTTCTGTAATTTGTTGCATTCCAAACTAACTTGCTTAAAGTCATGCTTCTTCACTTACCTCAGTTTCTCAACAACATTGTGATCCTCAGCACATTTGCTAGGAAGTAGGCCCATTAATTCTGAATAAACATGCCTAGGATTGTGTTTTATGAGAATGGCATTGTGAAACAGTGTCCAAGAGTGTTGGAGTTGCATCTGGTTCCAACCTTAGCCAGGGCTTGGGCTAGTCTTGGGAAAGTCATATATTCTCAGCTTAAGTTCCCTGTCAGGAAATGGAGAGAATTGGGTGCATATATGAACTTCTGAAACTGCCTTACACCCTCAGACATCATGAACTTGAACTCAGTTATGAGTAGGGATGGGAACAAACTGAGGAAATATTTCATGGTTTGTTTCAGAAGTGTTTCAGTTTGCTGAACAAGCTCATGGTTCATTAGGTTTGTGACTGAGTATCCAAAAGATGCTCCTGAGCACCCTCTCCAATATCCAAGGATCCACTTCCTGCCCCCCTGTGAGCCCACTGGCATGACCCCTGCAACCACTGTCAAATCCACCAACTCTCCTTTCCTTGTTGACAGCTTCTTTCCCTTGTGTCAAACCCCACCTTCCCGGGGCACTGGGGTCTGGACTTGCTGTCCAAAAGATGCTCCTGGGCACCCTCTCCAATATACAGGGGTCCACTTCCCAACCCCTCCTTGCTGTTGCTGCAAGCAAGCCCTCCTTTTGCCTCCCCCCCACAAAACATCTTCCCAGGGTGCTGGAGACCATGTTCTTTCACTGCTCACACCTCCTGGCCTCCCTCTATCTCCTCCAAGGGTTGGCCAGCTGGTGTGACCCTGCAACCACTGTCAAATCCACCATACCCCCTTTTCCTAGTTGACAGCTTCCTTACCCTGTGTCAATCCCCCACCCTCCTGCAGAATCTGCTGCAGCTCTTATAAGTGAACTCAGAAGGAATTTAAATGCCCTCTGAGATGAATGGAGAGTTACACTGCTGTGGCGACATGGTCCACCATTGCCCTTGGCACCAGTGTGTCTGGCCCACAAACATGAACTGAATTAACCAAATAGACCCTTACTCCTGCTCTGTTTTGCATGCTGAAAATTTTCATTCTGAAGCTACTTTACTCCCTCAGGAATAGAGGCCTCATAACTGGAGATTCTAGGGACTGAACCCAGAATGTTCTGTATGCAAGGCATCCATATTACTACTGAGCTGTGTATCCTATTTGTTTTCTATACGCATATTTTCATCACAGGTAGGTATATTGACATGTGAATGAGGAATCCTTTGATAAACTTGCATTGTAATAGTTTCCAGGCAACTATTACTCTAAGTTTGCAGCTTTAAAAGTTACTTGTAGGTGAAAGCAGACAACTCTAGTGCTACATTTAATAATTCATAAATCAAATGAAGTTCAAATAGGTTCAGAGTTTAAAAGTTTAAAAGTTTTGCTCAAGCTTTAAAGTTTAAGATGCCAAAAGTCTTGAAAAAAACCTTTTCCAGTCTGGCACACTATGCTATGCTTTCTGTTTCTCCTAAGAATATTCTAGTTATATGATCTTCCTTCAGTAAGTGGAACATAAGATAAAACCATCATTTGTGTAAGCATGTTTTGATTGCAGTTGTGCAAGGCAGAAGTTTCTATCAGGTATTGATTACTGTATATTTCAGGTGAGTGACATACCTCCTGTTTCCTTTCTCAAGCATACGCTATGCTGTGCTCAAACATCTTGAGAACATTTCTTTTTGGTCTGATATTTAAAAGGTTGTTCAGAGATCATTTTAGGCTGCTGAATTCATGCAGGGATTTTTTTTTAATTTTCCAGGAGTGCTGAAGTATAGCGAGGCGTTCATATAATCACCTTGCAAGAATGTACTCATCTGTTAATTTATATGTTTGCAGCAATGATTCTTCTATTTTATTTTTCTACAGTGCCCAGCAGATGTTGTGCCCTTTACATTTAAAAGACACAGCAATAATAAGAGTAAAAAACTGGTGATGGAGTACAGAAATTTCACTTGCAAGAGTATTGTGAAATGGCTAAAGCATGTTTGTGGGCTGGTATAAATAATTCTTGAGGGGGTTTAACCTTTAAACATTATTATGGAATACCTATCATATAGTTGCATACAGATTCATAGAAGGATGTTATTTAGAGAAGATAGTTGTGATAAATAATAGTCTACAATTGGAGAATATCTTGACCTGCTTGTGTCCCATTTTTTCATTTTTGGTATCTTTCATTTTTTCCCCTTTATATTCTCCCTCTTTATTTAGTATTTATTAAAATTTAATTTCTAGACTGCTCTTCCTGAAGGCTCAGTATTGTGTACATCACACTTAAAAATACTATACTTAGTTGAAACATCAAACATTCAATTAATCAGAATAAAACTGTCGACAAATCTATCTTTGATGGTGTTCAGTGTGTAGTTTCTTCTTCCATGGGCTGGATCACAGGCCAGGTGCAGTGGAAAACGGTTGCTATCCTCAGCCATAGGCTCAGTAATACAGCTCTGTCTTGCATGCCTGTGGAACTGTACTAGGTTTTGCAGGGTGCGGATGTCTCCAGGCAGAGAGTTCCAGCAGAAGACAACCAGACATCTTTTGGGCCAGGGATCACTTTAGGGCTGAGAGCAGCTTTGGAGGAAACCAGTTGAGGGTGATAAATAATACAGGGTTATATCTCTCTCCTCATACTATGGCACCAATCCAAATTACTCCTCATGGTTAAAAAAAAACTATGGGAGATCCAGTCACAGTTCTGACAGTGTCTCAGGTCTCCAGAGTATCTTCAGTGTTGTATGACAAAACACATGGATTTATTTATTTATTTATTCATGATTTATATCCCACCCTTCCCACAAGTGGCTCAGGGTGGCTTCCAGAAATTGGTCAAACATAAAAATTAAACAATTTTAAATATATAAACAAACAGTTAAAACAGTTAAAACCTTAAAA
The DNA here is from genome assembly GCF_032191835.1 of Heteronotia binoei. Taxonomy (NCBI): domain Eukaryota; kingdom Metazoa; phylum Chordata; class Lepidosauria; order Squamata; family Gekkonidae; genus Heteronotia; species Heteronotia binoei. Next base: position 80,847,396 of record NC_083229.1, read on the forward strand.
ACCAGTAAACATTCCAGTTACATATAGAACAGACGTCTGGCCAAGCTACATTGAGTTCTCATCTTAGCTAGGTGTAGGCTAGCCGGAAGAGGGTCGTCTTACAGGCCCTGCGGAACTGAACAAGGTCCCGCAGAGCCCTCACCTCCTCCGGCAGCTGATTCCACCATGTAGGGGCCATAACGGAGAAAGCCCTTTCTCTGGTGGATTTCAAGTGGGCTTCTTTTTGACTGCAGTCTGAAATAATGTGGATGTGCTTTTTTCCCTGGCCACCCACAATTAGACATCTGTCCTGATGCTTTCTTCACATAAGCAACACATGTGTACTTTCATGCAGTTCATGCAAAGTTTTCACTAGCCACCCACACACAGATAGACCAATCTCTCTACAAGACAGATGAAATATAAATTAAAAAACAACAAACAAATCAAGGCCAGCAATTTGAAAAAAAGTCGTAATAATTCTGTTTTGTTTGTTAAAAGCTCTTCCTCTGCTTTCTTTCAACCCTAGGTTTGCCAGTCTCCAGGTGGTGGCTGGAGAGCTCCTGGGATTACAACTGAGCTCCAGATGACAGAAATCAGTTCACCTGGAGAAAATGGCTGCTTTGGAAGGTTGAGTTTTATGGCATTACAGTTAAGTCCTTTCCCTTTCCAAACCCCACTCTTCTCAGGCTTCACTCCCACAATCTCCAGATATTTCCCAACCTGGAGCTGTCAACACTAGTCAACCCACAGATGTTAAGGAAGCCCACGAAATGCTCTTAAGAGCATATAAATCTGTGTTGGACTGTTGCCCCAAGTCAAATGTCAGGGATACCATTTCAGGTTCAAGTTCACATGGTGGATAAAGAGAATTAGACTGATTCCTCACTAGCAGTTGCTCTGCCCCCAGGCTTCTGCTTTCCCTGGCTCAACCAATCAATTCCCCACATTTCCTTCCAATGTCCCTTGTGGCTTCCAGAACGAGAGAGAGAGAGAGCGAGCGAGCAGGAAGCTGCAAGGGAAATTGGAAGGAGCCACAGATCAAAATACAACTGTGCTGCAACTGGTGGGGAATTGATTGCTTGAGCCAGGGAAAGCAGCAGCTCAGGGGCAGAGCAACTGCTAGTGAAGAATCAATATACTTTAAAAGCCCATTATCAAAAATATCCAAGACTCAATTATGAGAAAGCAGGAAGAGCATTTATTGTGTTCTTTTTAATAGCATCCTCATAATTAATGCAATATACTCAACACAGGTCAAACATCACTCTTAATTTTAAGATAACTGGACCTTTAGGATGTATGCCTAAGCATATAAGCCCATTTACTAATCATTCAGTGTAGCCCTGTTCATGCATTCATTTGACATCTGAAACCAGGGGCCAGTACCTGGATCAAGGTGTGATTTCAATTACATGTTCAGCTGTACATGTATTGGATATAACATGAGAATTACTCAAAGTGCACATAAAGTAAAATCAAATATACACTGTTCATAGCTTGCATATGTGTGTACTGTGATTTGTGAATGTAGCTGTGTGACCAGCAACCAAGGTACTCATCAGGAATAATCCCATATAATTTAAGATGGAGGAAATGGTACTCTGGTTTCAATGTCCTTGCCTACTAGCCACCCAACCAAACATTAAGGAGGGTAGGTCTACTAATAGTACTTGGCTCCTGTTTCAGAAGTAAGGTTCAAACTCTTCACAAAACCCCACAAAGTATCACACAGTCAGATTAGATTTCACCTGAATCCTGTATTCCTAAACCCACTTAATCAAAATTATATTTCATAAAAACCATTAGTATATACATTGGCAAAGCTATCTTTTAGATTTTACACTAAAATTGTGGATCATCATGTATTAACATAGGAGATAAGTGTTTTAAATCTTTGTGAGGGTGGTATGTTATTTGAAAAAAGTTGTATAAAATTATACGAACACACAACACTCTGTATTGGAAGGTATCAGAGGAGAGAGTGCAGTAATTTTTCAAAGTACTGAGCTTGCTTCATACCAAAGAAATTTTGTACTATGATAAATAAGGGCACTAGGTCAGGACAACAACTGGTTTCAAGTTTTGCTTGGGTCCACTATTACTTCTAAATTCTTAAACTGAGCATCATTGTTGAGGTGAACTCATTCTGACTATTGTGTTGTTTTAATAGCAATATGATTTTTTAAAAAATGTTAAAATTAAAACATGAAAGAAAAAGCAATACATAAAAAAATACCAATGCCTCATACTCCATTGAGGGGTTCATACAGATTCTACTAAAGTTAAGGACATAAGAATGGTACATATAAATCTGTGTGACTGTAACCAACCCTGAGCCCACTTGTGGGGAGTGCAAGATAAAAATAAAATAAAATAAATAAATATAAAATAAAAATAATATAATATCCCTGTGAATGATTGTGAATTAACAGCAATAATGCATGCCAGAGTAATTTATCAATAGTAGAATGGAAAAAATAAATTATATGGCTATTTAATAATGTCAAAATTAACCAACTATTTCAAAGTGAAAGAAAACATACAAAGATCTCACAAATTTGTCCAGAAATGAATATATTTTAAAATATAAACTATTGCTAAAATGTCACATAAAAATGTAATTCAAACATTTGAATTCTTATAATGTTAATAGATTGTTTTTACAGATATCAGGATCACTTTGTATGTATGCGTGTACATTGTATAAATTTAATTAAATATACACCAAAGGAAAAGAATTCAATAATGCTTCTAAATAAATGTGTTTAGGATCTGGGAATTACATATGTCTGGGGCCAGGGATAATGATCTACTTAAAGACTGGCTGAAAAAATAAGACTCACATGAATGGGGGAAAGAAGGGTAGGTGACAGAGTGTATTGAGTATATACTGAGGAAATTTTTTAAAGGATTGTCCCTGTAACCATTGGCCAGTCGAGCTCTTGTATTTAGTTCCTGACAACTGATTTAAAATGAAGTTCTAGAAATCATTATATCATGTTTTATTTCTGTAGCCATAACACTGGTAGTTTCACTCATAATCAAAACTCTTACTGCATGCAGCAGAAAGCATTATTTTTTACTGGCAGCCTCTTTGAAATCGTTTTCTCCAAATCGATCCCCTTTCCTTCCTATAATTCAAACAATATTAAGTAATGCTCTGTCAGGTATTTCTGGTCTGATCATCTCCTTTCTCCGCTAGAAAATTGCTTGAGAGGTAAGTTGACAGATGGGCCAACAGAGTTTCATAAACTGTATAGTTGCTAGGATGTTAAATCAATGTCAAAAGCTTGTGTTTCTACAATATTAAAACGCTTCTGCCAGCAGATGGAGCTCTGGCCAGCTAATAGAGTGGGAGCACAATGCTGTTAAAGTTGATTTCAGTGGGGCAGTTAAGCAAGCATTAAACTGTCACATTGCAATCAATAGTCTTAAAAACACTTGTTGTCTGAATCACACAATATATTTTATTGTTTGGGATGTTATGAAAAAGAATAGAAACTGATGACTGGTTTGTGATATATTCTTGTTCTTAAACTGCAATCCTATGCACAGTTACTTGTAAGTAGGAAAGGAAAGGTGCCCTGTGCAAGCACCAGTTGTTTTTGACTCTGGGGTGACGTCGTATCATGAAATTTTCACAGCAGACTTTTTAACGGGGTAACCCTCATGGAATTTAGGATGAGTTATTTCAGATGCATATGTAGAACAAGGCTGTAATTATATTATTCTTGGATTATATGGAAAACATTCATTTATGTCATAAATGCACATTTGCCTGCATACTGGATGGCTGTTGTACAGGTTTAGACCAGAAGAAAACAACATACCTTTATATTTCCCCTTTTTCTGTTGATATTATATTTCTTTGAGAAAAATATATCCCCAGAAAACATGCACACATATACACATTTAGGTTAGCTACGACAGAGGTTGCATGTTCATCCAGTGTAAATGTTATAATGGTCAGTCACAAACTGTACTCTTTTTGGTGGTGACACTGAGGGTGTGGAACTCTTCCAAGGACTTGCTTCTGCCTCTCATTCTTTTAAATGCTTGTTTATAAAAGGGCTATTTCAAAAGGCTCTCATTACTAATCAATTGCTGTGTGATTATAAGTGAAAGCAGATTCTGTTGAAACCCTCCTTTTATGGACTAAATATTCTTTTTAGTAAGCTTGGATTTTGTGTTATCATTTCACATGACAGAATTATTATGCTGATAAAATGAAGTCAGGCAGGTTTATGCCAACCTCAAGCTTTGGAAGAATAATGGGATAAAAATCTACCAAATAAATAAATGTTTGTGCATTTTTTAACAAATATTTCTTTCTAATATTGTTTAGATTTAATTCTGTTTAATCCGTATTATGGGCCCAGTGGGATATGGTAAACAATGGTAGCAACAACACTGTTTTTTCAGAGTATTAAAATTACTTAGCAGAATGTTATTTACTTCCTATTTTCTTTAAAGGTTTTGTAAAGTCTTTAGGATGCCTTTAGGATGAATCATGATTTAAAGCTTCTCTAAGTTTGCTCTGGAATGACTTACAAAGTGTTGGGAATTAGTGCAGATTTTTGCCTTGATTAATTAATCAAATCCAGTACATTTGTCTTTTTTTTAGAAGTTACAGCTAAAGTGTTCCTTTAGGGTGGTGTAAATCTGAGAGGTCAGAGCACAGATTTCAAAATTCACCAGAGATTCATAACTGCTTTGTTGCCAGAGGTGAAATGGATATCTGCAACCTAGAATTCATGAAATAGGAACAAAAAATATGCTATTTTAAAATAATAGATTTACAACAAATTCATGTGATTTAAATAAGTACATAGCCAAACCTTACCTTCCAAAAGGCAATGTTCAATTATAAATAAAAATGCATTAACATCACGGCTTTTGGGGTAGAAAAAGCCCAGCAGAAACTCATTTGCATATGAGGCCACACACCCTGACACTAAGTCAGCTGGAACTGCATTCCTGTGTGTTCCTGCTCAAAAAAGCCCTGATTAACACCACGTATTTTAATACATTTTAAAGCTCCAGATGAAATATGCATCTGGCAATCCAATCAATCTGCTGGACCAGAAAGTGAAATCTGATTCAAAGTGAACAAAAGTCAGCCATTTTCTAGTAGAGTGACCATCAAGTGTTCACTCTTTGTTGGGATTCCTGCAAGGAATGCTAGACCAGGTAGATCTTACTTTGATTCAGGAAGGTTCTTCTGCTCTTAAATAAATTTACAATCATTTAACACAGATTAGATTGCTTTGTTAAAGGATCCTAATTCTTGCAGAAGTGTGTGTTACCTTAGTGGTAACTGTATTCTGGTTGTAATATGAATTTCTGATTTTTAATTTGACTGAATTTTAAACTCTGTAAGCTGCCCTGAGCCCACTTTTCAGGGAGGGGCATAAAGTTGCCACTACTGCTCCTGCTGCTACTACTACTATATAAGGGGAACTCAGAGCCGGCTCACCCACTAGGCAAACTAGGCAGTTGCCTAGGGCGCCAGCAGGACAGGAGCGCTGAATTCGGCCTTTCCCCCTCCCCCCTAGGCAAATGCCTAGTTTGCCCGCTCCCCAGCCTTCTCCTCCCTCCCTTCTCCACCCCAGGTCTATTTCAATGCCTGGATAGGAAGGAAGTGGGGAGGAGGGAGTGGCGGTGGCACCCTTTCAGGATGCTGGTCCTTCCTGCTGCTGCTGGCCTGCCCTGGCACTGACAGACAGTGAGCACACCGCAGGGTTTTACCTGCCGATCAGCTGATCGTGGAGGGGGGGGTGGCCGCCTTTAGATAGCCTGGGAGTACAGCTCGACCACTGTTCCAGGCATTGAAATAGACCTGAGGTGGGGAAGGGAGGGAGGAGGAGGCATGGCAGGGAGGGGGGAGGCATGGGGGGCACTGTGGACGGGGCTAGCGGGCTGCGAGTATGCCTAGGGCACCATGCGTCCTCAGGCCGATGCTGGGGGAACTGCAGGGATTCTTATTAAAAATATCACAACAGGCACTGAAGTTGCTACACCCTCTTCCTTACTCTATCATTTCCACTAGGCTATTCTAGTTGGTTCTATACTTCACATACGGTAGGACAGCCAGTGAACATATTCCTCAGATCCTGTTGAATTCTGGATTCTCTCTCCTGCAGTTCCCCTAAGGTAGATGACATAGTAGTAGTAGTAGTAGTAACTTTATACCCCTCCCTGAAAAGTGGGCTCAGGGAGCTGGCTGCATTTATGTCCTTGCTTAGGATACTGGCTAGTGGTGGCTATGGAAATAAAATGTCCAAAACACGATATCACTGATGCAATATTCTAATGGCATCAGTAGAAGACAAACTGTAATACTTAGCTTTAAACACACTGTCTAACAAAAATTTCAGTTGAGCAATAACTTAATTTAAAACATGGGTAGGAGTTTGTTAACGAAAACAATGTATACTAGAAAGTGAAAATTCAGCAATATTTTTTTAAAAATTAAAACCCCTAATAAAGTATTACAAATTTCCTTACCTTTTCTAAATACATTTTTAAGGAATAACTTTTGCATTTCTTTAAAATGTACTCTTTACATTGATTAGTGTTTTTAGCACTGTGTTTGCTGGTGACAAGAATGGAACATTTTTTTCACTTACAGAATTAGAATGGGAGTCTATTTTCTTGTTAATCAGTCCAAGCTCTTCCTTAGGCAGCATTCTATCCTTTAAATGAAGATACCAGATAGGTTGATATTTACTGGAAATAATAAATATGTGTCTGGTAGTTAAACAAGGCAAGGCAGCAATAGAAATGTGGCATTTTTCCAAAGCTGTCTGTTTACAGTTGTGACTGCTAAGTAAACAGGGTTGCCAAGTCCCCTGGTAGCAAATCTTTGAGCTGACCGCCAGTCACCTCCTTGCCGTCTAGAAGCAGCAGGGCAGACGCAAAGTGACTTGACTGTGTTAAAGCGCAAAGCTGCCCCAAGCCACTTCCACCTTTTCCCCCTTTAAAACCTGTCAGCAGCGCTTGAGTGTATGAGCACTAGAGCACTTAACATGTTGAGGGATAAAAGAGTGGTCCAGCTTCTGAGGCACCTCTGTGTCTGGAGGCACCCAGCTGCTTGGCACTTTGCTGGGGAGTGTGTGGAGACTTCAAGATGGCTCTTTTTGAGCTGGTCCAATCCGGGACGCCTCCCAACCACCCCAAACTGCCTGTCTGTTAGCAGCCGAGATGTCTCTTCATCCTGTTGATGATACTGACTTACATTAAGCAATCCTTCTTGAGTCTCAGTGACAAAGGTAGCCTATAAATAATATCAATTAATTAAATAAAGCTAATAATTATAATCAGAAGCTTTTTCGTTTTTGTGTTTGTGCACGTGTGCATGCCTGGAAATCATGGTGACTTCTGTCACCCCTACTGGGACATGGAGGATGTTTGGAGAAGTGGTTTGATACAGCCTGCCTTTGACTTCCAGTCCTGGTATTCCATGGAGGTCTCCCATCCGAGTACTTGCCAGGGTTAGCCGTGAGAAGAAGAGGAGGAGAAGAGTGGATTTATACCTCACCCTCACTTGGAATCTCCAAACAGCTTACAATCTCCTTTCTCTTCCTCTCCCCACAACAGACTCCCTGTGAGGTAGGTGGGGCTGAGAAAGCTCTCAGAGAGCTGCTGTTGAGAAAACAGCTCTGCTGAGAACTAGTGGCTGACCCAAAGTCACAGAAGGAGACACATGTGGAGGAGTGGGGAATCACACCCTGTTTTCCCAGATTAGAGTGTGCACACTTAAACACTACAACAAACTGGTTGTTAGTTTTAGGTTTTTAGGTGTTAGTTTTGACTTTTAAGGCCTGTGCGGCCTGGGACCAACATACCTACGGGACTGTCTCCTCCCATATACTCCCCAGAGGTCACTTCGTTCGGCCTCCCAAGATCTTCTGATAGTCCCCGGCCCAAGAGATGCCCGTCTTGCCTCTACCAGGGCCAGGACTTTCTCAGTCCTGGCCCCAACCTGGTGGAATCAACTCCCTATGGAGATCCAGGCCCCACCTGGCTTGCTGGCCTTTTGTAGGGCCTGCAAAACGGAGCTGTTCCGCCAGGTCTTTGGATGAGGCAGCGAGCATCTATTTATCGATCGGTTGGCCTCCCCCCTTACTGCTCTGCTGTTCTACTGCACTACTGTACTGTGATGCTGTATTGCAGTACTATTTTGTGCTATACCACCTTGCTATCATGTCATCTTGCTGAATCATCTTGCTGTACTTTGATTAATGTTGTAATTCATTTTATTATGATTTTATTGTGATTTTATTTCTATTTGCTGTACTCCACTCTGAGCCCACAATGGGGGAATGGGCAGAATATAAATAAACAAATAATAATAATAGTTCCTAAAACCTGACGAGATTGAGTTTGCATAGACTATCTAGGTTGGGGCTATAATCAGAAATATTTCTGACATGCATGGTCACTGCATCTGAGGGGTCATTTTGTAGAAAAAGAGGTGCCGGAGCTCATTAGCACATTTGCATATGCCACACACCTCTGACATCACCGGAAGATGTACTAAATTATATCAGCTCAGCATCTACCTTAAAATGCTTCTCAGATTATAATTGCCATAATAAAACCTTACTCCCATCATACATTTTAAATTACTTTCTCCTATATGGCCACAGTGGCACGATGAAGATTTGCATCTGACTGCTTTGTATGTTTTGGTTATTTTTCCATTTTTTGTGGGGGGAAATATTAGAAAGTTTGTCAAAGAATTCAGTAAAATCTCATATCAGGTTTGAACAATAAAGCCCAGAAGCAAGTATGTTTTTGGTGGGGAGAAACGGGATAAGAAAATAAGAGCCCAATAAAATTTATAGGTTCTGTCGCTCCACTCCTGTGAGCTCCTGCCCCAAATGTGGTCTGCATCTGACAGGAGAACTGAAGGAAGAAGTTTGTTTCTGCTGTTGAGTTAGGAAAGAGAAAGACTGATGGACAACCTCTGTATTAGTAACTTCCTTCCTCTTATGGGTAGTAGTCAACTTCTGTTTATGAGAGTTTGATGAAATAACCTATCAGGTGATTTCAGAGTGGTGAAGGACAAAGGAAGGAAAAGACCACAAAGAGTCATTACAATATATACATACACAGACAGGGAAAGAGAGGAAATGCAAATAGCTTTGAACTGTTAACATTCTCATGGAAGAACAGAAGAGAATTGCCTAAACAAGAGTTTCCAAAGACTGTGAGGAGGGCTAGCTTCATAGAACTTTCATCTGGCCAGTTACTTGCCATATACAGCTGTGTGGAAGAAGATTGGTGTGAATTATGTACTGGTTTCCAGGGTATGGTTGAGAGCAAATGATATAGCAACCTTGCTGAAGTTTAGTAGGTCTGAGACTGGTCAGTGCTTGGATGGTGGAATCTCTAAGAACCCTATGTCAAAAGGTATCATCTGGCAAGAGTGACACATGCACTTATCACATCCAGTTTAGGTTACTGAAATGCACTGTATGTGAGGCAGCCTTTGAAAACTATCTAGAAACTTCAGTTGCTCCAAAATGTGGTAGTCAGTCTGATAATTTAATTTAATTTGATTTGAGTTATACCCCACCCTATCCCACGAGTGGGCTCTGGGCAGCTGATACTGGAGGTTGGATGCAGGGACTATATCATTCCTGAGTTGGCAGATCTGCACTTCCTTGAGAGCCAGTTTGGTGTAGTGGTTAAGTGCACAGACTCTTATCTGGGAGAACCAGGCTTGATTCCCCACTCCTCCACTTACAGCTGCTGGTTTGGCCTTGGGTCAGCCATAGCTCTCCTCCTCACAAGCCCTATTCTCCTTCAGCAGGAGAAGTCATCCAAACTGTTCAGTTCATGCCTCCAGGCAGGACTAGGCAAATTTGTGTGGACTGTATTGAATCTGACCCTCCAGTTTTGATAGCCCTGCTGCTCCAGCAGGATGCTTGAGATTAGCTCTGCTTTCTTGGAAACTGTTGCCTTATTGGTATGGAAGATGGAAAGGCTTTGAGGAAGGACCCCATTGCCAGTCTTAGAAAGGTTTTATTCCTTCTCTTAACTACCAGTTGGATACAACAGTAAAACGGGGATCATTGGCTTCAGTCAATTTAGATGCTAGAGGTTTTAAGAGATCATCCAAAGGGTCCTCTGTTTGTCCATTCCCTGAATTCTTTGATTACATGATAAAGGCAGAATGGGGAAGTTAATGACCTCCAGTGTGAACAAGGGGCTGATCCAAGCAGATATTAATTAAAATCCAGTATTAGAAACGACAGATTTCTGTGAGCTCTCTATTTAAACTTTTACAAAGACAATATCAAGAGCCCTGTTATGACTTAACTAGCATTAAAAAAACTCAGCTTATCAGCATAAACTGCTAAATAAGAATGTACTGCAGGATAGTTGTGTGGTTTCTGACTGTTTCCAGATGTCATGCCCAACTGTAGTGGTAATAAGAACAAGAACTGAGGAAGAAGGATGTATTCAATAGTGCAAGAAGGAAGCATTAACATATTTCTCACTGGATTTGTAGTTCTATTGGTGAAACTCCTATACTTTCATATACAAATCATCAGAATATAGATCTATGAAAAAGAAGAGATATATAATGTAACTGACATACTAAAGACTGTGAGAGTTTGGCAATGTGATTTTTTTTTTTGTCTGGGAAGAAGGGAGTCTGGTTTCTTTTCTTAATTGCTAGAAAATGTATGTATAACTAGAAGAAGAAAATGTCATTCACAAGTACAAATTACGATTCTTTGTGCATATAAATAATGCACTTAAAACATCAGGAAGGGAATAATCATTTTTGGAAACATTGAAAAAACATAGGACTGCCCCCTGTTCTTTTCTTAAACCTATCTTGTTCAGTTTACCCCCAATATATTTCTGACCCTTCTGTAAATGCAGAATATGGCCTATGATATATTATCTGTATGCATTACATTGGCATGTTCAGACCAGGTTTTTCCCCCTTTTCTGGAATATATACTCTAATAATTAGTGAAGATCATGCCATACTCCAGCTTGCATATCCAGACTTGGTTGCGAGAGCATAAAGTCCTAATTTTAAAGAGGAATCTCATTTTTCATAATAATCTGTGCTGAACAGACATGGTTAAAAGCATTTTCCCCTTTATTAACAGTAGATCTGCTGAAATACTACAGTATATTCCCTAGAGATACTCAAATACCCACCAGTTCGTCTCACATTCTGCTCACCAGTGACGAGCTGGGAGCAGTTCAGCTATTCATGAGTAGCTTGAGTCATTTCATCAGGTTTATTTTTATTAACTAAAACAGTATAGTGTAATCAGCAATATTTCATACATGGACATTCTGAGATATCCCATAATCCACAGACCAGTTATTGTTGCTTAACACTAGGCAGTCATTCATATAAATAAAATAGTGAGAAAATCAGCTATTGCTTATGAATTAACACTATATTTCTAAAGAAGCCTTACCATTTGTGTTCATTTGAGTCTGTGGTATTATCAAAGTTATTTCACATGTGCATGTTTTCTCCTAGCCTTATTGCAATACCCCCCTTACATCATTTACCTAGTTACCTGATCTGACAATTCATAATCCTAGGGGAGAATCAATTTCACCTCCTGCATAGATGCAAAAGCTACTTTCCAGGCAGAATAAAGTAAAATTTAAAAACTGCTCAACCACAAAGCTGTTTGGCAGCCACCTGAAGTAGATGGCAATTAAGCAATGACATCTGAGGACTGGTTCATGAAGGATTGTTTCTGTTAAACATTATACCTACTGAACCTGTTGATTGCCAAGTTTGCAGATTCCCTAGTATCCAATGGCTTGGAAGGGTTTTAGGCTAAATTTTAAATGATGTGATGAACCCCTTTTCCTCCAAGAGACCTATGCTTGCAATAGGGTGAACCCACCAGTAAACTCTATAAATTCTGCTGCTTACAAATTAATTAATATTTTAATGATTATTTCCTAAGTTTATATGTTGCACAAATGTAGGCTCAAAGAGTAAAGTGAGTTGTTTAAATGTTGGAAAATATATGAAATAAATCAAATGAATTTACTGTAAAATTAAATCATTTAATTCAAGTCCAGGTGTGGCAACATCCAAGAAAGGCAAGTGTCCCACAACTGAAATTAAATCAAGATGGACAATATTTGTAGAGTTACTTACAATGAACTAAAACTGTTAAATGGATTAGTGAGTACAACAGAACTGTTATCTACTCTGTTTTGTACTTTAATATTTCATATGCAAATTCTTTATTATAGTTATTACACCATCTGCTCCATTTTGTTCAGACTGTTTTGCCTAGGTTTCCCTAGCAGATGTTCACAGATCCTCAGAGCAATGAAGGCCTGTAGTTTGGGCCTAAGCCCTTCCTGAGTGTTATAATCATGCAAGAAGGTGGTGAGGGTCCCAATGATGAAAGAGCATTAATGCTTTCGTAGCTTAGAAGTCCTGCATTTCACTTTTAATGTTGGTATGCTTTTATTTCTTGTGTTACCCCATCTGATGACCCATAGTATGTGAGAAAGGCAGGCATATAAATGTGACAGACAGACAGACAGACAGACAGACAGACAGACAGACAGACAGACAGACAGATAGATAGATAGATAGATAGATAGATAGATAGATAGATAGATAGATAGATAGATAGATAGATAGATAGATAGATAGATAGAATAAAAGTTGAAAAGCTAGAATAAAAGTTTTTAGTCTTTCAGGTGCTATTTTTATTTCACAAGAACAGGATGGCTTTTGTTTTAAATTAGCTATTTTCTAGGAAAAGGGGGTAATAAGGAAAATAGTTTATTTGTTCAGCCCATTTTCATACCTAAATTTATTTACATGCAAAGAAACCCAGTGGCTTTTTAAAACAATGGTGCTGCAGCGTACATGTGATTTTTTTTTAAATTCACACCTAGAGAATATCTACTTCCTGGACAGATTTTAGAAGCATTTTTACCTATTCACCAGAAAACAGGGAAACTTTCAAATCCCCCTTTTGCCTCCAATATTTAAATTGTTGCAAATCAGCAATCATTAAAAAATTTTTTAAATTCAAACAGTTTATATTTATCATCCAAGAAAACTTCCAAGTGTTCTTATTACAGAGCTTCCACTGCTTTGCAATTACTTCACAGTGATAGGACAAATGCTCTCAAAAGGAATAGAATGTTTGTGGTTTTAACAGAATGTGGCAGCCTTAACTCTAGAGCATTTTCCTACAGCTAGTTACAGTTTTGTACTCTCCTACCTCTTCCCTGCTAAGGTTTCTGTGCTGTAGTGCTGCATCCCACCACAAAGCCCAAACTCCGTATCAAATCAGGCGTATAAATAACTTGTCCTAATAAAATAAATGCCTTTAAGTGTAGTGCAGGTGGGTCTTTCTTGCAGTTTGGTCAGTCCTGAGCAAAGTACACTTTTATTGGGCCAACGTTGTGCAATAAACACAGGCTCCAGAGACCTTTGTCCTACTGCTTCCCAACAGAATTTATGTTTTGTTTGCATTTGGGGGTGGAGGGCAAGTGGGAAAGGTGAGGGCTGTTGCCTTAGTGTCTTTATACCATACCACATATTATGAAGGTACTCTCAGAGCAACATTAAGAAATGGCTGCTTCATTACTGAGAGTAGAAATTAGGAGATGTATACATTTTTGTGATTGTGGATGAATTAAAACCTGGAAGAGATCAGTCAGTTGGTGGGATCAGGAATTACGAGGTTCTCACAAGACTTACAAGACTGTTTAGAGCCATTTAGAGCCATTTATGTAGGAGCCTGCTGCTCAACAATGCCAGTTGCATGAATTCTATGAGGAATAGAAATAGGCAGATAAAGAATTTAAGCAAGAAATTGACTCCAGAAATGTGAAATAGAATATTCAAGAGTGTGTTTCAAACATCAATTAATGTTGAAATTAAGGTGAAAAGGTTTCCTTGAAAGTAATTTACAGACAGAAAGCATAGTTAAATGGGCACAGAATTTGGGGCACAATATACAGTTAGATCAGTCGGAACAAATAGAGAGACTGCTTAAGTGATTTTTACCAACTGCTGAAATAGCACCACAATGTTAATTTTATCAATTTTAGAATTTTAATTAAATTGTTAATTAGTTATTGTTTTTAAATATTATTGTATAACCTATTGTACTGATTTAATGCTGTTAGCCGCCCTGAGCCTGCTTCGGCGGGGAGGGCGGGATATAAATAAAACGATTGATTGATTGATTGATTGATTGATTGAACAAATGTGGTGGACTAATTTGAAAATAACAAAATTTGTATCATTTAAGGAAAATATTTACAAAGTGCTCTGGACATGGCACTTAACACCAGATAAACTAGCTAAAATTCATCCAGGCATGTCAAATATTTGTTGAAAACGTCATGGTAAGGAGGGATCTTTTTATCACTTGTGGTGGACATACATGAAGGCAAAAAAATAAGATGATTCAAAATGTATGTGGTAAAACAATTTCATTTAAACCAGAATGTTTCTTAATGAATTTAATCCCGGAAATTACTGAGATGGAAATTAAATATTTATGTATACATATGCTAACAGCAACAAGGATATAATATGCAAAATATTGGAAGAAGACAGAAATACCAAAGAAAGAAGTGATCTCAAAGATTCTCAAAACCGCAGAAATTGATATTTTAACAAATCTATTGAGAGAAGAGAGTAAACATAACCTAAAAGAAAGGTGGCAACCTTTCTATAAATGGGTTGAAAATGGGTTGTAAACTGGAAGAGTTATGAAAATGTGAATTGAATTGTATATATTATTGAGTTTATAATGCCTATAGCAGTGTTTCCCATTTACAGGGTCATGAAAGCCTCACTACCGGGTCACAAGAAAAGCCAAAGTTAGCCCCACCCCAGCAAAGCTAGCCCCGCCCCATCTCTGTGTTGTGCAGAGAGGAGCTGGGCTGCCTCTCCTTCCTTCTCCACCACTCCCAGTGTTTGAGAGAAAAGCTAGCATCTACTGGCACTTTAGACCCATGAAGTGTTCTTCAAGGAATGAGCTTTCATATGTCTTGCAGTATGTTCTTTTGGGGAGATTTCCCCAGGAGTCCTGGGTGGCAAAGATGGGTGTGCTTTTTTTTCAGCTGGGAGGGGTGGGGAGTGGGCATTTCAGTAGCTATTTTTTTTTTTACCAAATGACCCCTGGGCAGAATTTTTGCTGGCTGGGGTCATCTGATGGTGAGGAAGGCTTTTTTTTTCTTTGCCCCCCCCTTCGTTCTTTTTTTCTTTCGCTGCAAGTGATGCTCTGCCTGTATTCTTGATGCTGGGAGGGGGGGAAGCAACAGTGGGAGGGCTTCTAGTGCCCTGGCTCCACTCGTGGACATTCTGGTGCTTTTTAGGCATTGTATGAGGGAATTTTGGAGGGGATAGTCCACTGGCCAGATCCAACATAGCTCCTCTTATGTTTATGTTCTTTCTTTCCATGTCTTTCTTTTCCTTTCCTTCCATGTCTTTCTTTTCCTTCCATGTCTTTCCTTTCCTTTCCTTTCCTTTCCTTTCATTCTTTCCCTCCCTCCCTTCCTCCCTTCCTCCCTCCCTTCCTTCCTTCCTTCCTTCCTTCCTTCCTTCCTTCCTTCCTTCCTTCCTTCCTTCCTTCCTTCCTTCCATTTTTACTGGATGAAACTTTTCTGTTCATCATACTGTTGTTGCAGACATAGGAGCTCTGCCAATGAAAAGTTGGCACCGCCAGTTGTAGCCAGATGGTCTTCTATGAGATTTCTGTGAGTGAGTGAGAGTAAGAAGTGTGAGGCAGAAAGAGATTATTGGAGATTACTGTGGTATAGCTCAACAGCACTGGAAGAGATGGTACTATGAACTTGGCACCATTTTACTGGTCCTGCTTTTAACAGCTGTCTGACACCAAAATTAAACTCCTCCTGTAGATATTAAAAAGGATGAAAGTAGTTCACTGGCTAAGTATCTGCACAACAGGTTGCTTTTAAAGGCATGGGAAACACATCCAGTAAAAAGCTGCAAGCCCCTCATAAATATCCTTTTTGGGATAACTGCAGAAAAGCTTCTATGAACTTCATATAACTTGAAATTAATTCATTAATTGCAATACAATTATCTGCTACCTTTCACAGCAATTTTCCCTGTGTTTCAACCAAAGAAAAGTATGAAAAATAGCTGTCGAAAGATTTTCTTGAAACCAAGCAAGCTTGGTTGTAGCTTGAGGGAGGGTTCCAGTAGTAGCAGCTGAAGGAAGGGACTACTAAATGTGTCAGCATATTTTGAGGTATAGCTGCCAGGACCCAGTGTGGGTGGTACACAGTGCTGGCATTCCTGATGGCAATGGCAACAGCACTCCCAATTGCATACACTGGCCAATGCTGTTGAGGAAGGGATGTGTAGGTGGTGCAGGCAACTGAACAAGGGTATTAGGAGTGCTTGCAAGCTGGAGAAGAATACACAAACAGATAGCTGCATGTAGGTGTGGGGGTGAAAAGAGAAGACCACCCACTTTCCACCTCCATTTTGGCTCAGCATGAGATTCAGAGAGATTTTTCTGAAAATGAATTTACTTCCAAAGAAGTGGCAGGTTTGGGGGAGTGCCCTGAAAGTGACATCACAGGAAAAGGTGGAGTTTTGGTTCAGTGTGCCCCGGAAATGACATCAATGATATAATTCCTGTCTCCCGGCTCCACCCCCAAAGTCTCCTGGTTCTACTCCCAAACTTTAGTGGGCCACGAAGGAGAAGTGTAAAAATAACCGGGCCACAGGAAAGAAAAGTTTGGAAAACCCTGGTCTATAGTATGACAGAGATTATTAATTTGATTAAGAATTAAGTTATATGCAAAACAGATACTTCAATAGAGAAACAAAAAACTGAAATGTATGTTTTTAAATTTCCTTTTTCCTCATCCCACCCCTTCCTCCCTTTCTCTCCCTTTTCTAAATTGGAATTTAATAAAATGTTAAACCAGGAAAGTAATTTACAGATGGTATTACACACCTAGCTGATAGATAATCAAACTACAAGGTGTATTCTTCATAAGATGGGTCTGGATTCCACTTCCTCACTCTGGTTGAGGGTACAAAGGAAGAAGATTCCACAAGCACGACTGCTGTCTTGTTTTGGAATTAAGGCTTCCTTCATGGCCTCATTTTCTTCACATCTTATTTTGTTATTTTTTTTACTATATAGGGTGCATTGTACTAGGTAGCCCATTAGTCTGAATCATGTTATTACATTATTGATTTTTCATGTGACTGATGACTAATTCCAAAATGCAGGCCTCCTTGATTGGCTTACAAGCTATGAGAAATCTCACTTTCATGTTATTTATTCCGTTTCTATCCTGCCTCTCTTTCATCACAGAATTTATGACAGATTACCCAACAAAGCTTAAAATTGAGTCCCCAGGAGATCGCCTATTCAGCCAATAATCAGACCCATCACTGCATGGGTTCTGCAAGGTTGCTGTGCTGTGCGTCTTCCCACCTTACTTGCATTCAATCCAGAGGAGGATTTCTGTCCATGGATCATGACACCCTACCTCCTCCTCCAGATGCAGCTTCCAATGCTGGTGCTGAGGAACTGGGGGCTGCAGCAAAAACCACCCTCCCTTCTTCCTTAACAAATCCTCCATAGGACCCAAGCTCTGGATATATATCTTTTGATTGATGGGTTGATTCTTATCGCTCAGATACTTAAAACATCACACTGTTTAGCTGAATATCTCAACAGAATCCTTTGAAAAGCATTGTGCTAGAAGTGACATGACAAGTTTGCTTGCAGTGACTGAATTATTTCCATATGGTCAGCAGAAAATAGCAAGGAACAAATATTCCATGACATCAGCCTTTCCCCCCTTTACTCCTTATTTGTATATATATTTGCCCTTTGGTACAGGTCAAAAAGTGCAACTGTTAAGGAAAGCAATGACTCTTTCAGCCAGCCGCCTCACCACACTGGAGTTGCCAACATGGAGACATTGAAGAACACACACAGGAAGGCCTACACTGGGGGGGTGTTTGAGAGGGAAGGAAGAAGATCCTTCTCCCTTAAATAACTGAATAACTTAGGTTAATGGTTCATATATTAGGCATGTCAGTCCAATGCACAACTCCAGTTCACCATGTACACACGCAAAAATCGCTCTCTTCAAAATACTGCAGCATAGAATTATGCTCCCAAATCAAGTGATTTGTAACAAGCATGTATAATATAGCTTTCCTGAATCAGAAAAAAATCACTCATACATGAAAACAGACTTTATTTCATAAATCATCCTTCGGCTATGATCAGTGCACCAAAAGGGCACCTGAAGGATGGAAACTGCATCTTGCAGATGTTATTTGGCAACACATGAATGGTGTGCCTGATTCACTGAATAGATCGGAGCATTGGCTCTTACCTGAAGGATCCTTCTCTTCAGTGGGGGCGAAGTCATCCAAAAGTGGTTAGATCATGTCTCTGCTCGCTTGATAGGGCTATGCAAATTTCTTTTGTCATGTGTGGCTCCTATCAAAGAGACCCAGCTGACCTCTCCAGTTATGTCCAAGCTTTGCTCTGTGCAGTGTCCATATCAAGTGTCTCGGTTCTCTTTTCTTCTCTTGTCCAACTTGCTATTGTCTCTTTTTCTTTCTGTCTCCCCTCTTTGTTTTGTCTTGTTGACTTGTAACTTGTCTGTAGTTTTATTTGAGGGAGGGATGTGGATGACTTCACCCCCACTGAAGAGAAGGATTCTTCAGGTAAGAGCCAATGCTCCATTCTCCTTCAGTGGGGTGGGGAGAGTCATCCAGAAGTGGTTAGCAGTACCCAAGCTGGTTTTTGGGGTGGGTTTTTCTTTTTCTGCCTTTCCTTTTTTGGGGGGGGGGTTACTCATCATTCCAAAACTTGCTGTAAGACCTTTCTGCCGAAAACAGCTTCTGCAGAAGCCACTTGGTCTATTCTGTAGTGTCTCACAAAGGTTGAGAAGGAGGTCCAGGTAGAAGCTCTGCAGATCTCCTGTGTTGTGGCCCTTGTGCCAAATGCTGCAGTAGTCACTGCAGACCTGGTAGAATGTGCTGTGATCGATCCTGGTGGGGGTAATCCCTGAACCTCAAATGCCTTGGCAATGCATTGTTTGATCCAGTAGGCCATGGTAGCCGTAGAGGCCTTTCCCCCTTGATTCTGTGTACAATGTGAGACAAGTAGAGAGTCTGTCTGCAGGAATGACTGAGTCCTGTTCAGATATATACACAAGGCCCTGCGCACATCAAGTTTGTGCCATGACTTCTCTTTTGGATGTGTTGGATTAGGACAGAAAGACGGAAAGATGACTGGTTGGTTAAGGTGAAAATATCAGTTTACCTTCGGGAGAAATGAGGAATCTGTCCTCAGTGTCACGAAGTCTTTTTGAAATATGCACAGTTCCTTCCTAGTAGACAGGGCTGCAATTTCGGAGACTCTTCGTGCTGATGTTATGGCCACTAGGAAGGCCACTTTCCATGTTAGGTAGCTCAGCTCTACTTTTCTTAGAGGCTCAAATGGGGGTGCTGTTACAGCCTTGAGGACTTTTGGGAGACTCCATGTGGGAAACCTGTGACAGACTGGTGGTGCCATCTGTCTAGTTCCCAAGAGGAACCTCTTCACATGCTTATTTTTGGACAGGCCCTTGAGCTTCCCCTGGCCCAAACAGGCCTGCAGTGCCGCCACCTGGCGCTTGAGTGTGTTAGGCCGAAGGCCATACTTCCAGCCATCAAAGAGAAAGAGCACCATCTCTTTGTAAGATGCTTGCAATGGTTCCCAGTTGTTTTCGTACATCCACTTGGTAAAAGTTGTCCACGTGTCGTTGTAAATCCATCTTGTTGCTGGTCACCTGGCCTGAACCATGATTTCGACCAACTCCCTAGGGAACCCCTGGGTCTCTAACCCTGACCTCTCAACCTCCATATCGTCAGTTGTAACCATTCTGGGTCTGGGTGTAGCACAGGGTGTAGCACAGGACCTTGTAATAAATCCAGTCTGAGTGGCAGTCTCCATGGTTCTGAGGTCACCATCTGTACCAGGTTGGAGAACAATGGTCTCCTTGGCCAGTAGGGGGCCACAAGCAGTACTTCTACCTGCTCCTCCTTGATCCTGTTCAGAATCCGGCCTAGCAGGACTGGTGGTAGGAAGGCATACAGGAGTCCTTTGGGCCATGGGTGAATCAGCACATCCATCCCTTCTCCAGGAAGTGCGAATCTGTTCACTATCTGGGTGCAGACTTCTCTGTTCAAGGCCCATTCTCCCGAGTCCAGGTCCTCCCTGCTCAGTCAGTCCACCTGGCGCCTTTAGGCGCTTCGTTCTTATGCTTGTGACAGTCTCTTCTGCCCACAGAAGCAGAGTTCGTGCTTCCTGAAAGAGGGGCCTTGATCTGGCGTCCCTTTGCTGGTTTATGTGGGCCTTCGTTGTCATGTTGTCGGTGCGCACAAGAATGTGGTGGTCCTTCAGCAAGTGGCTGAAGGCTACCAGTGCCAGTCTGACTGCCCGTAGCTCCAGCCAGTTGATGCTGTGCTTCGTTTCTGTCTCTGACCATTTTCCTTGTGCTACCTGATGCCTGCAGTGCGCTCCCCAGCCTCGCTTGCTGGCATCTATTGTGACCACCATCTGTTGTGGCTGGAGGAAGCTGGTCCCTTTGCTCAGGTTCACTGACATTGTCCACCATTTCAGCTCCCTCTTGAAGTTGTCTGTCACCACAATCCATCTGCGGCTCCATCTGGCAATGTCCTTCTGGTAGGGAAAAGGCATCCACGGTAAAGCTCTGGCATGAAAACATGCCCATGGTACTATGTCTATGCAGGCGATCATCAGCCCCTGGACCGCTGCCAGATGCATTAGGTCGGCTTGCCTCTGAGACCTGATGCTCGTCACCAGGTTGTGGATCTTTTGTTGTTTGTCCTCTGGTTGAAACACAGTGGCTTGGGATGTACACACCCTGGCCCCAAGATGCACTAGGTCTCTCGTTGGTATCATGTTGCTCTTGTCCTCATTGATGAGGAACCCATGCATGAGCAGGAGGGCAGCTGTCCTCCCTGTGTGATGCATGGCTGTTGTGTGGTCCCTTGCCCGTAGTAAAATATCATCCAGATATGAGTAAGTATGAATGCCCTCCAGGCGAAGACGTGCCACCAATGCTACCATTACCTTGGTGAAGACCCTGGGCACTGAAGAAAGGCTGAAGGGCAAGGCTTTGTATTGGAAATGTTGCCCTTGGAAATAAAAGCGGAGGAAACATCTGGATTCCAGGTGTATGGGAATATGCAGATAAGCCTCTGTGATATCCATGGATGTAAGGAAGTCCCCTCGCTGCAGCATTTGTAGAATATGTCGCAGGGACTCCATTCTGAACTTTTGTTTTTGCACCCACTTGTTGAGGCCTCTCAGGTTCAACACTGCTTTCCAGTCCCCTGATTTCTTTGGAACAAAAAATAGGATGGAGTAGACCCCTTTGTAGTGTTGTTTCTCTGGAACTTCCTCTATTTCTCCTATGTCCCATAGGTGCTGGATGGCGTGTTGTAGCAGTAGTCGTCTGCCCTTTAATTTCGGTGCTGGGGAGGGTGTGAAGCTGTAAGATGGGGAGCGTTGAATTCTATTTTGTTGATGAATGATGGACAATACCCACCAGTCTGTGGTGGTGTTGCTCCAAGCCTCTGCAAATGCCTGGAGCTGGCCTCCAATCTGATAGTCATGTGGTCTGCTTCTTGGTTGCGGCACCCTTGTCATTTCTGAAGGATGCGGGTTGTCTTAAGTTGTTTCTGGCTCTGTACCTGAATGGTCTGAATCCTTTGTAGTCTTTGCTGTCTCGACCTCGATTTGAATAGCGAAAGCTCCAAAGGACTGTGCAGGCCGGCTTTTGTAGTCCTTGTCCTTATGGAAAGATGATGAAGGCATGGCCTTTTTCTTTTCCTTTGTCTCTGCCAGAACCTTATCCAGGTTTGATTCACCAAAAAGCAGTCTGCCTGAGAACTTCTCTGTAGATAGATTGCTTTTGGGGAGAGTGTCCACTTTCCAGTGTTTTAGACAGATGTTGCGATGAATTATGATGCCTGCTGCCTTTGCCCTGGCACAGAATTGAACGTTGTCCTGTGATGCATCCGAAGCAAACTTGGCTGCTCTCTTTATTTTTAAAAGGGCCTTCCTTAGCTCCAATGGTGAGACATCTGGGTTCTGGAGAAGATTGTCTGCCCAAATGTCAATGGCTCTAGTGAAATTTGAGAGAACTGCTGCAGAACGCAGAGCTAGTGACATTGCCTCATGAGCTTTTTTGAGAGCTGTCTCATTCTTTCTGTCTGTAGTATCCTTCAGAGCATTTTCCCCATCCTTCGATAGAACAGCTCCAGAGGAACAACCACCAGGGGAACCTTTAGGTCCTCCATTGTCTCTGCTGGTAACATATAGCGTTTCTTGGCCATTAATAACAAAGAGTTCCTGCTTCCAGGGATGGCCCACTCTACCTTCATGATATCGTCGAAGTCTGGGAAGGGAGAAATGGTCTGTACCTTGACTGGGTTCTTGAAGCCCCTTGTGTTCAGTTGAGCTGAAACTGAGGATATAGGCTTCTCTGTTTCCTGCATCTGGTAGTTCAGTGTGGAAATCACCTTATTCAGCAATTGTTGGAAGTGTTCCATTTGAAACAGTCTAGATGAGGAGGTCTGAGATTCAGATTCTTTCCCTGACCATTCACCATCCTCCCTCTCTGATCCTCCCTCTCTCAGAGAAGTAATCAAGGATGCAGCATCTCCTCTGTCTGATCCAGATGAGGGGGGGAGTCTCTGCTGCAAGCTATTGCAATCATTGCTACTACTTAAAGATGCAAGCCTCTCTGCCCCAATCTCTTCCTCCCCTAAGGCCTCTGATGCTTCTGGTTGTGCAGATCTGGCAGGGCCTCTGGATCTCTTAGAGGGGGGTGGGGGGGGACCTTGATCCTGAAGAGGAATTGGGGGAAGCATGGTCTCTGTGACCCCTGTGGCCCTTGGATGCTGACCTTTCCCTCTGCACTGAAGCAGGGTGATCCTATGCTGTGCTGGTCACCCCACCTTGTGTTCCAAAGCTGGGTGCCCATGGGGAAGGACGGGGCCCCTATCATAGGCCAAAACCAGGGGGGCCTGGTTGAAACTGCAGGGGCAAGAAGGGGCCGGGCGCCATGTTGTAGCATGTTGCCACCTGCTGCTGTAAGGGCTGAAGTGGCTGTGGAGGCCCTAGGGGGTGTTGGCTAGCCTGCCCCCAACTCCCAGGCACCCTCGAACCTGCCCAAGGACCTAAGCGTGGCACTCCTCCATCAGGCCCTCCCCCAGGGGCTGGAATGGGCTCACCATGTGGACTCGCCGGCCCTTTTTGCTTCTCGCAGCGTCTAGTTGCTTCCTCCCCACTGGCTGTGCTTTTGCTGCAAAACTCTCTTCCCAAGGCTCTGCCTGTAAACAGCACCATGCACTCGCTTTTTTTTTTTTTAAGCTTGGAGCAGGAGCTCAAGCAACCTATCCAGCACAGGGCTTTACAGAACTGGAGAGGTCAGCCGGGTCTGTCCGATAAGAGCCACACATAACAAAAGAAATTTGCATAGCCCTATCAAGCGAGCAGAGGCGTGACCTAACCACTTCTGGATGACTTCCCCCCACTGAAGAAGATGCTATCTCTTCTGACATTTCTGATCATCCATTTGAGAGGTATAGTACTTATTCCAGGCAACTCTTCTCTCCAAGAGATCAGCTCACTACCAGAACTGACAGCACCAATTGACCATTTTGCAAGGGTAATCTGTATGGATGGGACACAAAGACAATTTTCTGCCATATGTGACAATCTCTTGAGTGCAGCCACAGAATTTGTTCTTACTTAGAATGAAATATGTGCCCTACTCTTTTATCCTATGTACAACTACCTTCTGCTTGATTATGCCTACTATGCCTAAAAATCTGGTTCAATAGAAAAAACTAATAACGGAACAGATTATGGAACATTATTTTATTTTTTTAGAGGGCATAGCTGCTCACATAACAATACATAATTGCTAAAATAATGGAGGGAATATGATAGAGGTGGCAAGAGGAAGGGGAACAGTGAAGAAGATTGAGGGAAAGTCAGCAAGAGGGAAAAGGGACATCAAATATCCAGCAGATTTGAAGGAGAGGAAGAACAGACAGGAACATAAGATTTCTGCTAGACCAGTTCAGTGGTCCATATAGTCCAGCATCAAATATCACACAGTGGCCAACCAGTTACCCTGGAGAACCAACAAACAGGCATGGAAGCCAAAGCCTTCCCTTGATGTTGCTTCCTTAGCAGGGGCCAGACTGGAAAGCAATAATAGCCTGGAAAGAGGCTCTGCCATGATGGAGGGGGAAGGAAGAGGATGCTTGCAATGGCTTTTGCCCACCTCAGCAGGGCTTCCCCTGTCACTAGCAAACTAGATGATTACCTAGGGTGCCGGCCTTCTGGGGGCACCCCCAAGTGACTTTGTGACATTATCAGTGTGGGGAGTGGGATGGGTGCCAGAAATTAGCCTTGCCTAATAATTGCCTAAAGAGCTCCATGGCACAAAGTGGTAAAGATGCAGTACTGCAGTCCTAAGCTCTGCTCACGACCTGAGTTCGATCCCGGCAGAAGTTGGGTTCAGGTAGCCAGCTCCAGGTCGACTCAGCCTTCCATCCTTCTGAGGTCAGTAAAATGAGGACCCAGCTTGCTGGGGGGAAAGTGTAGATGACCGGGGAAGGCAATGGCAAACCACCCCGTAAAAAGTCTGCCATGAAAACGTTGTGAAAATGTCACCCCAGAGTCGGAAATTACTGGTGCTTGCACAGGGGACTACCTTTACCTTGTAAGGGTGCCAGACAGTCTAGGGCTGGTCCTGCACCTCATGGTTTGTGGTGGCAGCTCACATCTGGCTCAAGGAAGGTGGGCATACTGATTATCAGAGCAACTCCTGTCTGTCTTGCCCAGGGTGGGAGCTGCTGCTTACAGTAGCCATATCTCCCACCTGTCTTACATGGGGGTGGGGTCTGCTAGGTTGCAGGAGGTAGAACCTGCCCATCCATGTAGTGAAGGCCACCAGCTTATGGCAGTGGTAGCTCCCCACCTTGTGCAGGACCAGCCAAAGCGGGGTGGTGTGCCCAGGCCATCAGCCACTGGGACTTTTCTCACTAGTCTTAATGACAATTCCGCCCCTGACTCCTAGCAGTGGTAGTCAAAACTTTACTGCCTCTGAATGGGGAAGTTTCCTTTACTCACCATAGCTGGTAGCCATTGATTGACCAATACTTTATGAATCTCTCTGATCTCCTATGCTAGTGGCCATCATTGTGTTCATTAGCAATGGATTCCACAAATTAATTAAGCTAGGACAGGAAATCACTACTGTCTTCAGCTACTTTCCACCTAGAGCTTTGGTCCTTGGTGATGCTTGATTTCTCTCACTTATTCATCTGCACAGCATGGTCAATCATTCTGATGATTATGCAAAGTTGTCTTGCCTTCAGGTCAAATCCTACCCTGGCTGCCTAATTACTTATTGCCTACTAAATACCTTAGTGAACATGTAATAAGATTGCTTATGTTCTTGCATGTGTATTCTCTATCCTCTCTCCTCCAGGAGCAGTACCTTGTGGAGATCAGTGGAAGGGTGGTAAGAAATTTCCAATTTGCTGGGAAATGATAGGATCATTCAGCACTGGTCCATATGTCAAGGCAACTGTCCACTGCAGGGGTCCCCAGCCTTTTAAAGCCTGTGGACACCTTTGGAATTCTGGAAATACAGAATGGTTGTGGCCACAAAATTGCTGCAACAGAATGGCTTCTGCAGAAGATGGAGCCAGCCACAGAATGGCTGCCACAGCTTACCTTCAGTCAAACAGTGCATATCCCTGAGCTGCTATGGCAACAGTTGCTGATGCAACTTTTAAAAAAAAATCTGAACAGCCAATTAGGTCTCCAGTGGCCAATCCGAAGTCTTGCTGGGCAAAAGCCCCACCTGGCTCCACCTACTTGCTAAAGACACTTGATGAGCAACAGAAAAAGTGGGTGGGTGCCAAGACACCTACAGACACCATGTTGGGGACCGTTGGTCTAGAGCTCCATAATTCCAGGAGTGCCTGCCTGCCCTTGCTACATATCTATCTTGGAGAGAGAACTGCTGCCTGTCTTTTTGTAGGAGATATGCCGAGGTAGTTTATTGTCTTATATTGTCTGTGTTCTCTTGACACATTCAAAAATCTATACATCTCTATGAGCTGTCCTGGTCACCGAAGATCTGCAGCCAACTCTCCCAAGTGTTCAAGCTGGTTTTTAAAACCACTTGCCCAGGATGGGAGAAAAACTAATTGCCTCAAATCCACAGCAGCATAGTAAGGATTCTAAACTTCCCTCAATGTATCTCAAAGCTGCTATTTGCCCTGAAGGAGAAAAGTCTTCTCTGATGTGGCAAATAGCAGCTGGAAAGTTGCCTTAGAAAAACAGTATGGGGAAAGGGTTAATCTTCCTTCCCCAATCTAATTTGACAGCAGGGAGAGGCTCCTCAGCTGCTACAAAGTTTTTTTTTTAAAAAGACACACACACACACACCCAAAAAAATCACATCACGATCTGCAGTGTCTGACTCTGGTCCACAGTTGAAAGAGGATGTAGTTTAAAAAAAAACTGTGTAGAAAATGTGGAAATGTAATTATACTAAGACAGCACCTTCCAATTCTATAAAGAGGGGCTTGTGCTGTCTGATTTCTTTTTCTCTAGTCCCTCCCTTTTACCTTGAAGTGATTTCAACAGCTCTCAACGTTCTGTTTCTTCTGAAGCACTGTGATTCCTCTGCTACTTTTTTTGGTCAATTTATCAGGCTATTAATGCATCTCTCAGCATTGCCAAA
The DNA here is from genome assembly GCF_032191835.1 of Heteronotia binoei. Lineage (NCBI taxonomy): Eukaryota > Metazoa > Chordata > Lepidosauria > Squamata > Gekkonidae > Heteronotia > Heteronotia binoei. The sequence goes on from NC_083229.1 coordinate 80,874,225, forward strand.
TCCAAGGATACTTAATTCCAGAGATGGAAGGCATGAACAGACAGGTCTCTCTAGAAACCTGAAGAAAGCCCCAGGTTTGCAGTAAGATCTGAAATCTTAAAAGAAAAAAAATACATTGGAAGTTAATCCCTCCCTCTCAAACAAACAACACCTGCAGTTTTAAGAAACAAATACCTTCAGTGGCCATTGCTAGGCAAACACAGTAGTACTGCCAGTGTGTGGATGTGGACAAGACCACATGGGAAAATTAGGCGTTGTATGCAAGTCATTGCAAATTCCTCACTGTTCAACTGAGCCTGGCTTAGCAGTCAACACTGTTTGATTGGCCTGGTCCACCACCTGGCACTGCGTAAGTGGTTTTCCTGGGCAGAGACTCCCAAGGCAAGGGAAAGCAATAGACACGGGGGCAAATAAAGGAAGGTTGGCTGATGGGTGGGAAGGAGAGAAGGAAACAGGGGAGAGGCTATCAACTAGTGCTTTCAGAGAACAAAAATTGTGCAGGAGGGGGAAATTAGATGTTTTCTGCAAGTCTTTGTGGGTCTCTTGCTTGTATTTTTCTAAATACCCTGTAAGGCTCTTAAAAGTGTATCAATATGTAGAAATAACTACCTTGTTTGTGGGTAGCCTGGTTTCAGTGCTCTCATTACCATACTGCGGACATACACTTTACTATGAGGCAGTGGCACTGGCAGGTTGTAAACAATATGGAAATCCTACCATACCTCTTAAATTATCTCTCTCTGGGATTCAGTAAATTCTCATGGGCTTAGTTTCTCATGGGCTTAGTCCTATGGCGACCTGGTGAAGAGGATGGCAACCTCCCTCTCCCTGCCTGTGATGCAACCACAACCCGTCGTGGATGATAATGTCTTTGACATTATGCAAAGGGACACATCCACAGCAATCGCTTTGCCGGTCACCAAAGTGATTCTGCAGGCAGTGAAGGAGCCCTGGAAGAAACCATCTTCAACTCCAGTGTCATCCAGAAGACTGGACCACATGTACAGGGTCCTTGGGAGGGCCGGTTCCTCTACATGTTCCTGCCTCTGCCGTTGTTGACGAAGGTGGTCAACAAAATAGCAAGGGAAAGACCACACTGCATCCTGGTGACTCCCTGGTGGCCTCGCCAGAACTGGTTCTTGATCCTGCTCCAACTCTCGAGGGGGGTCTTCTACCAGTTCCCGACAGAACCGGACCTTCTGTCGGCTCAGGGCAGGCATGTATTCCATCACAACGTGCCCCATCTGAAGCTGACAGCGTGGTTCATCGACCAGTAGGGTTCTCTGACAGGGTCCAGCAAGTTCTTATGAACAGCAGAAAACCGTCCACCCACGCTTCCTATGACAGGAAGTGGCGGAAATTTACTAAGTTTTTAGTTGACCCTTTGGTCTCACCTAGCAAGGTGGGATTGGCGAAAATTTTTGATTTTTTGCTGTCACTAGTGGATGCAGGCCTGGTTTTCTCCTCCATTAAAGTTTATTTGGCAGCAATATCTGCCTTCTATGATCCGGTGGAGGGGTACTCTGTTTTCCTACACCCTCAGTCCAAAAGATTTTTGAAGGGGTTGTTTAGGCTGCACCCACCGTCAAGATCTCCCCCTCAGTTGTGGGACTTGACTTTAATGCTGGACAAACTAATTCGGCGCCCCTTTGAGCCGATGGCCATGTGCTCTTTGCAGCTCTTGTCATGGAAGACTGCATTTTTGGTTGCCATCACATCAGCACGTCATGTTGGGGAGCTCACGGCGATGCGGTGTGATTACCCTTATCTTGTTTTTAGAGAGGCTGGGGTTTCCCTGGCTCCGGATATTAGTTTTCTTCCGAAGGTGGTCTCTCAGTTCCACCTCAATTTAGAAGTTTGGTTGCCCACTTTTTACCCTAGCCCTTCCTCGGATAAGGAATGTAGGTTGCATGCTCTGGACGTTAAGCGTGCTTTACTGTTTTATTTGAAATGTTCAAAGGTTTTTCGTAAGGACAAGCAGCTTTTTGTTTCGTATGCTGCTCCCAAGATAGGTTCCAGGATTTCATCTCAGAGGCTCTCAAAATGGCTCACTGAGACGATTAAACTCTGTTATTTGTTGGCGAAGAAGCCGTTACCTGGACCTGTTCGTGGACACTCCACAAGAGCGATGGCCACGTCAGTGGCATTCCTGAGAGGCGTGTCGCTTTCTGATGTCTGCAAGGCTGCCACCTGGTCTTCTCCGCATGCCTTCATGAAGCACTACGCGCTGGATGTGCATGCTCAGCAGAGGACTCGGTTGGGAACGGCGGTGTTGCAAGCTGTTTCTTCTGGTTGACTGTCTTCCCGCCTCCAGGTATGTCTTGCTTGCTAATCTCCCATAGGTGTGAAGCACAGAGACCACGAAGAAGATAGACAGGTTGCTTACCTGTAACTGTAGATCTTCGAGTGGTCATCTGTGCATTCACACTACCCGCCCTCCTTCCCCGCTGCTGACGGTCTCCCTCCAGTAGGGGCTTCCAGCGGTCAGGAAGGAACTGGCGGGATCCCTGCGCTGGCGCCGGTGAGCATGTGTACTGTGACGCCTGCGCATGCCCATTGGCACCAAGCGCGGGAAAATCCCAGGCTTTTCAGATACCGATTCGGGGATCGGTGCAGGCGCTCTATCCCATGGGTGTGAATGCACAGATGACCACTCGAAGATCTACAGTTACAGGTTAGCAATCTGTCTTTCTCATCAGATCACCTCTTCTGTGATCATATTTAGTCCATTGTTAGAGTTTTCTCATTTTTCCTTTGGTGAATTTACAAAGTTTATTTGGGGGTAATATACTGAGGAATCCTCTAAGTGTGTGCCTGTGGCTGCCCCCCAAAAGAATGGCTTTTGTTATCCACACAGAATCATAAGTGTTGGAAAGGGCCTGCAGGGTCATCTAGTCCAATCCCCTACACAGTGCAGGATATTCACAAATACCGCCCCTTCTCCCAGTACCTCCTGCTCCATGCCCTGAAGAGGGCAAAAAACCTGCAGGAGAAGCCAGAGAAATGTTGGGATGCAGATTTCTTTACTGTTCTTTTGGTTCTCCAGTCATTTAATTAGGCCACATTTTTGAAGTCCCATCTTTATAACCACAAGCATTAGAACTTTGCTAACTGAGATTTTCAGGATTGTAACTAGAGCTATTTAGCTATACAAAAGCTCCTATCAACAATACAGACATTACTTACCATGAACATGTAAAGAAGAAAGAACAGTAAAACTTGTGAACAAGAAAATTCCCTTTTACCTTTTAGACATCCCAGTCAATTCTTGCCCCAAGATTCTGTATTATCCATACAACACAATAGCACAAAAATAGAAATGCAGGAATTCGACAAAAGAGGTTTGTGTAGAAAGGCTAAAAAATCCACCCTGCACACCATGTGGTCCACAATGTTGTGAAAACCCTTATTAGTGGTACTGATGGGTGGGAAGATATGAGAGACCAAAGCAAGTTAACACAGCTTGTGTAATGGGTACTAGAAAGCCTGTGTGTCCTTTTGATGCTTACCTCACTCTTCTGAATTTGCATGTTAATGCATCTTGGTATTGCTCTCTCTAACACAGCAAAGACAAATCAGTCATACAGAAAACACATAACCTTTTTATTTTTTTAACCTTCGATGAAAACAACTTACCATATGAAATCCCATTTTTAATATGTATACCAACCTAGCTATCGGTCAGCTACATTATACAGATTGCATATTTTAAAGAAACCTAAATATTGTATGGAGTATTTACATAGGAAACCATTAGGTAGTAAAGTTTCACTGCAGTTGATATTTTTCTAGCACATACTTTATTCAGTGTCAAAGTAGTGAGGATGAATTGGTAGTTATCTAGAAAGGCTTATGACTGGATAGTCATTTAGGGTCAATTTTCCTGAGAAAATATTTGTTCTTGAAACTTTTGTTTTAATAATCAGTAACACAGAAGTAGAACATCTTTGTTGCAATAAAAAACCCTACAGGGATGCCTAACTTTTCTTTTAAATTATTTACGTACCATTAAGTTAAAACGTTTACATTCATTCCATTCATTCATATAAAAACTGTTAAATCTTATGCTTACGATTTAACACTGATTGCTGCAACACAAATTGCACTTTTATATAAAAAATTATTGAATGCAGGGAAGGGAGAAAAATCTGAATGCTACCCTGTTGACGATTTCTGACTGTGTATAGTTCAGTCACCATATAGGAAACTCCATCAACCTCCATCACAGTACATGTGAAAAGCTATAATGCAGCCTTGCAAATACTTTAAACAAAAGTTCTAGTGGCCAGTCCTAACTTGAGAAGGGTGTACCAAATATGATTTACTTTGTTGGGCGAGACTGAAATCTGTTTCGTTTTTTAAAAAGCTATTCAGAAACGTGGGCATGCTGTGAGGAGAAGCCTGTAGCTGGAACACACTGACTTGGGAAAGGAGAACACATCGACTTCTCAAGTTTCATGATGCACATGTTGGAATGAGCCACACACTCATTGCTTGTTCTGTGTCACACTCTCCCTGACAATGAAAGCTTTTGCCCACAAGAAATGTCAACACCGATGAGATCCTGAACGTCAGTTGAGTGGAAGTGACACAAATACATCATAATCCTCAAATACATAAGGCAGCACTGGTAGCTGTGGTGAAGATTTACTTCAGGGGGTTATCAATAGTGCAGAAAGGCACCCCTGGTGGTGGTGGAACTAACAGAAGTGGCTTAAGTTCCCTTGATTCTGTTGCATAGTTGAGGATGTGGGCAATCAAACAAGACCTTGAGAGTAAACACCTTTAGAATCAAGGCACCAGGACAACTTGTAAGGAATATCCCTGCCAGCACTTTCATTGCTTCTTGGTCTGCTTGATAAAAGAAAATACACAATGCAAAGGGTAGCCAACTACAGGTTGCAGCCCAGTGTAAGTATCCATCTCTATCACCACCAATTCATGCTAGTGCCAAGGCGCACCAGGAATCTTGTCTCACGGAGGCTGTAACTTCTGCAGTAGAGGTCAGGCTGACTCCTGAATATAACCCCTCCTGACCTGAGTATTTGAGTGTGCTAGTCTCAGGACTGGCGCTCTCTCCTCGGCTGGGCATCACTGAAGAGACTGCCTGTAGCAAAGATAAAGGGGGGGGGGGTTAAGTAACACATTTTTGCCAAGAAAACCATTTTTTGTCAGGAAACAGAAGTTCTGTTTGTATGCTCAGCAAAGGCTCCAAGCAGCCTGCGGGGTCTGAAAATTTGCTGATGTTAGCTCATGAATTGTATATAATTTACCAGTTCACATATTAACATTTCTCCACTCAAACAAGTTTCCAGAAACACTATTCATATTGATCTGTGGGGTCATGATTGCAAACATGGAGGTCAACTCCACCCCTAGTGGTTTTATAAAGAATTTAGCAATAATAAAAATTCAAAAGAAGTGTGCATGCACAATCCTATATCCAGAATTAAACTTTGTAGGTCTTAAAAGTACAACTGGACTCAAACTTTGTTCACTAGCTTTTTTGTAAGTTTGCTTCTCACTTTATACACACAGAGACATACCACAGAGAGAGAGAGAGAGAGAGACTTACTATCTGCTGCTTGAGCATCCCAGGAAAGAAGAAAAACTCACTCACATGCTAATTTATGCCTTCCTGTACCCACTCTGCAAGGGAGAATTTTAATGACTTCTTATAATGGGGATGTTTTCCCTCTCTGTCTGCAACTTGACAGTCAAATCCTGAGAATTCCATCTCCATTAGGAGGGGGCAAAATGATATTTGGAAATGTGTTTCTGGTTAAACCCAATAAGTCCAATAAACTAAATCACCGTAAAAAAAATTTTTTAAATACTTTATTTAAATCTTCTGTATAATACAAAATCAAAAAAGAAATATCAATTTACTTTTTTACAGGTAGGAGGAGTGATAGGTACACAAAATAACATAGGTAAGTGTTTTCAATTGTACATTATCAACAGAAATCTCTGAATAGGTAGAAGTAAAAATACAGCATTTTTTTGTAGATTATCCTGCGTGGAAGAATAGCTTGTTTGGATAAATAACTAACTATTGGAAACCAAGTAGTAATGAAAAAACTTTCATATTTCACAGAAAGCTGGTTTTGAGTCTACACTGAGATTTTTGACATTATAAAATACTCCCATACGCGTTGTTGCCAAGCTAAGATAGTTGGAGGAAACTTATCTATCCAATGTGCAGCAATTGTTGTATGCACTGCAGATATTAAAATATGTATCCTTTCAGACTTTATTTTGTTTTTTGTAGGGTCCAACCATTTGCCAAGTAGGAATATTTCAGGGTTTAAAGATAAGTATGTATTTGTAATGAAGAATATATGTTCTGTTATTTTTTTCCAAAAGTTTGGTATATAGTCACATGTCCACCAGCAGTGGAAGTAATCCCCTAGTTTCCCACATTGTTTAACACAAGCTGGACTTATATTTGCATTAATATGGTAGATCACATTTGGAGGTAAGTACCATCTCATTATTAATTTATATGACTGAAATCGAACAGGTAAGATTTTTGAGATGTGTGACAGAGAGGATCATATTTCACCCGTCTTTAGAGGTAAATTTTCTTTTGCAATTGAGCTGCCATAAATTTTGATGTTTCAGTAGTGGCTTCGGTTCTAAATTGAGTAAAACTAAATTATCTTAAAAGATACCTGACCCTCGATCGGCGGAGGGGGGAACTTGGGGAGTAGCTCTGCTAATACTTGCCCTCTTCACATATAAAAGTTGGGTGTAGCCAAATTTTAACATCAAAAGAGAGGAGCTGAGCCTTCCTTCTCTCTTGCCTTCCCTTCTCATTGCAGCTGGCTATCTAAGTCCCTGCTCACCCCATCTGATACTGGAAATCAACTAGGGGCTGGGGGAAGAGCATTTGGAGAAATAGAGCTTGGGTTGTGGGAGAGGGAAAGGTTCTGCTGTCCCCATCAATGTGAATCCACAGCATTTTATACATTGATGGGGGAGACACATGAAGAACAGACATGGCTACCTCCATTACATCTAGTTTGGCCTTAGATTCGGTTCTCTTGCATTACATTGTTGGTATGGGAGAGGCATTCAAGTTAGGGTTACCAGCTCTGGGTCAGGAAACACCTGGAGATTTTGGAGGGTGGGGTATAATGCCATAGAGTCCATCTTCCAAAGGTGAACTAATCTCTGTTGCCTGGAGACCAATTGCAACCCAGAGCTCCAGCCATTACCTGGAGTATGGCAACCCTAGATCAAGTGTGTCTTTCTTCTGTGCTCCCAGAGCAATGAAATATGACCTAATCCAAAATAGCAAAGTTCTGAACTGCATTAATTACCCAAGCATCAAGAAGAGTAAAACAGGCCAGGAAAGGTGCTACAGCCTGGGAACTAACTTGCCAAGTAGTCCAGGCTTCTTATGTTGCCACAGCAATGGGCTTCTCTGACCCCCTATGGTGCTGGAGTTACATGAGGTCTCAGTTTTAAAGATCCATTAATATCTTCTATATATAAAAAATCTAAAGCACACACTGGAAATCAATAAGTATGAGGAATTTTAAAACACCAAAGAAAATAAAACATTTTTTTCACTCTAACCTGGTTGGCCAGGCATGTGCAATCTCATCAACATGCAGAAGCTAAGCTGGACCAACCCTGCAAGTACATGTAAGGGAGACCTCCAAGGAATACCAGGGCTGGGATGCAAAGGCAGACAATAGCAAGCCACCTCTCTTAACATCCTAGCCCCACCAGAAGTCACCATGACTTCCAGGCACGCACGCACGCACACACACACACACACAAAGTGGTTTTTTTTTTCCATAAATCTACACTGAGACTATCAAACATAGAGTACCTTGTCATGTACTCTATTTTTGATTCTGTGAACTTAGGCAGATCAGGAGAAGGAGGGCAGGAAGGGTTGCATCAGTGCTTAGTTCTTGTGGCCCTTTCTCACACACCCAGGGAAATGCTATTCACCTCTTTGGGGTCAGACAGCAATTTTTCTCCAGGCCAATTTGGGTCAGGGATCCTAGAAGGCTGTTTGGGTTTGGTTTTTTGCCATCTTCTGGGCATGGAGCAGGTGTCACTGGTTGTCTTTGTGGGGGAGGTATTTCTGAGTTTCCTGCAGGTCCCTTCCAACTCTATGACTCTATGTCAGATACTGAAAATGGCAACTGAAATTGCTAAGAAAAGCTTAACAGATGACACCCATATTTTAGTCAGATGTTCTCTTCTGATTCATTTATCTGAGACAAAAGCAAAATGCTTTCCTGCTTCCTGGACCTGTGCCAAGTGAACTGTTTTCACAGACAAAAACTGAAATGTTCTTCAGTTTATCTCAAAATTACCCAATAGATTGGGAAACCAAATGGCAGCATTTGATGGATCTTCCTGGTGACTGGGAAAAGGGGGTATGAGTGACATTGGCTTCAAATAATATTTTCCCATTTTTCAAATAAGAAGATAATTTTACAATTATTTTACAATAATTTTACAGGTTCCCCCCCCCCCCCCCCCACTGAAACAACCTACAAATCCAAGTTCCCTGCTCTTGCAAATGTGAGGCATTTGAACAGTTTGGCAGACATCATTTGAAATTAGAAATGTTTCTTTTAAAATATTTTATTAATTACCATCACCTGCCCTCCTTTTCTCCATATCCCATTCACTCAGGGGGCTGGTGGACATTGAACTAATCCATCATCTTGGATGCATCTTCTGATAGTTTGTTTTAATGTATTTTATGTTTTAATCCTATTACGTACTGTATTTGCCCCGATGTAAGCAGCCCTGAACCCTGCTTGCAAGGAAGGGTAGCCTAGCAAATATAAAGTATAAATAAATACATAAATAAATAAAACCTCTGAAAATACAAAGCCAGGTCCACCTCTCTCCACTCTGAATAAGACCAATGCAGCCCCTGTCCATCCTTCCCTTGGACCTCAGCCTGGGTCCACTGTAGCATGCTTAGCAGAATCATAACAACAGTATTTATCTTGACAGATTTTTTTTTGTTCATTTCTTCTGTTACTAAACATATGTATCCCATTTCAGTGAATGACAACTCATAGTGGAACTTTTCTTTCCAGAGACAGAAGTTGAATCAACCTGCTATTGTTATTAATTTGGAACTCAATTTCTTTTCTTAATGTGCATGATACCCAATCTGTCTGCTCAGCTAAGGACTGGATGTTCCATGGGCACATACCATTTCAGTTGACACAAGGCACCTCAGCAACATAAGAGGTTCGTAAGTGGAGGAGTCTCTTGCATCAGTGGTCATAAAATTTACAGCCATGAAATGCTCAGATACAATCCAGTTCATTTCCCACAATGTACTTTAGCTAGGAAAGTGCATTTCAGCAACAGAGCTATCCCTTTTCTGAATACAGGACAAAATGCAGCTTCATAAATATCATGGGCTAAATACAAAATAGGGAGCAGCTTTCATTGTCACATAGGACAACAGAAAAGAGTCCTGATGCTCTGTATATTACTCTTGAGTTGACTGCAGGGAGGTCAAATTTAGGGTTGCCAATCCCCAGTTGAGGGCAGAGGATCCCCCAGTTTGGAGGCCCTCTCCTCACTTCAGGGTTAGCAGAAAGCAGGGGGAGGGGAGAGAACTGTTTGCTGGGCACTCCATTTGCTGGGCACTTCATTATTCCCTATGGATATGGGGTGTAATGGATAATTGATCTGTAATCTGGGGCTCTGGGGGCTGTTTTTTATATATTTTGAGGTAGAGGAACCAAATTTTCAGCATAGAATCTGGTACTTCTCCTCAAAACACGCCTCCCCCCCCAAGTTTCAAAAAGATTGGATTAGGGGGTCCAATTCTCTTAGCCCCAAAAGAAGGTGCTCCATCTTTCATTATTTCCAAATGGAGGGAAGGCATGTGGTCCCTTTAAATTAGATGGCCAGAACTCCCATTGGAGTTCAATCAGGCTTGTTACACTCTTGCTCCCAAAGTCTCCTGGCTCCACCCCCAAAGTCCCCAGATATTTCCTGAGTTGGACCTAGCAACCCTAGTCAAATTGCAGATCGGTATTCCATCACTTGGCCAAGTCACAATATTGGTGGGGAAAGGTCTGGAGAAAGGCCATAGCTGCAAAAACAGCTGACTTTTCCTCTGCATGGAGATCCGCTACAGACATTGAGAATCATGGTACTGGATAGGCAGGCATAATCTCTGCTTAAGGAGCTGGTATAGCAGGAATGACCTTAGGCAGAATGCCAGCCCTGTTCCACACTGCTACTAAAGTACTGACAAGCCATTCATACACACGCCAAAGTCAACCTAATCTTTCAGTACTTTTTTCACAATGATTTATTGATGGCACAGGTTCTCATGCTGCTGCTTGTTTTGTGATTGTACTGCTTGAAGGTCCAGCACCAAATCCTATTTTAGGCACAAGGAAAACATGTGAGTGCCTTTATCAGTGACACTGAGCACAGCAGAGAGTGCAGCTGTGTGTGACAGACATTGGGTCTGGGCAACATGACAACCCTGGTGGATATTCAAAACAATATCAGTGTGAATTCCAGAAGCTGACCTTGTGATAAGTGATAAGAAGTTGGAATGGAAAAACAGTAAGACTGCACTATAATACGTGTACTTGATGGATCCCAGGCTTTTACAGATGATTGCAGCATTTTACAACTACTTTCATTTGTTATGCTGGAGTAGACCTGTTTTATACCCATTTAAACTGTCAATCAAGAGCCAAGTACACCTTGATTAAGTTCTGCTGGGCTTTAGCTCCAGAAGTTATTCCCGCTGTCCCTGTTGAGAACAGCAATAAATTGAGGTAGTAAAAAGAGGATGCAGTAAAGTTCATGAAGATAAATATACTCTGAACACATACTAGTCCACCATCTTTTTACTGTTTTAGGTCTTCTTGTCCTCAGCCAAGGTAGTGAAAAGCCCAGCATATTTCTTGTGCTATTTAGTAACTTCCATTAGCAACAATCCCTAAGGTAGTGCTCACTGCTCAGGGGTGTTCTGGTGCCTAACAATATGTTTTATGATGCCTACTTCCTTTCTGAGTGTTGTGGATAAAGTCCAAAGGGTGTTAAATGGAATTTATTTATTTCCTTTTATTTATATCCCACCCTTCCCGCAAGAGGGCTCAGAGCAGGTCTCAGCAATAAATTACAAAAACTAAAACAATTAGAAATAAATATCAACATACTAATTAAAAACAGTTTAAAAGGTAGGCCTTGGATAGCTTGTAGTTCAGCAATCTTAAAGCTGGACACAGTTGGACCATAGCCGAGCTATAAAGATCTTATTAATAGCAGCGCAGAGTTTAAAGCTGCTGCAGGGAGCAGGGCCGGCGCATCCATTGAGCCACAGTAAGCGGCTGCCAGGAATGCCAAGCTGGAGAGAGGGTGCTGGTTTCTCACAAAATCACAAATTTAACAAAGATCCCTCCCTGTCCTGCAGTCTCAGGAGTAGGGCAATCAATTGCTGGCCAGAGGATCTTATTAGTTTATTTTGTGTTTGGCTAGGAGCTGGGAAATTCAGATCCAAAGCCCTAGTCTGCCAGGGAAGCTTGGTGGGTGACCTTGGGCCACTCATACACTTTCAGCCTGACCTACTTCACTGAGTTGTTCTGAGGATACAATGGAGGAGGAGATAATAACGTCAGCTACTTTGGAAGAAAGGTGAGGGATGTGGAGACTGTGGAGCTGCCCAAAGTATAGAGGGAAGCTCTCCAAGCAACGGCCCACAGGGAAATTTCCCAGTGAGTTCAAGAACATAAGAACATAAGAGAAGCCATGTTAGATCAGGCCAATGCCCCATCCAGTCCAACACTCTGTGTCACACAGTGGCAAAAATCCATATCTTTATCCAAACCCCTCTTGAAGGTGGCTATGCTTGTGGCCGCCACCACCTCCTGTGGCAGTAGGCTTGCCAATCCCCAGTTTCGAGGGGGGTTCTTCCGCTTTCCCAGACTCCTTCTCGCCCCCAGTCAGCTGGCCGGCAGAAGGAAGCCCCACCCCCCCAGAGGACCATGTGCCTTTGCACCTCCAGAGGCTTCAGTCTCCGATTGAAAGGCTTCCTCTTGTCTGTGTTGCTGTGAAGAAGTTGGCAGCAACTCGTGAGTAGAGAGGCCAATCCCTCGCTTCAGCGTCGCCAGAAACGGGGAGGGGGGAGGGAAAGGGGAGGGAAACGTCTGCTGAGCACTTCATTATTCCCTATGTAGAGATCGATTCTTATAGGGTATAATGGGGGATTGATCTGGAGGTTTCAGGGGCTCTGGGGGAGCTGTTCTTTGAAGTAGAGGCACCACATTTTCAGTATAGTATCTAGTGCCTCTCCTCAAAGTACTCCCCAAGTTCCAAAACGATTGGACCAGGGGGTCCAATTCTATGAGCCCCAAAAGAAGGTGCCCCTATTCTTCATTATTTCCTATGGAAGGAAGACATTTTAAAAGGTGTGCTGTCCCTTTAAATGTGATGACCAGAACTCTCTTGGAGTTCAATTATGCTTGTCACACCCTTGTTCCTGGCTCCGCCCCCAATGTCTCCTGGCTGCACCCCCAAAGTCTCCTGGCTCCACCCCCAAAGTCCCCAGATATTTCTTGAATTGGACTTGGCAACCCTATGTGGCAGTGAATTCCACACGTTAATCACCCTTTGGGTGAAGAAGTACTTCCTTTTATCCGTTTTAACCTGTCTGTTCAGCAATTTCATCGAATGCCCACGAGTTCTTGTATTGTGAGAAAGGGAGAAAAGTACTTCTTTCTCTACTTTCTCCATCCCATGCATTATCTTGTAAACCTCTATCATGTCACCCCGCAGTCGACGTTTCTCCAAACTAAAGAGTCCCAAGCGTCCCAAGTTCAGTGGGCAACCTGCTCCTGATTACTACAGAAATGCCACAACATTCCAGCTCTCTCTTCTTCAAAGGGAACCATCCTAGGTGAGTCCTACTCCTCAGACTTCTTGCTGCTTGCAAGATCCAGAAACAATACAAAACAATACAAAACACCTAGTGATGAAAATGTGTGTTGCTTTGAAAAAAAAGGCCCCAAAATTCCATTGGGCATCTAGAGTTTATCACACTGCTGTCTGGATTATTTCTGCCATATAATAAACTGGTAGCACCTAAAGAATATTACTTCCATTTCTTTTAAACAAAATATTACAAATATAAACTGATTTGGAAATGTAGAGCCAAATCTCAGGCAAATTAACAAGGCCTACCGAACTCTTAAGAGAAGGTCCTTTAAAACTTTATAATAGGGCAACACTTCTGCATTTCAATGAGGCAAGCAAAACTGCAGCTTCAAAATATATAAATATGATAGGAAATGCAGCTTAATGCCAACACATTTGCTTTATAAATACACCTGCTATCTAAACAGAAAACAGGTATAGCGTTGTGCCACTATTCCTAGCTCTGTCCATCAGAACAATGTTAAAACTCATTCAGGGAGTGCTGAAGATTGGGTAGGCCAAGGGTCCCCCCCAGGCTTTTTGAAGTCAAGGGCATCTTTGCAACTCAGATGCAGGATGGTGAGCACAACCACAAAATGGCTGCCATCAGAGGCAGAGCCACACATACACCTAGAAGAAATCTAAGTGCAGGGGAGATGAGGGATAACTTTTAAAATGTACTGGCAAATAATTGCCCCCAAAGCAAACCCCACCCCTAAACAGTGATGTCACCACATGACATCCGCAACATGATGATGCCATGTGGAAGTAATGTCATCATGTTCGAGATGTTGCACGAAGACACTCTGGTTTTGGGGCAAAACTTTATGGTTTGAGCGTGATTTTTCCAGAGTTTTGCCCTGAAAACCAGAACATTGCAGCACATCTCTGAAGCGATGATATCACTTCTGTGTGATGTCATCTTAGCAACCCTAGATCACCAATGGCCAATCAGAAGCCATGCTGGGTAAGTGCTCCACCTGGCCCCACCCACTGAAAACACTTTGTAAGTGCCAGAAAGGTGTCAGTGGGCACCATGTTGAAGACCCCTGGGAGACACTGTATCCAAGGCAGACATTAAAGTCTTCCTGGAGTGACTCCTAGACTTCTTAACATTGTGAATTATTTATAAAAAATTAACAGAGCCTGAACAGTCATTTAAAAAAAATGTTTAACCCTGTTCCTCAAGAAATAGCAAGTTGCTACCAGGACACCATGGACACAGTACAGGGTGGAAGAGTCTGAGTTGACATCTTTTAAAATAATTGCTGTTATAGAGTTTTTTAAAACTGTTTTTATATCTTATAACTATGTATGTAACCTTCCCTGAGCCTATTTGTGGGAAGGGCAGGATAAAAATCAAAGAAATCAAATCAAAGCATTTCTCCCAGCCAATCTTAGCCCTGGGACTGATCAGGACAGTTGCTGTGGCCAATTACACACACTTTACTGGAGGGAACAGAAGTTTTAAAATGCAGAAGTCAATTGTGTTGGACATTTTTAACTGCATTTTGCACTTCACTTGCTGCTTGTGTCTTGGGAAAGATGCTTTGCTTGGAAGCCAGGTGAATTGTGCTTGGTCAGCACTTCTCGGCCTGGTCTGGTTGAGTTATTATTACTACCAGCTAGCCTTTCCTCCAGGAAGAGTTAATCAGTGGGGCTCATTCATTTGCTGGTGAGCAGAGTTCGGGAGTTTGGGATACTATCACTTTGATCTGGTTTATTTTAATCTGCTTTTTCTTTACTGTGCTTCTGAGGATGTTGTTTCTTGTTTTTTGTTGTAGGTTTTCAGTTCTTTTATTGGCTTTTCTGGTTGCCTTTAGTCGATGTGTTGCCTATTTTCTGCCTTTAGTGTTCAGGGATAATATCACACATTCCACTACTTAGGTTTGGATAGGGAGGCTTTCTTTCCTCTGCAAAGAGATCAGCAGACCCTCTGGAGGGGCTACTAGACATATCCTTTGGGAGGACTGCTTTTACTTGCAGTCACACATGTTGAATAATGCACTTTCAACCCACTTTTAATGCATTTTATCAATTGTTTGCAAGTAGATTTTGGCATTGCACACAGTAAAATTCAGTTGCAAATGCACTGAAAGTCCATTAACCAACATATGTGAAAATGCCCTAATTTCTTTTTAAAAGCTGCTCCAAAACACCACAGACATATTTATGATTTCGCCCATTATGTAGAGAGAAAGGTTGGCATCTCCTTACTAAACAGCCTGTGAAATCAGACCCTTTTTTCCAATTCACTTGAAACTTGAGGAGTCTTTGTCTTCAGAAGAAAGGGTGGACTAAGTTCCCTAGTATTTTTATACCATTTGGTTAAAAAACATCCATTACAAGAACAAAAAACATTTTCTCTGCATGGAAAACAATGTGTATATCTAGTTCAGTTAGTTAAGTTAGAATGGACACAAGAGAGTTAACTTCTACCCTGATAAATGAGATTCTAAGCCAGAATTGGACTCTTGTTTAGCATCTCCGCATAGGGTTGCCAAGTCCAATTCAAGAAATATCTGGGGACTTTGGGTGTGGAGCCAGGAGACATTGGGTGTGGAGCCAGGAGACATTGGGGGCGGAGCCAGGAACAAGGGTGTGACAAGCATAATTGAACTCCAAGGGAGTTCTGGCCATCACATTTAAAGGGACAGCACACCTTTTTAAATGTCTTCCTTCCATAGGAAATAATGAAGGATACGGGCACCTCCTTTTGGGGCTCATAGAATTGGACCCCTTGGTCCAATCGTTTTGAAACTTGGGGGGTACTTTGGGGAGAGGCACTAGATACTATACTGAAAATTTGGTGCCTCTACCTCAAAAACAGCTCCCCCAGAGCCCCCAAAACCTCCAGATCAATTTCCCATTATACCCTATGAGAATCGATCTCCACATAGGGAATAATGAAGTGCTCAGCAGACGTTTCCCTCCTCCCCACCCTGTTTCTGGTGACTCTGAAGCAAGGGATTGGCCTCTCTACTCACGAGTTGCTGCCAACTTCTTCCAAGTAACACAGACACACCATCCCAAGAGGAAGCCTTTCAATCGGAGACTGAAGCCTCCGGAGGTACATGGTCCTCTGGGGGTGGGGCTTCCCCCCGCCAGCCAGCTGACTGCGGGCAGGAAGGAGCCTGGGAAAGCAGAAGAACCCCCGCTGGGACCTGGGGATTGGCAAGCCTATCTCCGCAAGGCCTGCAAGACCATCCTCTTCCGGCTGGCATCCAATTGACTTGGCACTGGTACTTAAGAGAAGTGGAAGAAGGCCATCGCCACCAGAATAGCACCAACTCAATATTCTGTTTTTCTGTTTTAACTGTTTTAATCATTGTATATCTATTTTATTACTGAATGTGTAATTTTAATACTTATTAATTTAATTGTTGTGGGATTTTATGTTGTGAGCTGCCCTGAGCCTGCTTCGGCGGGGAGGGCGGGATATAAATAAAATAAAATAAAAATAAAATCTCGATTAGTGGGGGGGGGGGGGCGTACTCATTCTGCATAAGTTTCACACCTTGATTTGTATGTTTGAGTACTTGGAATTAGTTTCTGATGGGGATGTTTTCGTTGCAATCCATACAAGAAGCAAAGGAGTGGAGAAAGAAGCCAGCAGAAACTCACCAATAAATGGGTCCATAGACTTTTAAGTTAAACATGGTTATTATTGCAGTATGAATACACTAGCTCACAAAGAACACATTGTCAAGGGCCTTTGGTGCCCTGTCTTCTGGGCACCTTGAGGCTAGATAGGGATCATAAACCTTTGCCTTTAAAAAACATTAAAATGAATTTTGGCCAAATATGATTGTTGACAATATGAATTCTTTTGAATCTCCTTTCCCTTCAGTTTCCTCATTGCTAGGAATGCTTTGCCATATTGTCCAGACAAGCATAATAAATCATTTCTGTACCAATAGAAGAATCTGCTTTGTCCAATTCATTAGCAATATTTCCACATACTGAAAGGAACCTTTCTTCATGTTCAGCTCCTAACATAGTTTTAACCTGTGTCACTTTCCTAGTTGCAAATAATTTTGTCAGCACAAAGTGAAAACTTCATTCAGTCACTAGATACGGAATGAATGGGTGGTAGGCTAGCAACATTTCCAGTGTTGACATTACAATTTCTATGTCATTTTTAGTGTATTTGTTGTTCTACCTATTCTCATCTATCTCCAAAACAACCCTGGAAAGTACAGTAGGATAGGACAAGGTCAGCATTACCATGAAGTGATGGGAAATGGTCACTAAAACAGCAGCTTAAATTAGTCTAGGTTGACAGTCTCCAGGTGGAGCCTGGATGTCTCCCAATACTACTGTGGACTTCCAGACAATATTGATCAGCTCCTCTGGAGAAAATGGCTGCTTTGGAGGGTTAACTCTATGGCATTGTACTCCCTGACTAGAAATAAGGCCCATTTTGGAAATAAATACAATGGGCTCTAGGGAGAGGCTCTGGGCAAGTGCCCTAGTCTTGGGCACTCAGCGTCAGTTTTCTGTGGCGTCATAGTTTGATGACGATCATGCAGACGCTGAAGCTCAGCATTCCTTTAATCTGCCTTTTCCAGCAGTGTGTTGTTGTTGCCTTATGGAATTTAGCATCAGTGTGTGATTATGGTGTGACCTGGGGTTTGTTTGTTTGTTTGGCCCGGCCTGGTTGTGTTATGGTATACCATAGAGTTTGTGCCTCAAGGTGGCCGTTTTCTGCAGGGGAATTGATCTTTCAGCTTCCCATCTCCTTCCCCCTCCCTGCAACCTCTACCTTGGAAAAGTACAGTCTTTCTCTATAATGTGGGTCAAAGCAGGAGGGAAGCGACTTCAGAAGGGTATAATGCCAGAGTCCACCCTGAAAAGCAGTCACTTTTCTCAAGCGGAGCTGATCTCTGCCATCTGAAGAGCAGTTGTAATTCTGAGTGATCTTCAGCCCTCACCTGGAGATTGGCAACAGTGGTTACCCAGGAGGAAATGACTGGTTTGGAGGGTGGAGTCAATGGCATAGTACCTGTATGAGATCCCACCCCCTCCTCCAACCCACCCTCTCCAGGTTCCACCCTTCATATCTCCAGGAATTTCCCAACCTGGAGTTGGCAACCCTATCTCCATCCCAGACAACCATCAACCTACCTTTATCTGCCTCTCTGACTTCAGTTTTCCATCTCTTCTTCCCCACTTGCAACCTCTACCTAGGAAATGCATAGTCTTTCTCCACAGGGGGAACCAAAGCAGCTTACATATTTCTTCTCTCCCCCTTTTGATCTACACAACAAGCCTATGAGGTAGGTTAGACTGAAAGTCTGTGACTGGTTCAAAATCACTCAGTCAGCTTCCACAGCAACAACCTGGGTCTGGCAGACCCTGCTCTGAAGCACTAATTGCTACATCACACTGGCTGTCATTGGGGGGGGGGGGCTGCTGCTGAACAGGAGCAGGAAGCCAGGCCTAGTTAAGTCATGCCGGGCAGTCAGGTGGCATCAAGTCACCCAGAGGGTGCTGCCAGGCCTAGGGTAGCCAACCTCCAAGTGGAGCCTAAGATCTCCTGGTATCACAACTGAATTCCAGATAGCAGATATCTTCCCCTGCAGAAAATAACTGCTTTGGAGGGTGTACTCTATGGCATTATATTCAGCTGAGGCCTCTCCCCTCCCCAAACTCTGGCTTCCATAGGCTCCAACACAAAATTTCCAGAATTTCGCACCAACCTGGAGCTGGCAACCCTAGTCAGGACTGGCCCCAATGAATTCTCCCTCAAAGGCCAAAATTGGCCTGGAAAGGGCTTCCTCCTCCCACCTTTTACTGACAAAATCAAGCTTGTTGCCTAGCAACAGCCATAGCCTAGCAGTTTCCCCAGTGTCCCAATCCTCATTTGTCCTAGCACTGGAGGCTGGTGTTGCTCTTGTTCTGACACACTCTTTTTCTGACACACAGCTCAGCCAAAGGGAGAGTAGGTGAGTCATCCCCAATTCAGTTAGGCTTTTATATCTATATAGGATAAGGTCCCTCCCCCCAAACTCCACCTTTCCCAGGCTCCACCCCCTACATCTCCAAGACTTTTCCAAGCCAGAGATGACAAGCTTGTTACTGATGGAAACTGGGCAAGCAAACAGTCTCTTGCTCACTCATGTGCCACATGTCTTTCTGTTGAAAACACTGTCCAATATCCATTTCCTTTCTATAGTCCAGTTAAGGGCAGGTATGATTGCACAAACTCATTCTCACTTAACTTCGATTAGCAAACATTGTGAATTACAGCTATACAGTTACTGAGGGAAACACCAATGGTACACCAGTATTTTCCACAGGGAACATGCGGAGAATGGAAATAACAGATGCACGTCCATGCATCTTATTGTTTTCACATTTTACACAATGGCTTGGAAAATAGGAGGCAAGTACAAATTGTTCTGTGAAGTATTTGTGTTTCCTTAAGCAGTTCAGACCATAGCATTGATACTCTAGCTTTATATTTGGGTGGCTTTGTTTTGTCTCATTGGTTCTAAGCTGTCTGGAGACTGGAATACCAATACTTTTGTATATGAATATAAATGTATTAAAGCTATTCCTTCACTATGCTTTTGTTGTTTTGTTGTTTTGTTATTGTTGTTATTTGTTATTTTGTTACTTTCTCAACTTTTCATGCTTCCTCATGTGTTCTACTTTGCTAAAACCTCAGACAACTGGGACTAAACATTACAGTGATGTTCTTTACTGTTCATGATGCTTTTCATCAGGGCTTTTTTTGTAGAAAAAGCCCCTCAGGAATTCATTTGTGTATTAGGCCACACCCCTGATGTCACCGCAGTTTCACACAGAGTTTTTTTTTTGCAGAAGAAGCCCAGCATGAACTAATTTGCATATTAGGCCATGCCTCCTGAAGCCAAGCCAGCCAGAACTGCTTTCTTGTGCGTTCCTGCTCAAAAAAGCCCTGCTTTTCATCTTGGCCGTTATCCAGGTCCTCTTCTACAGCTATGATCCAAAATACTGTTTTCTTTTTTAGCATGTTTTGTACATATCCACCTTTTCACCACTGTCATTTTCATTTTCTTTCTCACAGTCTTGCCTAGCACCACCCATTTCATAATCTCACACCCATTATTATGTGAATTTTTAAATATTATGTGTACCTCAGCAGCATTAAAGATCTCTTTGGAGCTGCTTGTTGGAGGTGATGTTTGCTGTTATTTAAAAAAATAATAATAACCAACTTGCCTTAAGGATTCAAGAATAGCACCCCAGAAACTGCTTCACACTTCCTACTTTATGCAGGGCCCAACATATGCCAACTTTCAGTTGGTGTTAAGCCTTAGCAGCTGTGTGTGAAGTATGAGCAAAAAGGTGTTTTGCAGCACCTTGGGACTCGGGAGGGAGTTTTGTGGGGACCAAATCTGCCAGCTGCATAACATCTAACTTAGCTTCTGTCTCCTTTCTGACTTGGGTGGGGGGTGGGGTGGGGAACAGCCAGAGGTACAAGTCCTTGAGCAAAAGCCCAGGGGTTCTTGAATGGAGACTCACAGCTTGGGGCTTGTGACAGCCAGCCTTTTGAATAATGTGTTTGTTTTATTTGGTGTCTGGTGCATTTAAACTATATTGTTTCATTTAGTTTGTTTGAAATTTCTGGGAGCTGCTTCCCTCTTCCCTTTGAGGAAGAAAAGTGGAACAGAAACACCTTGGATGGATGGATGGATGGATGGATGGATGGATGGATGGATGGATGGATGGAGGCTAAAAGATGTCTTAAGATGCCACAGGATCCGTTTTGTTTTTGCTGCAAGACTAATATGGCTACCATTCTGAAGTGTGATGAGAAAGCATGCACACAGGCACACATATACTCCTTCCCAAATGCTTGGGAAAATATGGACACATGCTGGGAAGCTATAATTATCTGTGGCTCCCTGGTGCATGTATGGAGATATGCATCTCCTTCACACATTTACCCTAACAAACCCCAGACAAAGACTCATGGTGCCAAATGGCCCTAACCCATATTTCAACAGAACCAACATTACATCTTCAAATCTGAATTTACACACTTGGAAGTAAATCCCATTGGTGTGCCAAAGAAACAGACATGCAAAGTAAATGGCCATAATCCACCATAAAGTACGAATACTTAAGACTATATCTTTCTATGGGCACAAGTATGGTTAACACACTGTGTTGGGTTAGGTCAATGTCCAAAGCTCTACACTTAGCCCAGTGACATATTTATGTCCTCCCCCTGCACTCTCATTAATCTATACTTTTGAAAGACAACATACTAATGGAGGGTCTGAAAGCATCAAAAACAAACAGGGCTACAGAGCCTAGCCTATTGAAAGCCAGTCCAACAGCACTGCAATGAATGTCCATACGTGATATTTTCAGAAGGAAATTTTCTGTAACTGCATATCTGAGCAATGAAACAGATGAAGGAAATTGGGTCAGAGAACAAAGGGAGACAGAGAGGCTAAAATCAGTGATTATAAGAAATAGTTCACAGAATTGATTTAATTGTGAAGTTGCCACACTGAGGCATCCTCTCCCGTTATGTACATGTTTGCTATATATTAGATCTTTACATAGTCAATTCAGTCAATAAAGGTGCATATGGGGTGTACTAAATTGTGTTGTGAAGATATCTACATACCTAATAAAAAGTGCAGTTCTTTGCACTGATATAAAGTTCACCAGTCTTCTTCTAGATCATACCAGCACTGAAAATTCCAGTCCCTATATGAAATTTAGAACCCCAGCAATCATGACCCCTTATTGGATATAATTTGTCACTTGACTAACAAACAGCACTGCTTGTCTCTAGGTGGTCCACAAATTTACCTTTGAATCATGTGATGAAAAATGAAAAACTTTAAGGTACTGCCTCTTTTCATTTCACATGAAATTACTGAGCAGATTGGACAGGCCCTGAGACTGATACTTTAAAGGTACCAAGTCATTACCGACCCATGGTATGACGTCGCATCACAACATTTATCTTAGGGAGTCCTAAAATATCACTCTCAGGGCTTGTCCACTCCTGACTAAAGCAAACTCCATTACAATGTCAGAAAGGCTCAAGCCAAAGTAATTTATACTTTTAGTTTACTGAATAATTGAATGAACTATTGCTAGCAAGTCAGCGACAACATCTGGCTTTCACTCTCCATCTACCCCAAGGGTAGGCAAAACTTGGCATGCATGACTGGCCACCTTGCTCTACTGCAAAAGTGAGGGGGGGAATAGATGGGATGGGATGGTTTTTTTTATCAGTAATGTTATTGGCTGGTATTTTTCTGCTCCTTTCCCCCAATGAACACTAGCAGCTCCATGCAAATATTTAACACTATAATATGCTACTCAATCCACTCAACTAGAAAGTGGGCATAGGAGGTTGCTTGCTGCATGCTCCATACCTCAGCCTCTAAGAGGAGCTGTAGCTGCTTCCCTTCATCAGGTAGAGCCCCTTCTGTGGCCAGCAGGGAATAGGAATCTGTGGACCAGCAGCAGACCTGAGCATCGGCTAGATCCAGCCTTAGGCCAGGAGGCCACCTCCTGTGCCCCATCTGAAGCCCTCAAAGCTTCACCACTGCTGCTACTGCATTTGACCACCTGTCATAATTCCCTGTACACTGCTGGAGAATAAGCAGCTCAGTTCTCCTGTGACCAACAGGTCAGTCTTTGTGTCTTTGCCTCTTTCCAAGTACTGTTTCCTACTGGTGTTCTCATGTGTAAAAATGAGGAAGACAAGAGAACTGGAGAGGGATAGACTCATTGTCAGGCTTAGGTCACAGCTAGGAAGTTGAAGGGATAATGAAAACCAGCAGAATCCCAAGGAGGGCTTCCTATCCTGTACAGCAGCAATTGTTCAGAATTAGAATTTGGAGTGTCTTAGTTCTAAGAATTACAGTCTCAGCTGCAGACTCTTCCACGGATGCTCTCATGCCTCATTAGGACTCTGCTCACAAAGTATCTTTTAGGACCAGGCATTACACAAGCATTACTCTTCCCACTGCAATTTCATTCCCAAGTCTGTGCATCAAAAGCAAATCCACTAACGTGTCATATTGGCATTTCTAAAGCAACCTTACTCCCATGAGAGCAAAAATCTCTGTTCAACATATGCAGTATGTACAGTCCAACAAAACCCTTAGATTGCACTGCAACCATCCATGCATTAGCAATTAGATGCAATCAACCACCAAGTGTTATTGTGAATTTTAAAGAAAATAATTAAAATAAAAATGTCTTATAAACTCATCCGTTTCCACACTGCAGATGTGACTGACAAGAAATAAAAGATTGTCTTTCCCAAAGAGCAAGAAGAGGCTTCCCGGGGTAGCTGCCCCCCTCTGACTGCCAGAGAAAGAGGATTTTGCACCCCACAGCGCACAGAAACCTGTCTGAGGGTGTCATCACCTCACACTGGATCTGGGCCAGTGCCTACGGTTTAGTAGAGTAGAATATAAAACAACATAATATAAATGAAAGATAACTCGTACATATATACAGCTTAATAAAGATGTTTGTGAAGTACTTGAGTTTTAGATTGTGTTTGCATTTATAGGTAGTTTCCTCAGAAATTCCCATTCTACTATCAGCTAACAAACTGAAAAGTTTGTTTAGATTACTGTTCTGCTAGATAAGATAAAAACAGAGATAACATATGCCATGGCAATTCACTGGCTTACAAGTATAGATACCATTTTATCACTTACCCCTGAGGCTGTGGTTTGTGTACTAGGGGAAGCATTTTTGCTACAGTCATCTGAGTTCGTCGAAGACGTGGAAGTTGGAGTCATAGGAACTGCATTATTGCTATTATTACCTGTAACAGCAGCAAACCAAGTCAGAACTGTGTCTCCATATGAACACATCTGTCTCTTAGCAAAAATTATATAATTATATTTACCAGAGCATGACTTTGTCTTAGATATGTTCTTTGGTTTCCGTTTCCTGGTTTGAATTCCCTCTTTTTTCATAGCAAGGGGTCGAGGCACCTAAAGGAGAATGTCACATTTTGTTTTTCAAAGTTTCCTCTGTTTCCTCTAGTCTTTATTACAGCCATTTGCTGTAAGCAAAATGAGCTGAAACTAACTGCTTGAAAGTATTATGTTTAATTTGTTATACAGTCACTATTTATACTGGATTACACATTTCTTACTTCTAGACCCATAAGCAGAATTGATGTCCATTTGAATATACAAAGGAGAGACCATAAGATTAGATCATATGATTATTTTAGACACCAATACCACAAATGCTTACACTTTGCCCTACCATGGACACCTAGACCTATACTTTCCTTTGAAAAACCACACACGTGCAGGAGCTTTGTGCATTCATAGAAGCTTGTGGAGGGAGTGTATTTATGATCATGGCTCACTGCTGTAATTACTGGGATATAGCTAGATTTTAGTAGCGCCATAAAGACTAACAGAATTTTAGTCCAGTACAAGCAGTCAAGAACTAAACCCATTTTGCTATAGCATCTGAAGAAGAAAAATCTAGTCTAAAAAAGATTATACTAAATATATAGTCTTAGAAGTGCTTCAAGACCCCTTTCACTTTTACTGCATGGCTACATTTGCCTGGATTTAGGTTAAAGGAGCTGCAGTAACAGACATGTTGAATAAGTGCACTTGGTGCATACAACCCACACAGAGCAATGTATGAGTCCAGTAGCACCTTCAAGACCAATTAAGTTTTATTCTAGGTATAAACTTTCATGTGCATGCACACTTGTTCAGATAGGGTTGTGCAGGCTTTTTTAATAGAAAATTCCCAGCAGGAACTTATTTGCATAATACACATCTTGATGCCAAGCCAGCCAGAACTGTATTCCTGTGCGTTCCTGCTCAAAAAAAAGCGCCCTGGAGTTGTGATTTAGCCTTGCACATGACAACATTGCTTGGTGGGCTGACTCAGAGGTCTCTTCCATTCAACATAAGGAATGACTGTCATTAGCTCTGTGAAGGTGATTACCCAAGAGGGTGGGCGGGGGTTGGGGAAGTGGTTCTGCCTTCAGTCTCACTTGCCTTTCCTTACTCACACTTCTCATCAACCTAATAAGTGCAAAAGTAGCAACTCAACCACGGGGTTTCATGCTTTGGATTTTTTTCTTGGAGTGCTAAATACATGTATGAGTGATTCTCTTGGACCTTGGCAATGTGTAATGCCACAGATTTCTCCAGTGACATTCTCCCAGATCAGTTAACTGCTGGGCACAACTGCATGCTTGTGTGCATCAAAAGAATGTCCTTCCTTTCCTCCCAAGACTGTCCAGCAGAGTGTGTGATATGGATTGCCCATGTAACTTAATGCACATTCCATCTGAGGAATGGCTGCAAGATGGAGTGCCCATGAAACATGCATCAAGCAAAGACTGAAATAGCTCTGGATAATACTGAAGTAGCTACATACCCCATGAAGTTTCATATAGAGGCCACAAGCATTGCAAACAGGCTCTCCTTCTGCATTCCTGCGCCAGAGGGTGGTGGTTGTAGTGTGACAGTTGGCACAAGACAAACCCAGTCGTCTTGAAGAAGGCTAGAAGCAAGTATGAGAAAAGTCAAATCAACACAAAAACAAAGTGTCTTAATAAATGCTGCAAGAATGTATCTACTGGCCTATTGGTGACTTTAACTCCTGCTCTCTCCAGGTATGAAATTAAAAAAGGACTATAAGATACCAACTAACTTCAAAGAGGACTTTTACAGTGGAACTGAAATGGTTTCAAGCTTTTATGACCACTTTTCCCAAAACCTGCAGTTAATCCAGTATGTTCATGGGTTTCAATGGGTTTAGAGTCTAGACACTAGTACTTCTGCATAAGATTGCACAATTGGTTTGGGAATATTATTCATTGAGCATTTACTTAGAATTAAGTCCCATTCAGTTCACTGGGATTTACTCCAAAATAAGCATGCATAGGACTGCAATTTTAATCACCTTTGCTAATTCTAAAAGACCGTGTGTATGGGGGGGAAATTAACATTCCAAGTTGCTCTGGAGAACAGGGTTTTCCTCTTTGTGTAGTTGGGGTAGAGGGGGTGTCAGTAAGGTGGTGCTTAGCAGAAAGGCTTGAAGTATAAACAAGTCATTTATGACACATTTCAGTGGAGTTTGGAGCCAAGATGAAGCAACTTTACATCAGAAATAACTGTACACCAAAGAGCTTTACAACGGTAGACCATAGATCATAAGTGAAGCCAGTCTCATAAACATGTGAAATGAAGGTGAAGGGGTTGTAAAGTTTCCTGTAGCAAGTGATCTCTTTTACATTAATCACCCTCAAGGAATTCCAGCTACATCATAAATCTGTTCTTTTGCACAAGGATTGCACTATTAAAAAAGAATCAGTGACCCACTGCAGCTTTACAAATGCAACCAATTTGCACAGAAAACTCTCTTCTACATATCTGTACTTTCCATCCAAAAGTGTAAATGATGACATCCTCCCCAAAGAAAGAGTGAATTAACAAAGATTCCACCCTTCCTTTTGCAAAAGTTGCTTTTGGCTTGGTAGATGTATTTATCAACATTGGTTCCTCAGAAACAACTAGCACATGGACAAAAAATTACCATCTTCAGTCTTGTTTGTGTATCAATCATCAATTAACTAAGAGCTCTGCTTTTACCACTAAAAATTCCAAATTAAAAGCATGTGTATTTCCTTCTACGCTGGAGGTGATCAGTCACACACCACTATTGTAGAAATACTTTTACTGCTACTCCTGCGATTATGGTCTTAGACTCTTGACTCATTTAAAAATATTTCTAGCACCTATGGTTGAAATAGGACTTGAGAGCAGTGTTCTCTCTAAATTGTGCATGTGAGCATCTGCTTATTAGCACAGGAAACCCGGCTCTGCAGCACTCTGGAGCCACACAAGGTCTTGCGCTGCCCATTGCCCATTTTAAGATCACAGCAGTTATATTCTACTCAGGATATTAACTGCTCCACTAAGTTAGGGGGGGAATTAGAGGGAACACTACTTATAATGACTGCCAAATACTCAAATGGCTCTGCAGAAAACTGACCAATGTTTAATTTAGTTTTTTTCCCCCTGTACATTTGTTCATTATTTGTTAATATTTGGAGCTGACAATACTATTGGCACATTTAAGTTTAGGCTATGTATATTTAAAACAAAATTGTAAATAATCAACATGAACAAATAATGTAAAACAAAAAAAATGCTAAAGTAAGAGTACAAGCAACAGCTTGCTAGCGGTAAAATAGTTCACAACTAAATTTCTATTGACTTCAATTGACATGAATTAATTTGTGTTCATATTATGTTTTTCTAAAGGAAAAGCATTAAGCAAAATGCATTCATGTCTAGCTTCTTCATGTTCCCTTTCAACCAATTTTAACTGGTCCATGTAAAGCAGTAAGGGCTTTTTTTCCCCAGCAGGAACACACAGGAATGCAGTTCCGGCTGGCTTGGTGTCAGGGGGTGTGGCCTAATATACAAATGAGTTCCAGCTGGGCTTTTTCTACAAAAAACCCCCCTGAAAGCAGTAGATATCTGTGTGATACTTGAAATTTGGCCCTGAATTATATGCATTTTCAAATGCATATAAAAAGGGGGGCATGGGAACTCTTGTTCATGAAACCACATGGATGAGTGAAAATGTGTTTATCTTTAAACAACCATAAGACTCCTGCTTGTTTTGACTACAAGTGACTCAAATGCCTAAGAAACATTTTAAAACTTGCTCAGCAAGATCTTTAATGATCATCTTTAAAATTATGCTTCTTGCACTGAAGATACCGTAAGGATGTGGCTACATCATATGTTATATACCACTTTGCTACATAGTTAAAAGCAATAAGTTCTTAAATTTTAGATTTAAAGTTGGAAAATGATCAATTAAAAATACAAATTATTTCCACATTGGGAAAGCATCGAAATACATACCATTTATTACTATGAACATTATGCACATCACGCCCATGTTTGCTCTCTTATATGATTTATGTGTGAAATAATACATTCCATCTGCTTCCATAAGAAGTCAGATTTTCCTGCAATCTCTACTAGAGAAGCAGAAAGGAGTGGGGGTTGCGGAGAGACCTGGGAGAGAGCAGCTGATTCATTTTATTCCTGCTAATGAGATTACGAATAGGTTCTAGATGGTATCAAGTCTGAACTTTCCCTGGAAGCTAAAATGACTAAACTGAGGTCACATTATGAGAAGACAGGACTCAGTGGGAAAGACAATAATGCTAGGAAAAGTGGAAGGCAGCAGGAAAAGAGGAAGGCCCAACGCTAAATTGATTGATTTGATCAAGGAAGCCATGGCCCTCTGTTTGCAAGACCTGGACAAGGCTGTTAGTGCAAGGATGTTTTGGAGGTCATGGTTTTCATAGGGTCACCATAAATCAGAAATGACCTGACAGAACTTAACACACAGTGAGATTACGCCATATTAGGTGAAATAAGGTAGATAGCCAGCTGCAAAACCCTAACAGTAATTAACTTTGGGAAGCTCTTTGGATTCAGGCTATGTCATTGCCTGGATGAGGCAAGTGTGAATCTAAAAATTGCATTGTCTGCCTTGAGAGATTTGTTTGTATGCTTGTCCTTGAACAGGCTAGTGAAGATGACACATCCTAGATAAATTAAAGCATATTACCTCATAAATAGAATGGGATTAAATGAAGAATAGTGCATGATTTTATAAAATATATTGCAGCTAGAGATGGCAACTTCAAAAAAGCCTGAAATATAGTTCTGTCCCATTGCCAGCAGAAACTCATTTGCATATTAGGCCACACACCCCCATTGCATCACCATTGTTTCACACAGGGCTTTTTTGTAGGAAAAAACCAGCAGAAACTTATCTGCATATTAGGCCACACCCCTTGATGCCAACCCAGCTGGAATTGTATTCCTGTGCGTTCCTGCTTTTTAAAAAGCCCTAAAGCCAAAAGTAGGAGAACATAGATAAGCAGCCACCTTTTGAATATAATGTAACTGTGTAACTGTGTTCTGTAAGACACTACACTTAGGTTATGCAAATATCTATATTCAGGAAAATACTGCACAAGTATACAAACAATATAATAAGTTATACACAATGCTAGACAAATGCAAGTGTCCAAGCAGGTCCTTAAAGCAATAGCACATGATTCTCTTTGTAGCTCAGTGTTCCATTCTCACTTGTTGTAAACATGCTATAAATCAAATGCAGTATATCGTACAATGCGATTTCCAGATATCTGAGCGTTTCAAGAATGGAGCCCTTTGTCAGGTAGGTTAACTTCATCAAGGGCAACTCTCCCAATAAAAAATCCCTATACTCCAAAGAGTCTTTTTCACTCAAAAAGAAGAATCTTTCTTAAGAGGATCAAGTTCTGCAGAAACACAAATGGGAGTTGTGCAAGTGCATCACTGTGGCATACACAGCTTTTTACAAATCACTGCTTAACCTTTTTCTTTGCTTTAGTTCCTTTACAAAGAATGGCAGTACTTACATTTGTTTACTTCCAGGGCAGATGAATTTAAGTTGTCCCAGAACAGAAATAGTCAGGAATGTCTGAGCTATTTTTCATAAATTGCTTCATTCTAGGGAACTGTTAGTTTCTAAACTCACTGCACACTGACATGCTTTGAATTCCTGAAAAATCCAGCCTTAAAATCTCCAGGCACATTTGAAAAGAGTGAGATTCTCAACTGTGTTTTTATTAAAAGGGGTATGTGTGTAGCTCTTATGAACCGGGAAAGAATGCTTGTCAACATAACCTCAGTCATGTCCTTTCACTGGAAACCAACCACAACTATATACCAAACTACAGGCTGGCCACCCTCAACATTTACATGAAAAACCGAAAAGGGAGTCATTTACGCCCACCTCTGCTTCCAAATTGTTTCAGCGGGGCAACTTTGTCATTCTGTAGAAGTAGAACATTTGAGTCCAGTAGCACCTCAAAGACCAACAACATTTTCCAGGGCTTAAACGTTTGTGAGTCAAAAGTCACTTAATTAGATGCCAATGATGCAGATACAATTTGTTTCCAGATTGGTGTGCTTTAGATCACAGCCTCAACTGTCTTTTATTTTCAAACCAGTCCTCACTATACTAGCCTGGATCCAAAGTGTCACGGTGGCTCATGCAGTGGAAATGTACCCACTTGTCATGGAACATTTAAAATATACTTTGATGCACTGTTTTTTTCACTGAACAGCTGATTTCCCTTCTTTTGAAACACCCATCAGTTCCAAAAGCTTTTTCCCCCATGTAGTGTTGGGAGCTGCTGTCTGAGAAGTCTAAAGCTTCCCATCTTGCAGAACCAGTTTCACAGCTCGTTGAATCCTCACTAAAGAGTTTCAGATTTGTGGTGGTGTCACCTAATCCAAAAGATTCTTTTTTATTATTACAAACGGATAACAAAACACGTACATTCACTGTAAATATATTGCAAGAACTCTTGTACACTGATTAGTATATTTGTTCAGTTCCAATTATTTATAAATGGTCCTTCATTACATCCTGGAGAAATCACTCACTCCCCCAAAAGTGTGCACAGGACTGACGCCCTTTTGTTTCAATCATCACATTGGTCTACTTGGTGCCAGTCTGAATATTTTGTTTTGTTGACTATCCTCAAACATATAATTTATACTGTCATTTTTAAAGAGAATTCAGGAAAGATAGGGATAACATCCAAAACCAGGCTTGTAGTTGGGGTGCAACAACATGGAAAGTGAGCAAATATTCTTCAAGAGAAGCACTCAGAGTTTAGATGATAAAATATCCTTGGCACTCTAAGGAACTTGTGGCGTAAAATTTATCACCTTTCATGCGCCAGGCAGAGATCTGTATTCTCCTAATGCTTTGTTAGTCTTAATCTGATTCTACTATTAAACTGAGATATTTGTCCCTCTACCCTTTGTACAGTTTTGTCTGCATTTCCTGATAGCTTTTGTTACAATTTAATATTTCTGTTTGTGTGTGTTTTTCATCTTGTAATATTTTTAGTTTTTAAAAAATATTTACAATTATGACATTGTTTTTAGGATATTTTATACTTATTGTTGGCTTTCTGTGATTAAGCACTAGCATCTTCTTTGTGGCAAATACTTATCTGAATTTTAAGTCAGTTGTTTGTTATATTTTATGGATTTATTCTTTTAAATAGATATGAACTGCCTCAAGCACAAACAATCACATTTAAATTTATCAAATAATTGCTTTATTTAACAAATAATAAGGTATGTTTTGTGCCATGTGTAAGTGTACACAAATATCTACAGGGCAGTAAATAGAAAGAGACTTAATTCCTTGCTCAAATCAGGGGGCTATTCTTATATTTTGTAAGATGTCTTGATCACCATGATTCAGTGCTAGTGCCTCTTTCTAGGACTTAACTGTCAGACTTTTCATAGCAATCAGTAAGCAGAATTAAAATGATGTGCTTGTTTCCTTTGAGAAACATTCTCTTATTCCTGACAATCATACATACTTAAAGACTGAGTATGACCTAGCTTTTAAAAGTAAGAGCCTTCATTTTTCATTTATTTGAATGGGAGGGAAGTACATGAAATCAATGAAATTCCTATGCAGCAATCAAATGCACACTTACTAGGAAGTAAGCCCATTGTACTGATCCACCTAAAGTAAAGTACTCTGCATTTCCAGTCTATCTGTGTTTATCCAAAATCAGTCCCTATTCATTTCAACAGAACCACGGTGAACCACTGACTGATCCTGAAATCTTAAAAGCTCATATTAGACAATGCATTTTTAACACAGGAATGCAAAAGATGCCTGGGTTCTTGGATAAAGATGGCAGGGCAGAGGTAAAACAAGGTCCCCCATATTCCCTCCCCCAGGCACTCACCACTCTCTTCTGGGGCTTGATGAGGGGTCTGCTGAGGCCATTCATCTTGGTATACAGTCCACAGGCATTGCATAAATAGTTGCCAGTGCCGTCCCTTCTCCACAAGGGGGTCTGGATGGAGCCACAATTGACACATTCCCGGCTTTCGGACAGATCGTCTAGGAGGTCTGCAATGAAGGAGATTAGAAGGGTGGGTTACTATGGAAGTCAAGTAGGGGGACAACTACTTTTGAGGTGCCCAAGTTGTCTTTCTACAGGGGTTAAGATCTATCCTCTGCCCAGTTAGATATGCTGAAATCGTAATTGGAAGCAAGTCTCACTGACCACTATGCAACTTGTTGCCCCGTGGGCTCCAGTTCTCTGCACAGTCCTCTCAAGTCAACCCGCTTTCTTTCTCAGTGAATGTAGCTAGTTGGATTACTAGTGCCTAAAACCACTGAATCTGTTTCAGTTCAAGAAATTTCCTGAAATATGACTGACTTCTATTCCCATATCTTGAATTGTTTTACCATCTTAATATTATCTTCCTCTGTTATGGTTCAAAAATGATGCTCCACTTCTCTGCTTAAATTTAAAAAACAACAATCTGATGTTAAATCTGTTTAGGCAAGATCTAACATAAATCCACACATTTTAAAATTATTATTTCAACTGAAGTTTGTTCCAGGGACAAGATGTTGAGCAAGTGAAGATAGTCCATTTTTGTTGTTTTTGAGGGGGACAAGGGGGGGGGGGCAAGGTCAGATAGACTTGACAATTTGACAGGAGGGGAATTTCCTCCTCAGACTCCCTCTCAACCTTTTCTATCTTGTTCCACCATCATTTTTAAATCAGTCTGTATCAGCTGTAGGGAGGAGAAAACTGGGTGTTTTTCTGCCTCTTTACCTGGGCCGAACTACTGAAAGAGACGCTTTTCATTAACGTTTTATGGCAGCTGTATAAGACCGCTTTCGGCATGAAAACACCCCTCCCTTTCTAAAGTGCGATTCTTCTTGATCCCCGCTTTCTCTCCGCTGCTACCCACCCCCACCCCCGATTGTTTCTTGAGCTGCGCCACTCCGAGCAACTCACTCGCCAGCCCTTTAGGTCCCGCCACTGATCTCAGAGCGCCTTTCTTTCGAACCACGACGGCAGCCTCCGGATCAGACGCGATTTAGCACGAGCGGTTTGGTTTTGTTGTTTTAAACAACCTCTACTCCCCCGGTCTTCTTGCTGCAAGTGAATGTCAAAATGAACGTGCCACTGGGCTTGAAACCCAGCTCCGGCCGCGGCGTTTAGGGGGGATTTTATGGAGGACTTGGCGGCCGAGGAAGACCGAGACGCCGCGGGTGGGACCGGGGAGGGAGGGGGCTTCTGGAAGGCGAGGCTTTCCTTCGGCGGCCTCGGGCGATTCCAGCCCCTCCGATGTTTCTGGGCGGAAGACGGCCCCAGATCCAGGGGGCTGGCCGGAGTGGGGGGGGGGGGGCGCCCAGGACCCTGGGGAATTGGCTCGCACTGAAGGCGGCCGGGTTGCTCCCCGCCTAAGCAGGCCTGAGACTTGTGGGTCGAGTTCGGCATTTCCCCACCAAAGCCAGGGGGTTGGGGGCTGTTGTCCGTCCCCGCATCCCCTCCTGGATTGATCTCGGCGGGCCATTCCCGGCTCGGGCCACTTCAGCAGGGCGGGCGACCGAGGGGTCTGATCCCCCCCCCGGAAGGCGCCGCCGCCGACGGTTGCAGCCCGAAGTCGAGGGGGCTGCCTGCCAGACCCCTGCCGAAGGTCTCCCGCTGCCCCTTCTGGGGGAGGGTTGTTGGCTCAGGCCGGGCGCGCCCTCGAAGGGGCTGGGGCTCGGGGCGAGCAGGGCTGTGGTGTCCTCTCTCGGATTGCCAAAGAGCCCGGCGCTTTGAGAGCAAAGTCCACGGAGCGACGTGGCCGTTTGGAGTCGCAGCGGGGCTTGACGGCGGCCTTCCGAGCAGAGGGACGGAGCCCTTCGGGGCCACCCCAAGCAGAGGCAGGCGGACTCCCTTTGAAGGGCGCTGCCCAGGATCGCTCTCTCGCCCCCCCCTCTCTCGCCACTTCTCCCCAGAGACAGCGAGAGGCCACTGGCCACCCACCGTGCCTTTGCCCTCCGACGACCCAAGAGCAAGCCAGAGCATCGGCTGGGCTGCCGCGGGGGTGTGGTGTGTAGATCCCCTGCCGCCCTCCCTTCTACGGGGACGCCAGCCGGCTTGGGAGATGGGGAGGGGGCCAGGCTGGGGCCCGGGGCTTCCCGGGACGGCACTAGCGGCTTCTCGCCCCCCGGGACTTGGCGGCGCAGCAGCGGGCGGCCGCGCAAGGGCCCCTCGTAAATGCCAAGCGCGCCGGGCCAGGCGCCTCTCTCCACGACGCCCCCAGCGGGGCCTCTCTGCCCCGTCCCCAGGAGCAGAAGGCTTTGGAAGCGCCTGGGGCGAGGGCCGGCAGCAGGGGGGCTCCAGGACGCTGCAGGCCGCAGCAAAACTCCTCCAGGCCAGGGGACAACAGCCTGCCGCCACCGCCTCCCACCCCCGCTCACTGGCCAAACCTCGCCGCGGTGGAGGCGAGGGCTGCTAGGTGTCACCGACCTGCCAATGCTCCAGATTGCCCCGGCTGGCTGACTTCACAAGAAGACAGGGCCAGGTGGGCACAGCCGTCTTGGGCTGAAGCAGTGGAGCCAACGTTGCGCCCAGGGGCACCTTTCAGACCAACGCAGCAGGTATACCTTGAATAAAACCTTGCTGGTGCCGCTGGACTCAGTATTTAAGAACATACATAAGAGAGGCCATGTTGGATCAGGCCAATAGCTCATCCAGTCCAACATTCTGTGTCACACAGTGGCCAAAAGAAACAGGCGCCATCAGGAGGTCCATCAGTGGGGCCAGGACACTAGAAGCCCTCCCACGATGCCCCCCCCTTCCAAGCACCAAGAATACAGAGCATGGCTGCCCCAGACAGAGTTCCAACAATACGCTGTGGCTAATAGCCAGCCCCTAATGGACCTCTGCTCCATATCTTTATCCAAGATTAGAACTAGGTGAAGTAGACCACCGTCGTGGCCAGGGGGGGAATTTAGGCACTCCTGAAGCTTCTTGCAGTCAAACGTGGATCCAAGGAACTTCCCATTTCAACGGGACAACTTTATCTATTCAGAGCCATACTCCCAGAGAGATCGAGATATTGGGCTGGATCCCTCCCAGCCCTCTCCAAGTAGCCTCCCTCCAGCCTCAGCAGCCCCCCTTCAACTTCACTTACTTTGGAAAGAAGGTGCCTTGAGTTGGAGGGGTGCTAAACAAAAAGGCAGAGTATGAATATTTTAATAAATTAACGAATGAATAAATTTAGCTCAGTGGAGTGGTTGGGCCAGGGGCAGGATCCATTCCATCAGGAGAGCAGCAGAGGTGTTATTTGGACCATGTCACAGGGAGCAGCAGACTCCCTTCTCATGTGTTTCATAGAAGTGTGTGTCCCTCTATTAAATGTGGAGAACTTAATCCACATATTTATGTGGGGAGGGGGGTCCTCTTCTTTTAAGAAAAACTACTGGTGCCTGTCTTCTTTCTAAAATGTAAAGTAGACCTCTTGTTTCCAGCAACAGTTTTTCGTTGGCTACAATTTACTACCAAGACCGTTAATGGGTGGATCTTAATGATCCGTTTTATGAACTGACTGCATTTATAGTTTTGTGTGCATCTCCCTACAGCACTTGACACTAAGGTCCCTAAAACAGATAGTTAATTAAAACATAACGTTTTGCTTTGTTGAAAAGTGCTTACTTAATTAGTTGCTTAATAGGCTGCCTAAAACTCATGGCAGTAAAAATACTACCCCAACCCAAAGACACCTATAGGGCTGCAAGTGCAACTGATTTCAATAGCACGGAAATACAAGCAAAACCAACTGTAGCTGAAAGCCAGGAACTGCTATTTCAATCTTTTTTTTTTCCTAGAATACTACTTTGGCAAAAATGGTTGCCCTTTCTTTTCTCTCCAATTGTCAGTTTTCTTGCAGGAAAATGATGACATTAACAAGAACAAATTATTTTCCAGCCCTTTGGGTTATTTAGAAAACCATATTTTGTTATAAAACGAATTTTAAAAAATAGGGGAAAAATGCTAAACAAATATAGACGCCTGACAGCAATCTCCTGCACTGTAGGGAAGGCGCTTTCCTGGCACATCACAGCAGAGCCTGCGAGGTGGGGATTCCGTTCCCATTGGACTGGGGGGACATCATGTCTTTTCATGAGGATGTGCTTCCCAGTCTGGAGCCCACCCGTAGCGACTGGCAACAGGAGAAGGGGGTCAGGCTGAGTTCCACTATATTGCTCCCCCCACCAGCCCCAAGCATATCTGTTGGTTAATGACCAAAAGGAGAACCCTGGAATTCCTTATCAGTTATCAGAAGGACAACTCTTGCAAATAACCTACATGAATACAAATAAAGATTTTAAATACTGAATATTATCCTATCTATAGCTATTATTATTAATTTAAATCCAACATGCCCAGGTCCTCAGGTATCATATATAAAACTATTTCAGTAGGTTTTCATCCCACAGAATGGCTTTTTGTCCCTGAGCCTGATCTGGCTG
This sequence comes from Heteronotia binoei, assembly GCF_032191835.1. Taxonomy (NCBI): domain Eukaryota; kingdom Metazoa; phylum Chordata; class Lepidosauria; order Squamata; family Gekkonidae; genus Heteronotia; species Heteronotia binoei. Next base: position 80,910,573 of record NC_083229.1, read on the forward strand.
CCCCGGGGATGGGGAGGGGAGGCTTTCTCTGAGCTCTCCAGCCTGCCGAAGAAGCCGCGGCAGCCACTCGGGCACTTCTAGAGCAGCATCCGGGACGATTCGCTCACCCCTGCTGACCAAGCTGGAGAGCCCGGGCAGCCTGACCTGGGGGACGGCAGAGGCCAGCCCTGGCAAACCACCTCTGAGCCTCTCCGCCGGCAGCTGGGACTGCAAAGAACAGCAAGTCCAAGCGGTGATGCCACCCTTCACCTCAGAGTTCCCTGAATCTCTTCGAACAGCGTCTGAGTCCAGCCTGGCAGCCTTGAGACCAACGACGCTTTATTCAAGGCATGAGCTTTCGTGTGCAACAAGCACACTTCCTCAGAAATCGATTTGGTCGCCTCTGTGACTATCCTATACTGTGGAGGGAATGGAAGCGGAGAGATTGCGGCTGATCTATTTTATTGATTGATTGATTGATTGATTGATTTATTTATTTATTTATTTGCCTTCGACTTATATCCCGCCCATTCCAAAACGGACTCGGGGCGGTTAAGCCCCCCCCCCCCCCCCCATTGCTCAGTTGCAGAGAAGCCTCTTCCGCCAGCTACAAAGCCACCTTTACTCTACTCTACAGGCAGATCTGATTGGCCTGATTTCTCGGATTCTCTGTGGCAAAAATGGCTGAAGTCAAAACACGGTAGAAAGTCTTGCATCACTATCCTCCTGCTTATTGAGAGGGGCCACAGGGTCAGTTCCTTGTTCCTTGGAGCAAACTACAGTCCAGAGAGGCAACAGCGAGGAAGCTGCGTCTCACACCCAGGTCCGAAACTTCTGAACTCTGCAGCCTCAACCCCGTTGGTTTAAATGGACTTCCTTTCAAGTTCTGTGCTTCGGGCTGGAGCACAGCATCGCCGGGTCTCAGGATTGGGGGAAAGGGTTTTCAGATCACGCCCCAAGTACAGACTGGACTTGAACAGCCTGAGCGAATTAGATCACAATAAATCTCACTGAATTATCTCTCCTCGATCAGGAAGGGGGCCTTCATTTCTCATGGCACATCGGAGGCGGCAGACAAAGACATCTCTTTGGAGTTCAAGAGAAATGCAAAAGCAAAGTGAAAGAGCCCCGGGCCTGTTCTCACCTCGGGCTTTGGGAGTTCAGGGACACCTTTTGGGGATCAGCTGAGAGGCGTTTTTGATGACAAGGGCACCACCAGCGAAATGCTTCTTTTTTCCTATCAGAACTATCTCAGCTCCCTCTCTTTGTAACAAAAGGCCCTTCAAGGAATCATGCCATATTGTTATATTAATTGGGGCAGGGAGATTTGCCTGAATTGCAAAACCTAGCCCCACACCCCATCCTGATTTGGTGAAAAGAAATTTCAATGAGGCCTCTCTAACTTATCGGTTGCTTTGGAAATTCACCTTGAAAACACGTCGTTGGTAAAAAAAAGGCGCCTGAGAAGCTGTACTGTTTGCTCTGGGAAGGCTAATCAATCGGCTCCGAGGAATGCGGTTGATTCATTAACCTGAACCACCCTTCAACCTTCGGAAGTTGACTCCAAAAGGAGAAGCCCCGACAGCCCGCTAGGTTTCCTTGCGGGTAAATGGGCGCAGGCTTGCCGCTCCCGGGAGTGGCCGGGGCCTGCGGGGCCTCCAGGGCTCTCGACTCTTCCTTTCTCCCCCCTCCCCCCCTTTCCCTTTTGTTTCCTTTTTTCAGACAGGGGAAGACAATAAGGCCCCGCCTAGGGAACACCCAAGCGCTTACACGGAGTGAAAAGCTTCCAGGCGTCAAACCCTGAAACCCATTCCGACCACTCCCGCCCTGCTGGAGGCGCAGGCAGCGCCATCGAGGGCCTGAAGGCTACTGGGCGAGGCGGGAGCTACTGCAACCAAGCGCGGGACCCCTTCTGCAGAGGGAACCAACCTGCGGGGCTTTTTCGGGGCGGGGGGGGAGGAGATCTTTCTCTCCTCATTCTTTGAGACTCTCCCCTCCGCGGTCGCTGGTCAGACCCGAAAAGCTGCCAGGCAAGCAGGCCCGAGAAAACGGCGAGCTCCTGTCCCCTCGGTAGCCTCGCACCCCTCCCGCCTGCCCGACTCCCTCCCTCCCAAAGGCAGCAGCCCCTGAAGGCCGCCGGCCCGGAGAAGTCGAAAGCGGAGGGCGTCTGGGCTGCTGGGCCAGGAGCTCCCCCAGGCCGGATCTCGGGCGCTCCTTTCGCCCCAGTTCTTAAGGAGCGACTAAAGAACGTCGCCAGGCCTCCTAGGCTTGGAAACCAAACTCAGACCAAGACCAGTTTCGCACTAGACCTTTAATCGTGGTTCAGCCCCGTCCCCAAACTGACATCCTACCCGAGAATCAGAGAAACCAACTCGATGCCTCTAGGATTTGTTCTCTCCAAATATTCCCCGGCGGAAAAAGTGCGTCTTTTTCAGGTGCGCCTGGCCCCATCGGGATGGATGCCCCCTTCTTCCTAACAGAATTGCCCTAGGCTAACAACGACATGATTATATTACCGTTTTAAAATGTTTGGTTCTTGCTTTGGGGACTAGCCTCCAATTAATTTTGTCACTAGTTACAGCACCTGCAATATAACACCTTTACACTTTGCCTGTGCCTTTCACGGTGTTCACTTCTGCCTACTAAAAAGATTTCCCATCTATCTCTTCATAAAGAAAAGAAACAAAACGGTTAAAATGGAGGAGAGGGGAACGATGTTTGGAGTCCCCGTTGGAGAGAAAGGTGGAGAATAAATCTCTTCAATAAATACACAAAATCAAGCTGTATCTAAAAGGGGGTTTACAGCTCCGTTAGAAAGAGGCATGAAGATTTTCCCATGTAACCTCAAAGCATGAGGCGATAGAAATTGTAACTGACAAGCTTCCAAGCAAGCTTGTATGACTTTTCGGTGGCTAACCCTGCAATCCTAAACAGAGTTCAGGCCTTCTAAACCCATAGACTTTAATGGGTTTACAAAGTTATAATTCTGTTTAAGATTGTACTAGATTCCTTTAAAAATGCATTGTTGTGCACAATTTTAATTAGCCGTCCTACATCAGTCTTCTGGTTTGCTTTTCATTATAGTTCTAACAGCCTTGGTCGGGGTACTGGCATTTTTGTTGGGATTTTCTCCCCAAAATAACTCTCCTCCAGTGTCCTAAATTGGCTACCAGCAAATCCTGTTGACATACTTGAACCAACTTTCAAGTCAGGATCAGGCTGCTGAGCCAATTTCCTTTCAGGAAAGCACCCCACACTTTGAGAAGGGAGAGGGGGCAGCGGGTTGATCAGGAAGAGAGAGCAAGGGTTTGTGGCTGGGCCTTCAGATTGACCAGTTTTGCACCAGACCTTTAATTCTGGTTCAACTCTGTCCCCAAACTAACATTCTACACTAGAATCAGAGAAACCAACTGGATGACTCTAGGATTCCATGATTTTAGAACGGAGAATGTCAGCTTGAGGACAGGGCTAAATCAGGATTAAAAGTCTAAAGCAAAATTGGTCATTGTGCTGCAGGAAACAATGCTGCACAGGGCTGGATAAGCCTCTCAGATTTGTTTTCAAAGAGAAAAAAAGTTCTACAATGAAGTTCAACCATCCTATCTAAAACAGACACTGGTGAATTTTTTCCCCTTAATAATAATAATAGTAACAATAAGAACAATAAGTTATTGTTATTACTACTATTATTATTATTAAGGGGGGGAAATTACAATAAGAACAAGAAGTTATTGTTATTATTCAGTATGAAATATTTTCCACCATCTATTTAAGACAAATTCATTTTTTCAATTAATTGTTTTCAACTGCCAACAGCCTGGTGGAGGGAGGGTCCCAATTTTGTCCACTGGGACGAAACAAGGGTCTACATGTCTACTCAGAAGTAAGGACTATTGTGTTCAATGGAACTGATTCCCAAGTAAATATTTTTAGGATTATAGCCTTAATTTTTTTTAAAAAAAATCATTAATGGCACCTGACAAATCCTGCCTATTCTTTATAATTATTTAGGTAGGCTACCTTATGCTTCTGGATGCCTGACTTTCAGATGTCAATATCAGATTTGGAACACTCTTAAATTTATGCCACCATAGTCATCCCCATGAGTCCTGTAGTAGCCCAGCTTTGTCTGAACCATTCTAATCCCAAAGTTCCAGAAATTAACAGTCTTAAATACTTTCTCATCCTTTAAGGACACAGAAGTTCCAAGGTCTTCTAAGAAAAAGCCAGCTTGTATAAAACATTTGAACGTTTTCCTGAAAGCCCATAATGGCCTCTTCTGCCTGAAGCCAGGTCCTATATCAATCTCAGGGTCAGGATGGTCGGAAGAGGATTTATCCACTGAGTAACTCCACATTTCCAGAGCCACCCAAGATTCCAGATCCAGCTCTGGCTGGCTGGGTGAAGAGTTCCACACTTTTGCCTCCCCCACCTCAAACGCACTTACAAGCATACCCAGCTACAGTCTGCCCCTCTCCAATTCTCACCCCAACCCCCTACTAGAAGTTGCACACAGATCCCCAGGGGCTGCCCTCTGAATGCAGAAAAGTGGGGAGGGGACAGAAAAGATGGCTGCCAACAGGCCTGGTCAAAAAATGTCCTGAGCTTGAAACAGAAGCTAATGTCTGTAAATGGGCAGCAGAAATGTGTTTGGTAGAGGTAAATAACCTCCCATTAAGGCCTCTGTTAAAGGGAAAGGACACCCCCCCCCTCCTTCCAGGCTGTTGGGGACCCTACACTTAACCCTTTCCCTGCCTGCCATTACTACACTCCAAATTGCCTTTCATGAAACATGCCTCTAAAGGAACATCACTCTACTACCACAAATCTTATGAAGAGGAAAGGGGAGTGGCCAGAATAGGAGTCCAGCTCTTTCTCTGCCCTTTGTCCTTTTGTTCATCCAAAGTGCCACTTTTGATGCTGTCAATTAGGCAAGTTTACCCACCTGTCTATTTATTATAAATTAATAAATCTGGAATAGTCATCTCTGGTATTCCATTTCTATCGTAAGTCATTCAAAGGGATTCAAATCTCCACTCTTCAGAGAAACAGGGGTCTGATCCAGCCAGATGTAACCATTTGAGCCTCCGTGATTTCAGTGAGAAATGCTTAGGGCTGTGCTCTTAAACACACTTACTAGAAAGCAAGTCCCACTGAAATTAATAGAACTTCTTGCTTGTTGAGGAATACTCTGCCTGTCTCTTCCATGATACTTTCATATACTTTCCCAGCAGATATTAGTAGCATTGATCCCACTGAGGGCTGCTGTATAAATGCTTAATACCAGTGTGATGAGCTCAGTCTACCAGCAGGGAAGTGGAAGTCTGTTCCCTCTGAACTGGAGAGCCCCCGCTGGCTGCTCTCCCCAGACCTCGGGAACTAAGCAGGGTCGGCCTTGGTGAGGATTAGAATAGGAGACCACCAAGGAATACCAGGGTATCTACGTAAAGGTAGGCTATGGCAAACAACCTGTCTGAATAACTGTTGCCTTAAAAACCCTACAACAGAAGAAGAAGAACTTTCTAGGAAAAGGCTGACAGTGGCCCAGCTAAGAGCACCCAGCAATTCAGAAAAGGACTGGGAAGGAGAGAGAGAGAGCAGGAGGAAGTTGGGCAATATCTTGCACAAGATGGAGCAGTGGGGAAAACGGGAGGGGGGGGCGGCATTCGTACTGGCAATCAGTCCCTTAGGATTGTGAGTGGGAGGCCTCATCAATAATGCCTTTCTGCACACAAAACACAACTCTCCAGCGTCCATTCCTTCTCCTAGACCTGCAGGGTACCCCAGAGACTGACTGGGCAGAATCACTGGCAGGGTCCTGTTGCCCGAGACCCTCCGCAAGGGGTCCGTGGGGACTGGCCGCAGCCTGAAATGAAACCAAGTGCCCCGGGCGGGAAAGGCCGGACAGCAGAAGTTCCCAACCTCCTCGCGTGGATTCTCGGTGCTTAATGCCTTTCTCTGGCTCACCAACCGGCTCCACATAACGCGAAAGGGCCTAGTCGTGCCTGGCGGCCCCTTCCTAAAGGCTTCTTCAGTCACAGCCGAGCTACCCAGGCTCCCGAAGGGGCTCCCGCGCCTCTCCCGCCGGGCTCTTACCTGCACTGGAGGGGCGCACGGCGAGGGGCGGCCGGCTGGGCAGGCAGTGGAGCACGGAGTTGTCGAAGGGGCCGGCGGGCCAGCTGGGGGGCCCGAGCTGAGCACCGACGTAGGGCCCGTAGTAGGATCCGTTCAGGGGCCGGAACTGCTCGCGGGGATTGTAGGCTGCTGCCGGGTCGCGGGCGGCGCCGCTGTGGGCGGGCGAGGGGCTCCCGGCCGAGTAGGCGAAGCGACCGGCAGCGCAGCCCCCGCTGTAGACGGACGAAGGGCTCTCGGGGGCGGGCGGCGGCGGCCAGGCTGGCTGCGGTCCCCCTTGGCCCGTCCCGGCGGGGCTCTGCAGGTAGGGCAGCATGGAGCCCACGCGGGTGGTGGGCACGTAGACAGGCGAGCCGGCGGCGGCAGGGGAGGCGAAGCCGGGGGGCGCAGGGCCCTCGTAGGCGCCGCCGGGCAGGCTCTGGTGAGGGTGGTACATGTCCTCGACCGGCGGCTGCGGCGGCGGCGGGCCCGGCTCCGGGCTCAGCTTGGCCGATGCGCGGCTGGACCACAGCAGCTTGTTGGCCTGATCCAGGTCGGCGAAGAGCAGCAGGTCCTCCCAGCTGGGCAGGCTGGACGGCGCGGACGCCAAAGAGACAAAGGGGCCGCGCAGGGCCCTTCCCTCGGCCAGGCTCTCGGGCTTGGCGGTCCGCGACGGGGAGTAGCCGGACGGCGACGGGGGCGAAGGCAGCTCCCGGCCCGGGGGCGCGTCGGGCCCGCAGCGCTTCAGCAAGCACCAGCCGCCCTCTGCCAGGGCCATCCAGCCCTGCGGCGCTCAGCTCCGCCTCTCCCCTCCGGCTCCTCCGAGGCTGGCTTCTGCGAGGGAGACACAAAGAGAAAGAGAAAGCCAGTTAGGGGGCGGCCGCCTGCCCGGCGACTCCCAGAGGACCTCTGAGCACGTGTAGAGCGCCGCCTAGGCACCACGGTCCGCCCCCCCGCCCCGCCTTCGCTCGAGTTCTGCCTCCCCCTCCCCAAGCAGTGGCGGCAGCCAGTCTCGGGCCCCTCCCGACCTCCGCCAGCGCCACCAACCGAGGGCGAGAGTGGAGCCCACCCGACGGAGCCTGCCCTAGCCGCGGGTTCTCTGGCGAGCCCCTGAGTCCTGGGCCCTTAAAACAACCCCTTCAGCCACAGCCCCTTCCACGCTGACTGCCAGGCAGTCCCACCTCGGGCGGCTTCAGCAGCGGGCTGGGGGAGTCCTTCAGGCGCCTCTGCTGCGGCCGAGCCCGTCCGCCGCCTCCTTGGCGTTGGCCTCCCGGCCGAGGAAGGGAGGAAGTGACAAAAGCGGGGCGGGGGAGTTGGGCTCTGGCCTGGGCGAGGTCCCCTCCCCCTTTCCCCCTCCGGCTCGGCTTCGGGTTCAGCCCATGAGTCACCGCGCTGCGTTCCGGACTGCAAACAAGCAATTCAGGGCAGCGGGGGGGGGGGGGAGAAAGGTGCTGCAGAGCAGCCAGAGGCCTGTTCCGGGTTGCGTGTGTGTGTGTGGGGGGGGGGGGGTTGTGATCCGGATCAGGGGGGGGGTGCATTCTGACGGCGGGCCAAGGGGAGTCGTCGGCAGGAGCCGGAGGAGGAGACAACCGGTGCCAGCCTGCACCACCCCGCCTTCCTCCTCGCTGGCTGCCCTCCCTCCCGCCCTCCCGCCGCTCTGCCAAGGTTCGGCCCGCCGGTTCCAAGCCCCGAAAGCGCCACGGCGGCGCACCTTGGCCAGGGCACCGCGCCACGGTCAACAGCGAGAGCAGCGGCTCCCAGCTTCTCGCCGCCCAGCCCAGCCCAACCCCTGCCCCGCCAGCCCAACCCCGGCCTCCTGAAACCGCTCCCCCCCCCCGCCCCGCCGTCCGCGGGAGAACCGGCGTCCGACACCCCCTCTCCCCCCTCCCCACGGCCACAAGCCCCGGCCAGCGCCGCCGTCCCAAGCCCGCGTGTCTCCCTGTTCGCGGAGGCGGCCAGAGGAGCGAGGCCCCTCTCTCTCTTATCCCCCCCCCCCCCGTCCAGCCCAACCCGACGCACCTCTGGGCTCCTGCTGGAGCGCCGCAGCCGACGGGGTCCCTGGGGCCGGGCAAGGAGCTGCGCGGCGTCCAGCGGCAGGGGCTGTATAAGAGGGAGGGAGGGAGACGAGAGGGAGGGAGGAGGCGCCTCTCGGCGCCGGGCCGGAAAAGTGCAGCCAGCCGGCCCTGATTGGATTCAGGGCGCCCTCAACAAACAGGCCAGCCCGCCCGTCCGCCCGCCCTGCTGTCCAGCGGGGCTGCCCGAGCCAGCGCTAGCGCCAAGCAACCCCCCTCCCCACCGCCCGGCACAGGGAGCGGGGAGGGGAGGGGAGGCCGATGCCCGGGCCCGGCGGGGGGGGGGAGGAAGGACGGACGGAGCGACAGAAGGGGGACCGAGGCGCTGCAGAGGAGGACCGGCAGCTTGGCCTCGCCTCTCCCTTTCTTTTTCGGGAGTTCTGGTGGTCGGAGGGGCCCCTCTTGGAACTCTGGACAGCCGGGCAGGCAGGTCTGTCAATCGTCCTTCCCGGGTCAACTTTCGGGCTTCGCCTGGGACATTCTGTCTTTGGCCACTGAGCCCACCAACACGGCCACCTTCGGAGTGTCTTTGTTTTTACCCCCCCCCCCCCGCCGCCGCCTTTCTGGAGGCCTTTTCTTCTGCCGGAGCCCTCACGCAGCTGGCAAAGGATCCCAGGAAGATGTTAGAAGGGACCGACGGACCTGGATGCGGAGGGGCTGGTTTCTGTCACCGCCTGGCTTCCTAGGCAGGCGGGCCAACTTCTGGAGTTTCGGGGGGGGGGCAGAAGAGGTTCGCGGGGCCCCGAGCTCTCCCCGGAGACGCGGCTCTGTCTCTCTCCCTCTGCGCCGTCGCCGGCCTCTTATCTCAACTGCTGCGGGCGAACTGATAGGACACAGCGGGAAAGTGACTGGAAATGAAAGGGGCTGCGTCGCCCCACGAAGGGCCATCCAGCAGGGATCCGGCTTCATCAGGCGGGGCCGCGGCAGAACCAGCCTGGCAGAGCCTGAACGAAGCACAGCAAGACGGACGATGAACCGGGAGAATCAATCAGTTGGAGCGAATATTTATCAGGGCCACCAATCGGGAGGGGGGGGGCAGCAGCCCGGAGGGACCCGTCGGCTCAGGGGCTTGCGGGGAGGTCTTTTTTGGTCCGTGGGGATTGCTTCACGTCCCTTTGCGCGGTGCGCGTCCTGGAGAAAATCTGCTGTGTGCCGTCGCTGCGCAAATGCAGCAGCCCAGCAGGGAACGTGTCTTTGTGCGTAGGCCAGCGGGAAGGCACCGGACTCTTCCAGCACATTTCCTCAGAAAAGGGCCCCTCGGTTTCAGTGCAGCCTTTCCCCGACTGCAGCCAGAAAGGAAGAGTGGAGGGAACAGTCAAATCGAGAACGGTAGAAGGAACAAATAAAACGTTTCGAAACTGTATTGATTTATTTTTACTCGAATCGAAAGCCTACTTGGGAGAACCGAACCAATTTCGCCCCTCGACCTTTAATCCTGATTTAGCCCTGTCCCCAAGTTGACATCTGTCCTAGAATCAGAGAAGCCTAGAGTTGGTTTCTTTGATTCTCGTGTAGGGCAGTCTGGGGACAGGGCTGAAGCAGGGTTAAGGTCTAGTGCGGAATTGGTCCCAGTGTTTTCTAGGGGAATTGAGGTGTCGATCTGACCATTGCTTTGCTCGTTTGTTTTGCACAGCTCCGATGACCCGCACACAGTGCCCCCTCCCCCCGTCCTTCCCAAACGCCGCGTCTTCGCCGGGTGGAGCCGTTTGCAGCCTCGCCGGAGGGGACTCGAAACCCGCCGACCACTCGCGTCTTCGCCTTTCTGCGGTCGCCTGGCTGGATTCTGGGATGTTGCGAAACCTGCGGGGGGGGGGGGTGAGAGCCAAGTGGAGTCGCCTGCCACCCCACCCCTCGCCGGGGCCACCCAGCCCTTCTGGCGCCTGCTGCAGCCCAGGGCAACTTTGGAACTGGCTGCCGGGCCGAAATCCCCTTGGAGGGAGGGAGCTCTGCTTGTGGCTCTTGCTGCTCTTTCAGGGTCTCCCTCGGCTTTCTCTTTGCACTCCGAAGGGGAGCGACCTGCGAGTCGTGGGCCTGCGATCCCCCCCTCCCCCGCGCAGATCCTCTGCAGCCGCCCAGCCCCGCTGAGCCCTCCCTTGACTTCCCAGGCCCGCCACACTTTCCTTTCAATTTTGCCCAGGCGGGTTAGATTCGGAACTTCTTGCTGGCGGCACTACGGGCTTTAGGAGACCCTCCACCCTTCCCTCGCACCCGTCTATGGGGAACCCCGGGGGGGGGGGGATGGAAATGCGGCGCTTCAGAGGAGCCCCTTTCCCTCGACGGCTTCCCTTCCCAGGCGAGGGGCGACGCAAGCAGCACAGGGCCTCCCTGGGCTTGGGCAGCGGGGGAGAGGAGCGGCTGCCGAAATGTGGCCGGCTGATGTGGGGTCACCGTGTTCAGGATCGGGGCAAGAATGGCAAATGCGCCGAAGAGCGCAGCGTAGAGCTTCCTGTGCTTTCTTCCCAAGGGGGCCTCCTGCAGCGGGCAGACCTGGCCGTCGTTGGGAACGTCTGGGGGCCATACTGATCGCCTGCCTCCCTGGTGAGCTGAGAAAGCCCAGTGGTCGACGGAGCCCAGTGGTCGACCGAAGGCTGCCTCCTCTCCGTGGCTGCAGGATGAAGGGCGATGCGCAGCACATGCCCCCCCTCCTCGTGCTTGCAGGTTTTTCGACCAACCAGTGACTCTCCCCCCCCCCCCCGCCAGAGCTCTTCTCGGTTGCTTTGAGCCGAGGGCAGCCCTTGCCCAAAGGACCCCGATTGGCGCTCTGGAGCGGCCACGTGGCGGCCTTCTGCAGCCCAGCCTGGCCCAGAGCGAAGCGACTGGCTGGCCAGGGCAGGGGCCCAAGGCCCTTTCCTCTTCAACTTGCAAAAAGGCCAGCGAGGCTTTTGGGTGTCCAGCCAGCCTGAGGGGAATCAGGTTTCGGAGCCCCCTCCTGCGTCTCTGCAGGAAAAACACCGAGGAGGAAGCAGGTTCGACGCCTCGCCAATGCAGGCTGCAATAGAATGGGGGTCGCGAGCAGGCAGGCAGAAGGAGAGCTAGTTGCCTGTCATCTGCTGGGGGGGGGGGGGGGACCCCCACCTGACTTCATCTTCCCGGCGGCTGCCCCGAACTGCCCGAAAGACGCAGGTCCAAACTCAAGGAACTCACGCCATCCGTGTTTCCCGGTGGTTTCCCACCTCTCCTTTAAAAAAAGCTTAGTTTCGAAAACTCCTTGGGGTGCTCATAGTGGGAGCGTGTTCTGTTCCAAGGACTGCAATGTGTCTTCTGACAAAATTACTGATGTTGATAGGAAGAGATTGAGGACGAGGTTCCCTTCTTTTCGGGGGGGGGGGGCTTTCCGCGTTTCTAGGGGTGCCTCTCAGGTGAAGGAGATTATTGCTGAGAAGAGAAGAGGCCAGTTGGACTCGGGGACTTGGGCCGGGAGAATTTTCGTTCGCCTTTCAGGTGCTCCGAGACTAGTCCGGCTTCTTTTCGTTGTTGCCGCGCGAATTCCCCTGCAATGATCCTAGGCAGACTCGCTGCCGTCGAAGCCCTTTGCCTGCGAGGGGTTTAGAGCTCAGCAGCTCTGCCTTTGACCCCCAGCCCGGCCGACCGAGCCTGAGCAGCAGCTGTGGCAAGGCCTTGACATCCCCTCCAGCCCTCTGCAGGTTTACTGGTGAGGCACTTTGTACATGCTCAGAAATCCTGCTTGATCACTTCGCCCTAAATGACGCCTTGGATCCGCATGGAGGAGAAAGCTGGATGCAAAGGAATTGAATACATTCAACGAATTGAAATCTCTTCGCTAAAAAGTCTCAGCTGGGGGGGGGGGGGGGGCTGCAAGCGCAGCAACTGGGGGGGGGGGGCACAAGAAGGCCTGCTCCGAACACAGGCGGGCTTGTCCTCTCTGCCCAGAGCCCAGGACAGGAACAACCAAGAGGGCAGGGGCGGCGAGCCAGGCGGCCGCTCTCCGAAGTATCCGTTGACGGAGCCTCCTGCTGCCACGAGTCTCTTGGCCAGCCGCAGCCCCGATCCTGGCCACGGCCACTTGGAAGCAGCCCCAGGAAAGAGAAGCCGAGGGACTCCTCCTGCTCCCGAGACGGCTGCGGTAGTTGCGCAGCGCCATTCTCTCCCTGTTCCCTCGGAAGGGCATCCAGCCGCGGCTTTCTCCCAGGGGCGCCCCGCTGCCAGTTTGGGGTAGTCAGGCAGAAAGCGGGCGGCGCCTCACTCGCCCCAGGCAAAGGCAGACCTCCGGCCTGATCCAGCAGCCAGCGGCTGCTAGGCGCTTTTACACACACTCTAACTAATGCATCCCCAATCCACTTTGCAACTGGATTTTACTGTTTGAAATGGCAGGACCCACTCGCAGAAGGTGGCTAAAGTGGGCTGAATCGGCGTTATTCTGCCTGTGAGAAAGTGACGCTTGCGAGCCAGTCCCATTGGTCTGAATGGGATTTCCTACAGACGATTTCTCCCGGGGCCTCGGGCCCGGTTCAGTGGGTCTTCTTGGCAGGGTTCCCAGCTCAAGGGGTGGTGCTGTTGAAGCGCTGAGCTGGGACCCAGGAGACCCGGGTTCGAGTCTCCGCTGGTAGTGAAGGGTGGAGTGGAGACGGGCCCCGCCATTCCCTCGGATCACAGGGGTACCTGGAAGTTAAAACGGAGGCGGGAAATCCACCTCGACCACCCACAGCAGCTTGGAGGAAGGCAGGACCAAACTGCGCGGCAGACAGAAGAGGCAGCCTGGAGCCGGGAGCAGCGTTTCGGAAGAGGTCGCCTGGGAGACCCAGGTTCGAATCCCCGCCTCTGCTGCCTGGAAGCTTGCTGGGGGACCTTGGGCCACCCCACACTCGCAGCCTGACCTCCTGCCTCCCAGACTAGTGGTGGTGAGGAAGGAGCCATTGGAGAAGAGAGGCAGCAACGAACGGAAGCCCGCTTCGAAATGCATAATGGATACCCCAACGAATCTCACTCACTATGGAAATGCACCTTCCGGCCGAGGGGGCTTCACAACCTGGCGGGACTAGCTGGAACCAACCGATCCGTTGACTCGCTGCTTCCTCAGCCTTCGCGCTTCTCTTTCCTCCGAAGCAACTCTTACCCGGCCGGCCCCACCGTCGAGCCTCGGGAAAGCACCGCAGACACGTGCTCCTCTTGAGACCTGAGCAGGAAGTCGCGGTCCTCGCCTAAAGTCTGCCTTTGCGGGCGGGCGGATCCAGCGCTCAATTCGGGCAACCGGTTCCGAGGCTCCCGAGAAGCAGCTTAGGCTGGGCCGCTTTCTTCTGCTGGAGGGGGCTCTTTGGAAGCCCACCTTCTTCAAAGGCTTCTCTTTTCAAACCACTGTGTGTCCCTCCCGCTCCCCTCCCCCCTCCCTAGCAAAAAGGGGATCGAATTCCATTCCTTTTCCAGCCCGCCGGACGAAGCTGGAGGTGGAGAAATCCGGCGCGGCCTTATTAGTGGTGGCCGCCAGAAAGGCCCTGTCGGCCTCTTGTCTTGCCGCGGGAGGGGAGGAGGGAGAAGCCGAGAAGGGACTGTCGAGCCACAGGGTGGAGTGGGGGAGTTGCGCGGCCGCCTGCAGTCGTGCCTTCTTCTTCTTCACCCACTGGCGGCTCAGCAGCTCCTTTGGCGGGATCGAAGCGGGCCCGGCACGTGCAGGGATCCTGGGGCCGCTCTTTTCTTGCCCCGCCTGGCCAGCCCAGCGCTCTCCCGGGGCGCCGGAAAACTGCGAGCCGACCTGGGGGACTACCGCCCCCTTGAGCTGCCTGTGCCGCGGGGTAGGGAACGAAAGTGCGCGCTGGTAGCCGTCGAAGGCGAGGGGAGTATTCTTTGCCGAGCTGTGTGTTCATGCAACACGCTGCGCTTAGGAAACTGCTGCTCACCCCAGAGCAGCCCCATAAGGGGGGAAAACATCACTGAAAGTCGCAAGCTTTACGCTCTGCTATCTCACTCCAGGGGCCCCTCAATGAAGCAAGTATTCCCACTGGCAAAGCTTCCAAGTGGCAAACCCAGCAGATTCCCCTCCCCTCCTTGCCTCCCCTTTAAAGAGTTATCCCTTGAAATATATGAAAGTAGAATCCAAACAAATGAACGCAACAAATTTACAAGATTCCCCCCCCTACCTTTCCCTATTTATTGTTCAGTATTCTGTTTATTACACAAGACTCGATCAAACTATCTTGAAATCAAGAGTCAGGTCTGATAGCAACTACATCTTCTGAATCTGAGGGCTAAGTGCTTATCTCTTGGGACCTTTCCAGATCTTACACTTCTCCTCAGAAATTGACATAATTGTGTTGATCATCAAACTTCCTTCCTTCCTTCCTTCCTTCCTTCCTTCCTTCCTTCCTTCCTTCCTTCCTTCCTTCCTTCCTTCCTTCCTTCCTTCCTTCCTTCCTTCCTTCCCTCCCTCCTTCCCTCCCTCCCTTCCTCCCTCTCTCCCTCCCTCCCTCCCTTCCTTTCCTTCCTTCCTTCCTTCCTTCCTTCCTTCCTTCCTTCCTTCCTTCCTTCCTTCCTTCCTTCCTTCCTTCCTTCCCTCCCTCCTTCCCTCCCTTCCTCCCTCTCTCCCTCCCTCCCTCCCTTCCTTCCTTCCTTCCTTCCTTCCTTCCTTCCTTCCTTCCTTCCTTCCTTCCTTCCTTCCTTCCTTCCTTCCTTCCTTCCTTCCTTCCTTCCTCACATTTACACCAATATAATAGTTTATTTTAGAACATTACCAGGTCAACTTTCCGCCCAGTTCAGATTCTTCAGGGTATCAAATATGTGCTTTTTGATGTTTTAATGCTGGATGTCTTGAAGACCCTGAACTGGGTGGAAAAGTGGTGTGGAAATGTTTTATTTAAACAATTAAATAAAATGTATAAATAATATAAGGTTAATCACACAAATAAAATTCAGACAAACAAAATATACTGTGTAATTTCAATTCCTGGGTTGGTCCAGTATGGCTGGACTGGCTCACTCAAAACCACAGGCTGCAAGTCATAGGGCTAAGAGTCACTGACAAATATCTCATGTGCAGTTGAAAAATGCCATTGATAGGATAGGATTCTCCTTTTCAGAGGAAGTCTTCCCAATTGTGCCCTCTTTGGCCATTGAAAAATTGCTTGGTTTTATTGCTTACCAGGTCATGTAAAAGGGGAGCTGTTCTTTTTTTATTATATCTTTATCCCACTCTTCCTCAAGGGTGGTGTACAATGTTCAACGGTCATTTGTTTATCCTATTTATGTATCCAAAGGAGTGTGCATACACAGAATAAGGTCCAGAAAAGCTATCCATGCTAGTCTGTTGCTGCAAAACAGTAAAGCAGAGGTGTCAAACATGTGGCCTGGGGGCCAAATGAGGCCCGGAGGGCTCCTATCAGCACCCCCCCCCCCGAGCAACTGGCTGTCATCTGCTTCCTTTTCCCTCTCTCTTGCTTCCTTCTGCATGAAGCTTTGCCAGGCTTGTTTAATCCCACAGGAGCTACATTGTTTTCTATATTGGCTGAGGCTCCTCCCTTGGATAGGAAGTGGGGGAGGCAGAGCCTGCTTTGCCAGGCTCTCTCAGTTGCACAGTAGAGCTACTGAGCCAAGCCTCTATTTCTTCTATTGGCTGAGGCTCCTCCCCCTCCTGGTTCCCTGAGGGTGGAAGGAAAGAGCCAGAGAGTTCCCTGGATCTCATGGGAGAAATACAAAGAAAGCACCTTTAAGACCAATGAGTGCTAAACATGATTTAAGTGTTTTTTTAAAAAATCTTCAATGGTTTTTGTCTGTGTCCTTTATAAAGTTTATATTTCTGCTACCTAATAAATATTAACACATGGCCTGGCCCGGCCCAACAAGGTCTCATTTATGTCAGATTCAGCCCTCATAACAAATGAGTTCGACACCCCTCTAAAGACTCCAGTAGCACCCTTAAGACTAACAAATTTTATTGTACCATAAGCTTTTGCTACAATAAAATTTGTTAGTCTTAAGGGTGCTACTGGAGTCTTTACTATATTACCCAGAATAAAACTTCATTGGTTTTAAAGGTGCCACTGGACTCAAACTTTGTTCTGCTACTTCAGATCAACATAGCTGCCCAACTGAATCTATCCTATACCGCAACAGCTCTGTACAGGCCTGGGGCTAGGGATGCCTATGCCCCAGGCCGATCTTCTTACCCACGCCCCCTTCTAGATGACATCACTGCCACGTGTTGCCCCCCCGACTGCCAAACTGAGCCGGCTGCTGGCAAAGGGGGGTGGGTGGGGAGGGGACCACACTACAGCAGGCAGGGGACGGCGGCCACAGGGAGGGGACAGGGGCAGGGAGGCGAATGGTGGCTGCAGGGAGGAGATGGTGGCAGCGGGCAGGGGATGGAGGTGGGGGTGGAGGCGAGGAAACAAACGACGGCCACAGGGAGGGGATGGCGGCAGCAGGCCAGTGACAGCAGTAGGCATGGGGGGTGGGGCAGGAATGGCATGGCAGCCAGCAGGGGATGGTGATGGGCGCGAGGAGGCAAATGGCAGTAGGCGGGCGGCTGCAGGGAGGGGACAGCGGTGGGCACGGGGAGAGGGGCGCCATGCCAAGTGGTGCTGAAAACTGCCACCTACTTGGCCTACTCGCACGCGCCGGGCCTGGCTCTGTAGGGCTGACAACTGCTCTGAGAGAGAGGCTCCTCCCCTTTGTTAGAGGCTTAATAGGATGGAAGCTCACTGGGTAATCTGAAGCCAGACATACTCTTTTAGCCTAACCTACCTCACAGGATTGTTGTGAGGATAAAATGGAGGAGAGGAGAATGATGCAAGGCACTTTGTCCCCATTCAACTAAATACATTCACAAGTTTACAAGTTATAAAAAGCTGCCCATTTCCACACATGAAGCCTCTATAAAGGGATGGGATGTTTCCCCCAAGGCCTGCTGGCATCCTGCAAGCCAGGATCTGAGTGAAAATGACCATCTTAAGGTCATCCCATAGGCTCCTGGGTCAATGAACTGCCACAGCAAAAGAAGGAAAAGTACCCCTGCCCATCCTGTCCTGTGGGGATTGCTGAGAATTTCTCTTATGAGGTTCTGCAACATGAACAGGATCTGCAATGCAAACGTGGCATGCTCAGGATAGCTCTTTCATAAGACATCTATCACACCGATGTTAATGGCCTGCATTTCCAAGCAACCTAATCTAGCTTCCGGCCAATGGTGTGTGATAGGGCCCAAGTGCTCCAGATAAGGAAGGCCTCATAAGGTCCATCCCACAGTGCTCCCCAAGCTTAGATCAGCTGGTGATTTTAATCACTCAGCTTTATAGGCTTGAAATCATCACAATGTTAGCTTTGCTTATCTTATCCATACTAGAGAGCTATTCCAAGCTTGTTTTCATTTTTTTTTAAAGTTCACATTTCAGCTGGGGATTTGTACATTTTCCTCCACATGCTTCATTGGAGTCTGAAAATGGATGTGGGGATATGCGGCAACCAATCAGCTGACCACTCCTTTCCAACCTCACAACACCCATGATTTGTACTGAATGGAACAACCACACAGGGCAATATCTGCCCCCTCCCGTCCTTCTCTCTACCAAAGCAAAGAGCCAAGCCTGGCCTCCTTTGACTTCACTACAGTAGGAGGTGCTTTGGGAAAGCCCACGGAGGCATCATTTTTGCATCTGCAGAGATCATCCCTCTGGAACCAGCTAGAGAGAGAGAGTGCAACACATGCCTTAGAACCTCCAGACTTTTTGCCATGAGCCCCAGCAGCTCCCATGGTAGTGTTCGTTGCATTTCCTCAGACTTTCATACACATCTATGTAAGGCTCAACAGGGTTGATCCAGACATCATTCATACATTGCACTGCGGAGCTAGCAGCACACTCACTGTGCACTGGCCTGACTGCTGAGATGCTGCTGGTGTTTTGACGAGCCTCGGTTTTTTGGTTTTTTAAAACTATTTTTATTTATTTTTAAAATTTTTGAATTAAAATAGGGATACAAGAAAGCAAGGGAGAAAGGGAGATATAGACATTAAACTAATCTACCTTTTTCATAACAAAGACAATCAACATCAGAGTAATATAGAACATTTAACATAGACATTTAAGATACATAATATTTGAGGATTTTATATACTGTATATGCTTATTAAGCCTAGTATTTATTGCCATCAGTTATTATTAATATAAACTGTTAGACATTGATTATTGCATTATATGTTCTATTACATCTTAATACTACTACAATTGTAATCAGACTAATCAAAGAGTACATTTTAAGAGCATTTCTAAAAATAAAAAAGGATAACTATAAAATTGGTTCATATGTACATCAAAATTAATTTTATGGTCTTGAATATAGCATTATTTCAGAGAATATAGCATTATTTCAAATAATACTTATATTTGTGCCATTATAATATCAACCTTATTTATCTATAACTTTTTATCTTAGTGCAGTTATATTAATACCTAAACTATTATAGCGATGAGTAAAAAAAATTACAATAGCTTTAATACAAATCACTAATTTTTCACACATACTTATAATAAGTATAGTCATTTCCCCATTTTTTTAAATTCTTTGACCACTCTTTACTTATATAATTCGTTAATTTGGCCATGATGGCATATTCTGCCATTTTATCTCTCCAGTTTTCGCTGTTTGGGCATTTGTCAGCTATCCATTTGGCTGCCCACAGTATTCTGGCGGCGGTCAGAACGTGTCTAGATTATCCTCCACGTCTTTAATTCAGCTGCCTCCCACTTTCTGGTTTTCTGACACCCCCCCCCCCGCCCGCCACCAGGTCATATGGCAAGCTGGAGCCAGCCTGCATAGGATTGGGCAAGCTGCATCTCCTCCCTAAAAAGGGCTCAGGCCTTTGAGGTCAAGGATGAATGGAGGTTTCTTTCCTACCTACCAGTTTCTCCCAATGGTTCCTTTTGCAAGGGGTTTATCTGCCAAAGGCAGAGGAGGGGTTTTCTCTGCTCACAGGCTTTGCAAACATTCAGCAGAGTCGTGGTGGTGTTGTTCAGAGCCCATGCATTTAGTCACATTTGGATAATAATGGGGGTGATGTCATCTTTATCTTTATTGCAGAATTCAGCCGTCTTGTGGTTATGACTGTCCCTGTGGGTGTTCTTCAACACTATGAAATGAATGGAAGTTTTGCTATCAGCTGCAGTGAGCCTTTGTGTGTGCTAAGGGTTTTAAAACACTTTTGACTCTCACTTAGGTATTCCAAACCAGAATGTATTTTGACAATGGCTATAAAATTGTTAGTATTGTTTCACTATCTCACTGCTTATTGTGAGTGTTTGCATGGCCATTCATCACAGCCCTTGTAAACAATAAGAGCAGTGGCTGCAGTGTGTGGACTATACTTTGGCAGGACATGATTGTGTAAGACAGTAGCACTGAGAATAAATGACCCTGTTGGCATCTTAACTTTTGCATCTTCAAAGCACTTATTGCCTCTCATGAAGGATTAAAAAAAGAACAACCTATAATAATCCCAGCTTTCAGAAATCTATTTGTACCTTGATTCTCCCACCATTGCTAAGAAGGTTCTGTGTGAAATCCCAGCACTCTGCAGAGAATTCTGGAGTCTGACCTTGTGTGAAAATGTAGTTCATGTTAGAAGTAGCCGAGCTTGCTAAGTTTCACTGTTGTCCACTGAACTGAGGGCCAATCGAACCACATAATTGAGCGCGGCTATCTGAATACATGAGCAAATCCCTCAATGGGTATTTGAATAATAATAATAATAATATTTTATTTATATCCCGCCCTCCGCGCCGAAGCAGGCTCAGGGCAGCTAACAGCATTTCATACAATAAGTTATACAATGGATATTAAAACAACATTAATCTTAAAAACATTCTAATTATGTTAAAATCAACATTTTATTTATTTATTTATTTATTTTATAATTTATATCCCGCCCTTCCCAACAAGTGGCTCAGGGCGGCTCACAACATTTCTGGTGCTATTCTATCAGCGAATATGATGGCAAGTCACTTTAAGCAAATCCTTCGATCATTCAATCAGCAAAGGCCATCTTAAATCGGCAACGGCCATTTGAGCTTCAAAAGCAGCTGCAGGAGAGGAACTGGTATGGATTTAGGACATAATGATGGGGGCACCTGAATTTTAATTCTTTCCCCAATCAAAAATATTTTACACTATGGGAGAGGAAAAAACAAATATTGTGCTTGTCTCTTTCCCTCCCAGGCCTTAAAGCAGTGTCTGTATGTGTCTCAGTGTGTTTGTGGTATGTGTGTGTGTGGAGATTTCTCAGCAAGGAAATGGCACAGGATGACCTCTCCCCTTCTCCAGCATTATGGGCTTTAGCCATATCACACACACCCCTCCTTCCTGGCTGCTTTTTGCTGCTCAAATGCTCATCTGGGGATCTGATCATGCAACAGTCTCTTCCAGCCAGTGGATAAGTAGGCCTGCCAACAGTCCTGGAAAAAAATGTCTAGTTTGTGTGTGTGTGTGTGTGTGTAAAATGCCATCAGCTGCAGCTGACTTATGGTGATCCCAGCAAGGGGCTTCCAAGGCAAGGGAGAAGCAGAGGTGGTTTGCCGTTGCCTTCCTTGAAGGTCTCCCTTCCAAGTACCCATTCCTCTTAGTTTCTGAGATCTAGTGAGATCTGGCTATACCATGCTGCCTTCCATTCCCCCAGTCCCTTTAATAGAGGCTTAATATGTAGAAATTGTCAGCTGAAGCTTTTTTATGGAGTAGAAGTAAATTATATCCTATTAAGCCTCTATTAAAGGGACAGGACATTTCTTCTCCAGGTAGCTGGCAGCCTTAGGCTGTATATTTCTACTAACTGGGGACTCTTTGCCCAGTTTTAGAGAAATAGTTTGGTTCCCTGGAAGAAATAGAACAACAATGCTCATGATGGGAGAAAAGTTAAAACTAGCTCTGTCCCACCAATGAGATATGTAGAGTTTTCCACAACAAAATCACCAGCTTGCCCAGAAGATAACAATGTGTAGTCACTTAAAACAGCAGATCCAGACATGCAATCTTTTCCCTTTTCCAGTCTCTAGCTCTCTATACCATTATCAACATGTGTTCCAGTCCCAAACTGAGGAATAGATGGGAACCTAATCCATGTACTGGAGGCATGGATCAGCTAATATGCATCATCCTCTGACATTGCTATGGCTAGTGAGATTCTCAGTCTGGGGCCACAAATTTGACTGGCTAAGAGCTAAGAAGAGCCATCGAAGGAAAATGAAGTGCGAATAAATGTTTCACAGCAGCTGAGCAATGAAGCCTCTCTTTTGTAGTGCTCTGTCTTCACTACAATGGCATGGTATGTGTATATTTGTGCATATTTGTATATATGTGAAGGCAGCACACTTTGTGGATTATATATTACTGTTTCTTGCAATACAAAGTTAACTTATGGAATTTAGTAATATTTTGCTTGGTAATGGTCTCTTATCCGTTGATAGGGACCTCCATATTCATGCCTGCTCATTCTTAAAAATGCAGCTTGCATTAACAGCTAAGTGGAACCCGCATGTTCAGAAGCAGTATATGTTCAGGTATTGGAAACAACATCACATTAATGTTTGGAGCTCCTGTGACATCTAATTAATAATTGCTGGAAAATATGTTAGACTGGGCTGAAATTTAATCTGATTAAGAGCTAAAATATACCAGTACTGGAAATGTTGTGAATTTTCCAATATCACAATTTCAGATTTTGAATGAGAAATTTCAGAGCAGAGTTTGAACTCATGCTTGAAATGTGGGATCTGACCTTGAAACTTGAATGCTTTAGCTTTGTCACATCTCTTGATTGCTTTCATTTGGGTGGGCATTAGATACGAAACTTCTTAACTATCATCTATTAATCAACATTCTATGAGATCTGAAATATTTTTACAGGTAATCAAATGCAGTTTTTTGTTGAACAGGATTGTATGCCAGCCATGAAATATAATAGATCTGTATGTTCTGTCATTTGGAGAACACTGAGTAAACTTATTCAAAGAAATGCCCTTCATTTCACTGGGGAGTTCTCTTAAAGGGAATCTGCACATCCAAGAATTGCAGCAGCCTTCGAACTTATAATATATGCAAACATGAAAATGCATATAAATTAAGTGACTGATTGCCTGAAGAAGACACAGCAGATAGAATTAGAATCCCTCAAAACAGCAAAACAGAAGCATGGAAATCCTTTGTTTCAGTTCTTTCAGTTTTATTTGATGTGTGGATTGATCCTAGAAATCAAGTGAAATTGTTTCCTTCCAAAGGTTAATGTTGTGTCTGTTTGCTTGTTCTGGTGAATGAGTGTGTGGAAGTAGATATAAATTCCTAATGAGCAAAAGCTGAGACCCTCTTGGGTTTGTACTTTTGGGTGATTTCCATACTACTTAGAGGTTAAGAATGATCTATAAATGATCAGATAAGGGGTTAGTGAAAGCCAATATAACATTTTATTATCTTGTAGACATTGTCTTAATGTAAATAACCTTCTTTCAAGGACTGGAGATTTGTCCTTGGTGGGGGGGAACCCACTGTGGTCAGTTAGATGTTCAATTTTTGTATAAAAGATGAGGATTTTGGAAGGGTAGTAATATGATTGCATAAAAGTTCATTAGATACCATCATAAAAGGGCTACATCATTTGAGTCTAGACGTTTGGCCTTCTGGGAAATGTGCCACTGGGAAATTTTGTTATCTGTATTGATTCAGTAAAAAATGGCAAGGAAAAGCAAGGAATACAGAAGGCACATGGTGAAGGAAGTTAATACAGTTTGAGAGTCAATCATTCAGTTAAATGCTTTTGCTCCCTGATTTCCTCCCATAGTTTCCTTACTGGTATGCATTTTAGGTTTTTTAAGATAGGACAAATTTTACTACATTATTTCTAGATGCATTCCCACAGCAAACATAGACATTACATTTCTCTTTTGTTCCTTGAAATGCCAGTCAGTTTTGCTTTGGAGAACAGGAAAATTGGCTCTGCATTTTGCATAATGATTTTTTACTATTATACTGCAGGGAAACAAAATGCAGAATACCAATTTAAGATTGAGATACAGTAAAGTATAAAAAACTTGCTTAAATTAATACAATACACCCTTGCTCCTAAACTGCCATTATGTTGTTACTGTTCTTAATGAGAACTTGAGAGGTAATGTTTCTAGTGATGAACGATTCCAAGGTGCATACAAAATATTATTCTTGAGATTCAACAAAGTGACAGCAGAGTTTTGCTTGTGGAATGTGACTCCCCCCCCCCCCCCCGCAATGCCCCTACAGCCTTCCATGCTTGTGAAAAAGCACTCTGGAGGGCCAAAGGACCCCCACCACCATCAGAATGGTATGGTAAGTGGCAAAGGAGTCTATGGTAGGATAGCAGAAGCCAATGGAGCACTTTCCACTCATGTGAGCCACTGTCTTTTGCAAAATGTGTAAATACATTTAAGGTGAAACAATGACAGATTCTTTCCTTATCACTTTACTATTATTTCCTTTGCAGGAATAGATACAGAAGATCTAAGAAACTTTTGCAATCAAGCTCTCCTGTTTACTAAAATAATGATTCATGCTCAAAGCTTACTGGAGAACATTTTTTGTCTCAAGCCATTGTGAAATTGTTTGCCTGCCTTGCTATGGTTTAGGGCAGATTTTAAATGTGAATGATTTCCCCCACATACATATGTATTGATTTCAATTCCAATGGACCACATGAGGAGAGTGAACAGTGAACAGGAAAGTAAGAAAATCACAAAACAGCCATCGATCAATAGAACTCCATGTTTACACCAATAGATGGTCACAGAGAAGCTCCGTCAGTAGATAAAAGAATCAGCTCAATGCTTCTATCTCACACAGAGACACTACTATTTTATTCCCTCCATTCAAGCAAGATTCACACACTCTATTAGTATATTTTTAATAAATTAGCATATGAAATAAATAGCTTGTATTTCTTCTTCAGCAACCCATCTCTTACAAGCAGAGTGATCGCTTTCTAGGATTCATGCAAATTGGAAAAATGTATCCCTCTGCTTTTCCGTGGGTGCTGAGTTTTTCCTTCTGTCATTGCTTTTGACAAAGTCCTGGCTTTCACAGTGCTGATCTTCTTTGGCTTGATTTACTGAGTGCTGTCACTTTACTGCTCTTTAGTTTCACAATCACACATTCAAACCTGATAAAGTTCAAGACCCTGAATGCTTCAAGTTCTCTTAGATTTACAGGGTCTCAAAATGGATGCCTCCTGAGTAGCATCAAGGCTGATTAAATCCTCATGCATTTGCACAGAAGAGATGGCACAGATAAATTCAGAAACGGAGAAGGAGGTTTCCATCTCTCTGTGTCAATCAAGACACTTATTCACAGATGGAATATCTAGGGATGTGCACCTTTAAAAAGTCAGTATTGTTCAAATTTGGATTTATGAAGGGCATAAATACCAGTATTCAAAGATTATTCAGACACGCCCCTCCCCAGTACTGCTTTGGGATTTAGGGGGAGGGCCAGAATCAAAACTTAACCAGAAATTTTCTTCAACATCTCCTGCAACAATTTTTTAAAAAATCAACAGGGCCACCAAAAAATCTCCACAAAATCACTCACAACACAGAGATCTTTAAAAACAACTGCAAAAGCAGAAACAGAAAAAAAAAATCTTTTTTAAAAAGCCTGGGAGAGCTGCCTCCTTCTCCCCTCCCTCCCTTTGCCAGTGAACTCTGAGAAATGGGAGACAACTGATTCTGGGAGCTTTAAAATGGTGGAGCTGACTATTAATAGATATTTTCAAATATCTCCAGATTTTTTCAGGACCCAGCTATTTATTCTGGAAAAAAAAATCCCAAATGCTGTCCAGATACTTGAATATACCCATATGTCTGAGGTATATAGTCAGACTGGATATATCTGATGGATCCAGATGAGCGATCGTGTTGGTCTGAAGCAATAGAACAGATTTTGTCCAGTGGCACCTTTATAGCCTTACCTTGTAACTGCTATTTAGTCTTTGCATATGTCAAAACATCTTCATTCAATTGTATGCTAATTTGCTGTTCACCTATGTAGAGGCATCTGCCTCTATATCTATATATGAATTGTGAGCTTCCATTTCTACGTGTCTGAAGAAGTGTGCCTGCACATGAAAGCTCATATCTTGAATAAACTTTTGTTGGTTTTAAAGATGCCCCTGGACTCAAAATCTGGAGCTATCTGAGTGCACATCCCTACAAAGATCCCTGTTCATTCTTCTGAAAGCTTCAACCCTTTCCTTTTAATGGAAAAATATTTATATATAGGTTTAGGCAACAAACTACCTTCAAGTTAAAGACATAGAGGGATGAAAACAATCTATTTGGCATAGACCACTGTGGCTCTAGTACAAAGTCTTGTGGTTTCAGTAAGGATTAATGAAAATGTGGACAACCAGTATGACATTTACTGAATTTGGTGTCGAGTAATGATTCCCATCCAATCTGAACCATAAACCTGAGCATGGGGACTTTGCATAGAGAACATCATGCAGATGACAGTGGGTAGAGGCGAAACTGCAGCAACATGCCTAAAATCCTAGTTCTGAATACATTCCCTCCACTTTGTGCACTGCAATCTAGACAAAAGTGCTGCATGCAGAGGCTACCCCAGTGCAATTCAGAGAACACAGCAACTCAGTGAATATGCCAAAGGAGGTCTTATATAAGCAGTTCCTCTCTCTTTGAAATAGACGAAGAAATATTTGCTCACTTGGAAATCCTGAGCATGCCTCAAAGCCACAGTAAATTGCTAGATTTTATTGGAAATAACTAAACATTATCTAAAGTGTTCAAGATGGGAGAACATAAGAGAAGCCACGCTGGATCTGGCCAATGGCCCATCCAGTCCAACACTCTGTGTCACACAGTGGCCAAAAACCCAGGTGCCATCAGGAGGTCCATCAGTGGGGCCAGGACATTAGAAACCCTCACACTGTTGCCCCTCACAAGCACCAAGAAAAGAAGAGCATCACTTGCCCCAGACAGAGAGTTCCAACAATATGCTGTGGCTAATAGCCACTTATGGACCTCTGCTTCATATGTTAATCCAATCCCCTCTTGAAGCTGGCTATGCTTGTAGCCGCTGCCACTTCCTGTGGCAATGAATTCCATGTGTTAATCACCCTTTGGGGTGAAGAAGTACTTCCTTCACCCAAAGGGTGATTAACACATGGAAGCGGAATAAGAAGCCCCACACATATCACATAGGGAGATATTCCTCTCATTCTGCCAGATGAGCACCTCTCTGGGTAATATGAAGTGAAAGTGTGTTTTTGTACATGACTTCTTCAGTGCAAGGCGAAAAGTAACAGGGAGATTCCAAATCAGTAATTTTTTATGGCACTTCAATCCTTGTCACTTCTTCCAAGAAGCTCAGAGAAGCATCTTATAGAACCTTCTTAGACCCTGCCTCTGAATGGCTTGTGCTGGTGACTATATCCTACTCCAGTGTTATCTCCAAGATGTTCCAGTGACAAGCCAGTACAGCACCAGGCCACTGTCATTCTGGGACTGACATAACAAAGGGTGGCATCATGGCTGGATCAGGGTTTGGTTGACATTCTTAGCATCAGTCATGCATTGGGTGCCAGCCTAACTTGATGCCACTGATAACTCTGAAGTAGCTTTAAAATGCAAAACATGCAGAGGGAAGAATCCATTGCTTCCTAGCACAGCTTAAGATACCAAGTGAGTCTGTCGCTGATCATTCATAGCCCTCCTAAGAGCTATATAAATCCTAGGCAGGACAACCAGACCTCAGAAGATGAATCTGTACCTGTCTGGCCTCTTGGTCTACACACTTAGAGCAGAAATGGAGGGACTGTAGTAATGGAAAATCTAATGAAAGGGCACACTGCACAAACAACCAAGGGAGGGAGAAAACATTGTTGCAGCATATATTTAACACAATTCTGCTCAGACCCTTGCAAATACCCTATCTCAGCACACAGACATCAAAGGGAAGCCCCCAACTGGAGAGATGAGGCCAGTGTACCTCCCACACAGGTAAGCAAGGGAGAGGAGGAGGCTGCCCCAACCTGTGACTGCTGCAGCATCCCCCTCATGCCCATTGCCCCTCCTCAACTATTGCTAAAAGGAAGTCTGTGCAGTGCAGAAGGGGGAAGGACACTGGGCAGATCTGCCATCAGCCTTGCAATCTGTTCTGGTGCAACATTGTGCGCATGTAACTCTCCCTGAAAATGGGAGGCAGAGGGAGGACGCCCATAGTGCTGGGTGACTCCCACATACCCCACTTGGAGCAGAACAGACTCCGCTCAGGATGCCATTCCAATCCCCTGCTGAGCCTGATGAACAGCCACAGTGTTTGGGGTGCATCTAGTTAATGTCACTATGGAGTTGACCCCTCACTTGTCCTGGCCTGGCTCCTGCACCCCACTGCAATCTACCTGACAGCCAGACCATTGTTTGAGCAGCACAGTTAAACACACAGGGACAGGGGCTGCTCTGCCTGTGATTCTGCAATACTGTCAAGGCAGATTTGAAAGGCGGAAGAGCCTTTGAAGAGGAAGAGAGCAGGCAAATCCATTCACCTATTTGCTTGCAGAGCTCTGTACCTGATGCTGATCAAAGAATGTGTGCACAACGGTGTCCCTGTTTCACTGGGTAGACAAGGGTCTATTACCAACCCCATCTCATGATTAACCTCAGCTGTCTTTGGTATGGACTTCACACTGAAAGGGAGCTGTTTTCTGATGTTTTCTAAGATGTGCCTTTGCTAGGGTGAGGGCCAAGTTGTTCATGTTGCACTGCTGGCATCTTATGAGCCACACAAACCACATGACAAGGGTGAGGAGGGGTGGGGACAGGAGGAGCATTCAGATTGTTAACATGACTAAGAGTGGGTGGTGCCTGGGGTCATGATGATCAAAATGACTGGTGAGTGGGGCAGCCAATCAATATGGCTGTCTATCCCAAGTGTATGTGTGATAGCACAAAAGCTCTGTGTACCTGGATACAGGACATCAGAAAGCCCACTAGTAGGGCCAGAACTCCAGAAGCCCCCCCCCCACTGCTACCCCCCCCCCCCAAGCACCAAGAATACAGAGCATCACTGCCCCAGAGATGGGGTGTGTGTGTGTGGCATCAATGCCAGGGATGCTGGAGGATTTGTAGTGTCATATGGTGTGACTGGTGTAATGCCATGTTTTCTTCCTCATGGCTGAAGACAGAACTCTATGATGCGTGCTTATTCTAGACTCCTCCCACTCATGCCACAGTGGGAATGGGAGGCTCTGTGTTCCTGTTGTTCCTTCCCTTTTTGTATTCGGTATCTGGTCAGTGGTGAGCTGACATCAGCATGTGCCACTTGACTGCTTCCACCTTTGTATGGCTTGAGAGTGTTGTCAATATTGTGCCCCACATGACTGTGACAGGCTTGTGAACTCTGATGCACTTGCTGTTTTCTGCATCATGGCATGAGATCCTTTGTTTATTTTTATTTCCTTGTAGAATGGGCATAGGATCCCAAGTAGCAGTGTCAGTGCTGTGACAGCCTCAGAGTCCCGGGATGAGGCTCAGTGATAGAGCATTGGCATGGCATTCAGAAGGTTCCAAGTTCAATCCCAGCAACTCCAGTTTCAAAGTCCAGCCAGTAGGTGAGGTGAACATCTTCCATAGGAGACCCTGGGAATGCTGCTGTCAACCATAGTAGACAATACTGACATTGACGGACCAATAGCATGATTCGGTATAAGGTGGCTCCCTGTGTTAATGTGTGACCCTGTGAGGAAGGGGGGGGAAGGAAGGAGGGAGGGGGGGAGAGAGAGGATTTATTGCCCCTTTTCAGAAGGATTCCCAGTCTCATAAAACAAGCAAGGATTTGGATCCTGTTTCCCCATACTCTACTCAATATTCCAGTTGAACATTTCCCCAAAGTCAGGAACACTTCTAGCAAACTTTGTGAATTTATAATTTTTTTCTGATCACTAATTGGGAAGATCTAGGGGAAAGAAAAGGAGAATGGGCAAAAATTAATTCTCTTGATTTATAATATGCATTCCTAGTTTGCAGCTAGACATTATTATGCCAGTGGGTGAAAGAAGTAACTTGTGAGGTACTACAACAATCCCATGCGCTGTAAAACTTCAATAGCTGCCATTTAGGGAAAGAAAGATTGTAGATAATTGTTATAAGGTATATACAATGTTGCTTTCCTCAGTCCTCTCCTCTATCAGGAACACTTTGAATTGTGAAATAAGCATTTCCATCTGATAACTTTAGCAGAAGTTGCTGACAGTTGCTTCCATCAGAAAACTTCAAAACAATTTACTTTTGACGGCACAGTGGAAATTGCTTTCAAGAAGTGGAAAAACATATTTCTTTTGCTTTTGCTTACAGTGATGAACTGCTTTCTCTTGGGTTTAGAAAGGGAGGAAAAACTCTGATGTATCACATACAAGGGTTTCCTGTACAAAGAAGCATGGAATGGATATGCATGTTGTAAAGTTAGCCTATCTTCAAGGTTTTGGGGAGGGTATGTTAGAAGAAAAATATGCATATTAACAAGCTAATGTAATGAGACAACTGTATAATATGCATTTATGGCATTCTATAAGTGCACCTATATATTTAAGCTGCATCATTGCCATCCAATCGGGCATTACAATACAATAATGTAATGGTAAACCAGTGGCTGAATACCGAAGGATGCATTAAAAGCACAAGTTCGCAAAGATAGATAGCTGCAGATTTATATATCTATACCTAGGAAATACATTAATCCAGGGGTGGCCAACGGTAGTTCTCCAGATGTTTTTGCCTACAACTCCCATCAGCCCCAGCCAGCATGGCCAATGGCTGGGGCTGATGGGAGTTGTAGGCAAAAAACATCTGGAGAGCTACTGTTGGCCACTCCTGCATTAATCATTGAAATAAACACAACACCTGAGTGCAAAGTGTCTACTGTAATGTAAAAGGAAAACAAGTTAATTGCTTCGGTTGATGTCAGTTATTCATTTGGGGCCATCAAGCTATAAAATAGTATAACTTATTGACTGCAGTATACACTGGATTTGTGCCCATATTATCTAAGAAAACAAATGTACTGTAAAAGCAATATAAAGAAGAGGTCAATTGCACAGAGTTCATGTGACAGTTATATCATTTAATTATGGTGGAAACCAGGTATATGACTTGCTATTGTTAAAACATGGAACCCAATAACCAAATCTAAAGCACTTTGTCATGCTCTGTCTGGGTTCACAAGCATTAACATACTCATAAAGTCTCTCTATGTGTAAAAGTTTTCCCATTCACAGCAACTCGGAGGAGATCTACATAGGCAAATGGCACTCTATGGAGGTGACTTTCCATTGAAGTAAATGCGGAAGCCTCCTGGTGATGAAACTCTGGATAGGGACTGTGAATGTATAGTTTACAAGTCGGATTTAGGATTTATATTGAAAGACTCTTTCAAATTACAGAAATAGTTCTCCATAAGACAGAGTGCAGCCATTTGTCCACTAGGTATATTAATAACATCATAAATGGCACATCCTACAACTTGTGATCTGGACCTTGCTCCTCCTGGCTTATTAAAGCTTGCCAGAGAGAGCTTAGATATCCTGTATGGGATATTGTGAATAGATCCCTTATGGAAAGGCGCTTTCTAGCACCTCTCAAAGAGGCGGTGATCCACCCTCTCCTGAAAAAATTGGCACATTACCGGCCAGTCTCGAATTTACCCTTTTTGGGTAAAATTATTGAGAGGGCAGTGGCGTTGCAGATGCAGAGCTTTCTGGAGGACGCTTCCGTTCTCGATCCCCATCAGTCCGGCTTTCATCCAGGCCATGGGACGGAGACAGTGCTGGTCGCTCTGGTGGCACCTGGATTGAGGCGGCTTGGCAGTACTGATGCTATCAGACCTATCGGCAGCATTCGATACGGTTGACCATCAGTTGCTGACCTGCCGTCTCGCCAACGCAGGGATTCAAGGGTTGGCCTTACAATGGCTTTCCTCTTTCCTTGATGGTCGGGGTCAAAGGGTGGCGATTGGGGGTGAACTGTCCCGGAGACACACGCTTGATTGCGGGGTGCCTCAGGGGGCAGTGCTCTCCCCAATGCTGTTCAACATCTGCCCTTGTGCCGAACCCGGAAGTTGCAGCTAGTGCAGAATGCCGCTGCCCGGTGGTTATTAGGGCTTCCCAGGTGGGAGCACATTCAGCTGGGACTCCAAGAACTGCACTGGCTCCCAATAGTATACCAGGTTTGTTATAAGGTGCTGGTTATTACCTTTAAAGCCCTATATGGCCTAGGACCTACCTACCTTAGGGACCATCTCTCCCCACATGTTCCTCAGTGAGTATTTAGATCTGGATCTCAAAACCTGCTAGTAATCCCTGGGCTGAAGGAGGCCTGTCTGAAGTCAACCTGAGATAGGGCCTTCTCAATCACAGCCCCCTGCTGGTGGAACCAGCTACCGGAGGAGGTGAGGGCCTTGCGGAACCTTGGGCAGTTCTGCAAGGTCTGTAAGACTGTCCTCTTCCAGTTGGCATACAACTGACCGGTATTTAAGAACTGCGGAGGAAGGCCGTTGGAATAGCACCAAACTGTTAGACTGTTTTTTCTGGTTTTATAGTTTTAATTATTGTAAGTTATTGAAGGTGTTTTAATATTTGCTAATTTTATTGTTCTGGTATTTTATGTTGTGAGCCGCCCTGAGCCCGCCTTGGTGGGGAGGGCGGGATATAAATTGAATAAATAAATAAATAACAATAATGATCAGGTGTTAATAAGCATGGGGCAGGAGGGTGTTGTTTTGGCAGTGATATCACTCTTGTCAGCTCCTTACCTTTTTACCATGTTGCCATGTATTTGATATGGGGCTAATGAAAAGGGAAATGCCTAAGGGCTCCATGGGAAGGGATTCTGGCAGAAGCTCTCCTTCCCTTTTGATACTCATCAACTGGAGGCAGCAACTGACTGAGATTGTCAAGCAACATTTTTGTGTCAAAATTAAGCACCTGACTGTGTATTATGTTAGCAATTGCTATGCTACATTAGCCAATATTTCCTTTGCCCCTGCAAAATACTCTTGGGAATGTGCATTTAGCTACAGGGAATCACAGGAACTGAAATGTTGCCAGCAATCTTCTCCATGAACTTTCCCCTCTTTGTAGCTACTTTTATCCCCCCACAGCTACAGACCTGCAGTTGTCTTGGACCCACATGGCAGCATAGACAGCAGGGAAGATGGTTGGGAGGGGGAGATCAGGTAGCGGGGGAGATATTGTGTTCTTGTCTCCCGTCTTTTCTTGCTGCAAAGTGTTCCCTCTCAAGGGCATTTTGCAAGGGAGAATGGGCCACCAGGATAACAGACAACTGTAGTTCTTTGATGACTGAGTGGCTCTCCATCTTCTGGCACAAACCTATGACCTCTTTAGAAAGATCACTTTGAGAACCACAGAAACCTTCCTAGTCCAACTAGAAAAATGAATGAAAGTTTCCATCTTTTGATAAGCC
This sequence comes from Heteronotia binoei, assembly GCF_032191835.1. Taxonomy (NCBI): domain Eukaryota; kingdom Metazoa; phylum Chordata; class Lepidosauria; order Squamata; family Gekkonidae; genus Heteronotia; species Heteronotia binoei. The sequence continues at coordinate 80,943,178 of NC_083229.1, forward strand.
CGTTCATAAGCAGAACAGTGCTGTCAAATGACACTTCACCCAGATACTGTTGCTGGATTATATTTTTGTTTTCTTTTAATAGCCAATGCCTGTTTATACAACCAAATATGTTTTTTTTTCCCTGATATTGGTGTTATATTCGTCAGTCTTTGCACCCAAACAAAAGCCTAACCCACACAAAAGCCTAAGCCTTAATTCTAAGACCACACCCAGTAAACATGGAAGCCAATGTCTAGGGTGGTCAATATTTGAGAATCTCAGCTTTCATAAAGAAAAGACATGGGTTGCTTTCACACACACTGGATAATGTACATTCAACGCACTTTAGCAATTGTTTGCAAATGCTTACTAAAGTGCATCAAAAATACATTATCCAATGTATGTGAAAGCAACCACCACAGTTCTAGTTCTTAAAGCTAATGCAAAGACGCTTCCAAAAGAATGGCCAATGGCCAAGGCTGGGCTTCACTCCTTTAAAAAAACTTTTTTTTGTTTTTTGCCATGATGGGCAATAATGCAAAAGCAAATATATGTATATTTGTGGCAGAACTCAATTTTCATTGAAGTTGCTTTGAGGTAAACTGCCCTCACAAATATGACGTTACTTTTCAATGTCACTGATACTTTGTTAATAAAGTTGGAGTAGCATTAATCTTCTTTTCCCACAAAGGATCTGGATATCAAGAGGCCGAGTTCAGACATGCTGAATTCTAAGAATAGTGGCCCATGATCCTGAGCAAGCTGGCAAATGCCCACGTCCCCTTTCCATTCTCAGAACTGGATTCAGTTGCAGAAGCTCAAGTCTTTCTGCGGTTCCCTTCCACAGCAGACATCAAGGGACTGGAGCTGCCTACCAGCAGTCTTCAAGTGATCTTCCTTGAGGCAGTCTTGGTTTTCTTTTTCTTCATATTGGGGAGTCGTGATTGAATTTAAAAAAAAAGAGTTTTAAGGTAATTAAAGTCAACCTTTGCAAGTCTGAACCCCAGCTTTTTTGCTTATCATTTAATGCTGCCAGAGAAAACTGTCCCTGTATGAAGAAGTAAAACAATTATAATGCACTTTGGCTGTTGGATGTATCGCAAATGATGTATTTCAAATGAGCCCTGTTTTTCAGGGAGGGAGACCTAAAAGTCTAATTTAATAAATAAATAAACATTTTGAAGAAGTTCTATATGTGCTACCTTTCTGGGGTGGGTCATGGCATCAGAGTTGTGGTGACAAAGACTTGGCCTAGGCAGAGAGAGAGAGAGAAAGACAGACAGAGAGAGAATAAGAATTAGAATTATTTGCATATTTGTCTTTTTGCCAGCAACCTTCTGAACTTTGTTTTTAAGTGCTCTTTGAACATTTTGTCTGTTTGTCTAAGGAATACAAAAACATTTTCTGTAAGAAGTCTAGAAACACTTTATGTAATAAGGTCTCATACTCAGGCAGTTTGTGTTTTCACCTCTGAAATGGATAATAATTTGACAAATTTAAATTTTAAAGTGGCATTCAGCTTGTGGCTTGTAACTTGGCAAGCAGTAAAATCTATACCTGTCATGTCAATTGTGTGTATGTCCAGTGAGAGTAATTGCAGCCAATGTCAATTTATAATCTGGCAAAGAAATGCCACTTCCCCCTTCTGGGGAGAATAATGATGATGATTGTTATACATATTGTAGGAGAATTTTTTTTTAAAAAAAGTGTGGTAGCAGAGGGTAAGAGATGCAGAAACAGTAATGCTTCTGATCTAAAGTTACAATGTGCCACCAGGCCACATGGCGTAAACAACAAATGTTGAATTTAAATATAGCTGAGATGCTATTTCAGATTTGAGGCAAAGACAAATATTTTATTAGGATGAATCAAGAATCTCAGCAGGATTTAAATGTCTACTTTTGGATCTGTTCCTGATTAAGCTGCAGCCCTGTGCATCCTTACTTAGGAGTGAGACCAGTGGATATAAAGGAGATCTACTTCCAAGAAGTAAATAAGATGTATAAATGTAAACAGCACATTGCCTATAAATTTAAAGAGATATTATACCCAGAAGCTGTTGAAATAACAAGATTTTTTGCCACATTGTATCAGTTTTACTGGAGACCAGAGAGTGCAGCTGTGTGAAATTGACATTTCCCCCTGACTTTTCATGAGAAACCAGAGAATGGGTATGTTGAAGAAAGGGCCATGGGGTGGATGGGCAGAAAATACTAAAGTGTTGGTTATACACTGTTAGATTGTCACATTTTCTTTTTTGGGGGGGAGCTTTTTGGGGGGAGCTTGTATTTTTAATATGCATGTATGTGCGTGTGTGTGTGCAGCCAGAAGTCATAGCAACCTCTGGTGATTGACCCCTATTGGGGGCCTGGAGGGTATTCAGGTGGCTGAATAAAACCTGCCCCTGTCCTCTCAACTGCTGGTATTCCAAGGAGGTCTCCCATCCAAGTACTTGCCAGAGTTGACCCTGCTTAACTTCCAAGATCTGATGAGATCAAGCTTGCCAGGGCTTCTCCACATCAGGGCAAATTGTCACATTTTCAAAATGCAACAACTAGCCACATAATGATGGGATTGTAGTATCTGGATTTAGTTACTAGGCAGAACAGACTACCACCCAAGTAAGCAACTGGGGGAATGTCTTAGTTCGCAGAAGGTGAAAGGATGTCAAGGGATGTAAAATAGAATCATGCAGAATGTTCTTTAATTGAAATGAGTAAACCATCTGTCATGATAGTTAAAATGGTCCCAAAATAGATATGTGGTTTTTGGCCTTTTTTGGTTCATGAATAGTTTGATTTGAAAATCAATGTCATGGTGGTCTTCTATCGGGAGATGGTTTGCACCTTACAGCGGTAGGGAAAAGGGTGTTTGGTAACAGCCTTGCTAACCTAATAAGAAGGGCTTTAAACTAAATTGTATGGGGGAGCAAGACAATAATTCAAAGCCTCATATGATGCCAGAAACTGGGGATAAGAACATTAAAGATTTGCAGACAGTGGCACATACACTAGGTAATGTTAACTTGCAGGCTTGTACGGAAACCAAATCCTTGGAATGCATAAAACGTGGATTCCGATGTTTCTACACTAGTGCTCAGAGTATGGGAAACAAACAGGAGGAACTGGAAGTCCTAATGAAGGAAGGAGACTATGACATAATAGGCCTTACTGAAATGTGGTGGGATGACACTCACAACTGGAATATTAGGATTCAGGGGTACAACTTATTTAAAAGGGACAGGCAAATGAGAAAGGGTGGAGATGTAGCAGTATATGTGAAGGAAGTATATACTTGTGAGGAAATATGTGAATCGGAGCATGGCAACTCAGTTGAGAGTCTCTGGGTAAAAATAAAAGGAGTAAGAAACAACAGTGATATTATTGTGGGGGTCTGCTATAGACCACCAAGTCAGGCAGAGGACTTGGATGAGATACTTCTACAGCAGATTGCAAAGTTCTCCAAGAGAAGGGATACAGTGATCATGGGAAATTTCAGTTACCCAGACATCTGTTGGAAGTCCAACTCTGCTAAAAATGAAAAGTCAAATAGATTCCTGACTTGTCTTGCTGACAACTTCCTTTTCCAGAAAGTGAAGAAGGAAACAACAGGATCTGCTATCTTGGATTTGATTTTTACCAACAAGGAAGAATTGATTGAAGAAGTGGAAATAGTGGGCACCCTGGGCAGTAGTGACCATGTGGTTTTGGAATTTACAGTCTTAGGGACAGGAAAAGCTATAAGTAGTCAGACTTATAGGTTGGACTTCAGAAAGATGAACTCTGATAAACTTAGAACTATGCTGGGCAAAATCCCATGGTCAGAAATACTTAGGAGGAAGGGGGTTCAGGAGGGGTGGGAGTTTCTTAAAAGCGAAATACTGAAATCGCAATCACAGACAATTCCTATGAGAAGAAAAAATTGAAAAAGCCTAAAGAAGCCAAAGTGGCTCCATAAACAGCTCTCTAAAGACTTGAGAAATAAAAAAGACTCCTTTAGGAATTGGAAGGAGGGCCTTATAACCAAGGATGAATATAAACAAATCACCAGTGCTTCTAGAGAAAAAGTTAGGAAAGCTAGAGCTCAGTATGAGTTTAGTCTGGCCAAAGATGCTAAAAACAACAAAAAAGGGTTCTTTTCTTATGTTCAGAATAAGAAAAAGAGCAAGGACAAGGTAGGCCCATGGCAAGGGCAAGAAATTGAAATTGTAACAGGTAATGAAGAGAGGGCGGAACTGCTCAATTCCTACTTTTCCTCAGTCTTCTCTTCTGAGGTGAACGGTGCTCAACATGACAGAAACAGAACATATAAGGAGGGTATGAAGTTCCAACCTAGGATCAGGGTAGGGGTAGTACATAAACACCTAGTTTCTTTAAATGAAATTAAGTCCTCAGGGCTAGATGAATTGTATCCAAGGGTTCCAAAAGAACTTGAGGATGTAATTTCTGAGCCTCTGGCTATTATTTTTGAAAATTCTTGGAGAACAGGAGAGGTGCTGGAAGATTGGAGGCGGACAAATGTTGTCCCTATCTTCAAGAAGGGGGAAAAAAAGGATCCGGGTAACTACTGACCCATCAGCTTGATGTCTATACCTGGAAAAGTTTTAGAACAAATCATCAAACAGTCGGTCCTGGAACATTTAGAAAGAATGGATGTGATTACTAAGAGCCAGCATGGTTTTCTCAAAAACAAGTCATGTCAGACTAACCTGATCTTTTTTTTTGAGAAAGTACTACCTTACTTGATCGGGGGAATGCTGTAGACATCATTTATCTTGATTTCAATAAGGCTTTTGATAAGGTTCCACATACTATCCTTGTTGACAAGTTGGTAAAATGTGGTTTGGATCCTGTTACCATTAGGTGGATCTGTAACTGGTTGACAGATCACACCCAAAGAATGCTTTTGAATGGTTCCTCATCCTCTTGGAGAGGGGTGACAAGTGGAGTGCCTCAGAGTTCTGTCCTGGGACCTGTTTTGTTCAACATCTTTATCAATGACTTGGATAAAGGAACAGAGGGAATGCTTATTAAATTTGCAGATGATACTAAATTGGGACGGGTTGCAAACACAGAAGAAGACAGAAACAGGATACAGGATGACCTTGACAGGATGGAAAACTGGACTAAAACCAATAAAATGAATTTTAACAGGGATAAATGTAAAGTTCTGCATTTAGGTAGGAAAAATCCAATGCATGGCCATAGAATGGGGGAGACTTGTCTTAGCAGTAGTATGTGCGAAAAGGATCTAGGGGTCTTAGTGAATCATACGCTGAACATGAGTCAAAGTGTGATGCAGTGGCTAAAAAGGCAAATGCAGTTTTGGGCTGTATCAACAGAAGTATAGTGTCCAGATCACGTGATGTGATGGTATCGTTTTACTCTGCTCTGGTAAGACCTCACCTAGAGTATTGTGTTCAGTTTTGGGCACCACATTTTAAAAAGGATATAGACAAGCTGGAACGGGTCCAGAGGAGGGCGATGAAGATGGTGAAGGGTCTGGACACCAAGTTCTATGAGAAAAGATTGAAGGAGCTGGGGATGTTTAGCCTGGAGAGGAGGCGGCTGAGAGGTGATATGATCACCATCTTCAAGTACTTGAAGGACTGTCATATAGAGGAGAGCGTGGAATTGTTTTCTGTGGCCCTGGAAGGTAGGACCAGAACCAATGGGTTGAAATTAAATCAAATAAGTTTCCAGCTCAACATTAGGAAGAACTTCCTGACCGTTAGAGTGATTTCTCAGTGGAACAGGCTTTCTCAGGAGGTGGTGGGCTCTCCTTCCTTGGAGGTTTGTAAACAGAAGCAAGATGGCCATCTGACAGCAATGAAGATCCTGTGAATTTAGAGGGAGATGTTTGTGAGTTTCCTGCATTGTGCAGGGGGCTGGACTAGATGACCCTAGAGATCCCTCTATGATTCTATGGATATGGCAGAAATTACAAACACTTTTCTCTGTTTCTTTGTCAGCTTATTTATTTGGAAGATGAATATGCAGCCTCTGCAGAGACCTGCTCTCACTATTATTTTCAAATACACTATAAACGTTTATTGTTACATTTAATTCTGTCAGCTTTCTGGTCATTCCTCTTCCTTGTCTCTTCTCTTTTTCAGCATTTATTTTCATTCTTACTTCTATTGGTTCTAATATTCTTGATAAACCTCCCTATTCTTTCTCATACTGGCTCATTTTCTTTGAATCTTATGGAAACCCCTCCCCCATAGAACTTCACTTCCATGACTTGCCCAAGAGTTGGCCAGAACTCTTCATGGGAGAACATTCAAAAGATGGATCATGACACCAAATTCACTTAAATGTAATGTTGTTCCTTACTCAAACACAGTGTTGTTCATATGGATCAGTCCTGTTCTGTTAGCAGAGAATTATCAGTGCAATTTGATGCAAAGTTACTTATCCAATGGCATAAGACTGGAGTACCCTGTGTAGGATTGCTCTGTAAATTTTTATATATATATCCCAGAGCAGTTTACATACAACATGAACACAAATAGCTGCCTTTCTCTGAGCCAGACCACTTGATAAAGTTCAGTATTGAAAGCACAAACTGGCATCAATTCTGGGGTCTCAGGCAGAGGTTTTTCACAACTCCTGCTACCTGATCTTTTAAAACAGAGAATGCCAGGTATTGAAACTGAGATCTTCTGCATGCAAAAAAAAAATGCTGTGCCACTAAGCCACAGACATAGTATGTTAGGAGGCATGCCTTTAACCTGTGAGGGAATGCACTTGTTTCGTTCCTCTTACTACAGTCCTTGTAAAACCTGTACCAAGGAGATGGTAATATAAGAACTGCCTTGCTAAATTAGATTGAAGTAGCCTGAAGTAAGAATTTGGCCCATTTGGCTTTCTGTGGTCTTTGATGCACTTACTAAAAGCCATCCCCAGAAGCCATCATAATTGTTAAAGGCCATTAGCAATTTGCCAAAAGGAAAATGTCTTTATGTCTCCAGAAGATAAAGCACTGTTAACAACAGGTCTCCAAAAGGAGGGAGTTGCACACTGCTGGGAAACTAGCAAGAACTAAATCCATTAGGAGCAGAACAGTCATGGAATTTTAAGCAAGCCCTCACTGGCGATCTCCATATGTGGGACAGTATCCATGAGACCAGACACCCGCTCACCTGATTTAGATACTATAAAATACGGTTCTCCTTATTTGTAGAAAAAACCTGCCACTGTCAAACATTTAAGATAAATATGGGAGGTGAAGTAAAATTATTCTCTTTAAGTTTGTCAGGATCTAGTCACGTTTGCTGAAGGAATAGCCACGTTTGCTGAAGGAAGCAAAGCAGAGAAATTAGCATAGCCAAAGCAAGCCACTGCAATGCCCATACCACCTCTGTGACAAAGCTCACAAGGCATAACTTGCCATAGAATCCAAAAGATAATCCCCCAAGATTCCTTGTAATGTTTCAGAAAATGTCACAAAACACAACTTTCCACTTCAGAGTGACTCTGCCTGAAAAGACAGAAGGAATAACAGCCAGTTTTCACTTTATCTGATGTGGTTGCTAAAGCAACACAATTGGCACCTTAGCTCTCATAAGATCTCTTACTTTGCAAGAGTTCAGGCGCCATTTTTTTTTTAATTTCCTTAGGACCTCATCAGATAATGAGGCAAGCACAATGAGTTTCACTATTTGGCCTCTGTGGAAAAAGTAGTGCCTCTCTTTTCTATCAGCTGCTTGATGCTTGGTGGAAGGAACTAACCATGTCTCCATGACAGAATGCAAAATGGACACCTCACTATCCAATGAGGTTGCTAAGGCAACAGAAAACTGACCACTTGCAAGGTATCCAAACTTTTGGAAGAGGTACACATCTCTTGGCCCTTGTGTATGAAGACTGGATTTTTCAATTTTCAGATTCTTCCCCTTCAAAATTGGGTGTCATAAAGAAGGGTTTTTTTGGCATGCAAGGGGATTCAAGAAGAATGCTCTGTCACATTTATGCCTGGCTTCACTGCATTTTTTTTTTGTTACTCATCTGGGAGTCAGGACTTTGCAAGTGGATATAACAAGGAGTACATATGAAATACTTTTGTGTATCCCAAAATGTGCAGAACAAAGTTTGAGGTGCCAATGGCACCTTTAAGACCAACAAAGGTTTATTCAAGGTATAAGCTTTCATGTTTAAGTACGCTTCCTCAGCTTGCACACAAAAGCATATACCTTGAATAAAACTTTGTTGGTTTTAAAGGTGCCCCACTGGCACCTCAAACTTTGTTCTACTGCTGCAGACCAATGTGGCTACCCCATCTGAACCTAAATCTGCAGTGTGTGAAGTTGTCTTTAAAGCAGCTCTAAATCTATCATTCAGTTGTGTCTTCAGTTATAACTGCAGAAGTAATTTGATCTACGTTTAAACATCCAGACCCATTTTGTTGAAAACAAGTAACATCTAGTAATTTATTGCCATCTAGTTTTCCTTGAGACAAGCACAGGATCTTTTCTACGTGAGCAGTCAGAATAAAAGGGTGTCCCCCCCCCCCCCCGCTGCCTTGACTTTGAATCTTGTAAAAGCACTTAACGTACTTGGGGCATTGTGTGACGCTTGTAAAAAGAAAACAAAACAGCTACTGTGTTTTTTATAAGGTGTCAAAGCCTGTTATCTGGCAGGAGGAGCAAACTATTATTGGGTGGTTAAGGTAGCTCACTGCAGCGATATCACAGAGTGAAGCCACAATATTGTATGGCTTATACAAACAGGAGGGAAGAATGAGAAGGGCAATAACTCCCCAGGCTTCACTAACAACATTCATTAAGATAAATCATTTTAAAACTGAAAGCTGTGTTTAAGCTTGACTGCTTCACAGAAATAAATGTTCTATGAAACATGCTTGCTGTGGATTATTAGGGAGATAAAGTGGGAGAGCACATTCCAGAGTGTTGGTGCCCAAGTGGATAATGGAGAGGGCCTCCATTTAGTGAACGAATCAAAGGCAATGGATGCAGAGATTGACAGAAGGGTCTTCTGGTCCTCAAAGTACATCCAAGTCCTCCTGAGTGAGTATTAACAGCACACAGAACAGCACAGAACTGGAATCATGAACTCTAGCAAAGCAAAAGCAGTATAAATATATGTGGCTAACAAAGAAAACTAACTGGTGGTGCAATACTTTTGATTCTTTTAAGTAATTTCATCATCCCAAAATCCAAATGATCTTTGAAAAATCTGTCATTAAGTATTTGACAACTAGTTTAATGTGGCATAGTGTGTAGGGGTTAGAAGTCAGACTAGGACTAGGAAGAGCCAGGTGTAACTCCTCACTCAGCCATGAAGCTCACTGGGAGACTGTGGTCCTGTCATGCTCTCTCAGCCTACATTACCTGGTAGATAAAAGAGGTGCTTGGGAGGGCCATATAGTTGGTTGTAGGTTCCTTGGGAAAAGGGTGGAACTAAAATGCAACCTATAAAGTCAGCTCTTAGCTAAGTCTCACTGAATTCAGAGGGACTTACTACCTAGTAAGTATGTCTAGGGTTGAAACTCTTGGTTTAGAAATCAACCATGAGAGTATTTTAAAGAAATCTAATATTCTTCTATTAATGTCAATAGTTGTTGTTTTTAAAATTAGATGCTCACTCTAACTATTTTAATTCATTAATAATTTATATCTTCAACTCATACTTAAAATAGAGAGAATAACACCATACTGTAATGTAATAAAAGGCAGCAAAGTAGAAAAACTCAACAATTATATTTGTTTAAAATATTTATATGCCACTCAATACTCCCTCAAAGCTGTGGAGTCTTGTGAGCAAAAAATCTGCTTCATGAGCTACTGGCATTAAAGTTGTGAGCTACTGCCTAAATTAATTTGCTCTAGAGTAATTTTTCTTGAGCTAAGACAAAAATGTATGAGCTGGAGGCTAAAAAACTGTGAGCTAGCTCACACTAACTCAGCTTAGAGGGAACACTGATGAGCTCAGACACACTTGAGGCAGTTCACAACATACAAGATTAAATATATAAAACATAAAACCATTAAAATGAATAATTACTAAAAACCAGTCAGTAAAACCCAGAAGCATAAGAGCATATTAAAAGTCCAGGACATTGATAAACAGCAAAAGTTTTTTGGGACTGATTTTCTCATTCCATTACAGCATGATAGGTATGCCTGCCATGTGGAGAACATCAAAATATGTGAAGGAAAGAGATTCTAATGTGAACTAAAATTACAGTAGATGCAGGGCTTTTTTTTGTAGCAGGAATCCTTTGCATATTAGGCCATACCCACCTGGTGTAACTAATCTTCCTGGAGTTTACAGTAGGCCCTGTGCTAAGAGCCCTTGTAAGCTCCTGGAGGATTGGCCTAATATGCAAAGGGGGTGTGGCCTAATATGCAAAGGAGTTGCCTCTAAGCTGAGTTAGTGTGAGCTAGCTCACAGTTTTTTAGCCTCCAGCTCATACATTTTTGTCTCATACATTTTGGCCTAATATGCAAAGGGGGTGTGGCCTAATATGCAAAGGAGTTCCTGCTACAAAAAAAGCCCTGAGTAGATGTATAGCAGTAGTGACTCCCTGGATGTTTGCCTCACTTGTCCCCTAGTGTTAGACATGTACATCCCTTAATTACTATGCAATGTTCTAGAATCCTTATTAATACTCTGAAATGGAGTATCCAGAAAACACATATGCCTCAACTCTCCCATAAAGCATGGTGAGGGAGAAGTGAAAATATTCCCCTCCTGTGATGAATTGTTCAGATTCAGGACTTTAGCACCAGATTGCTGCAACTCAAAGCCAGGGGAGCAGGAAACTATTCTTCCAGCCCTATAGCTCTATTGGGATGGAGTGCTGTTGAGGAATTCCTTAGTTGCTTATCCTCCCTATGAATCCTCCTCCCCACCCTGCTGATATTCAGAACAGACCTGCTTTGCCAGCTTCTAATTTAACTCCTCTGTATGGGTAAAACCTAGTGGACTCTGGCACGGGCATAACTACTATTTTTATTCCTGTGGCTTATGCCAGGAGATGGGGTGAGCCGACTCTGTGCTTGCATTCTAGTGCAGAGTAGAGTATGCAGAAAAGCAGATGAAGGAGCAGTGGGGCTTTTTTTGAGCAGGAGCACACAGGAACACAGTTCCAGCTGGCTTGGCATCAGGGGTGTGTGGCCTAATATGCAAATGAGGTCCTGCTGGGCTTTTTCTATATACAAAAAACCCCCAAGGAACAGTCCCTCACAGGTACTGCTCCCAAGTTGTTGGATTACTGGTTTTACTTTCTGTAGCACAGAAAATGTAGTACAGAAAATGTACTGCAACAAATTTTGTAAACTGTCGAAATAGGTCTTAAAATGTGCTTTTAAACACTTTTTAAAATGTTGGGTGCAATTTTATCTGATTTCTGATTTTTATTTTCCTTCAATGATGATGAAATCTTTTAACAGTCTAATTGGTTAAACAATAAGAGTCTGGACATATTGACTTTTGGCATTCCTTTGCTGCTGCCTTCCATGGTGGCTCAACAGTGCTTGTGAGAGCAAATATGAAGGAACCACACATATATTCTTGAAGGAAGAAGCGTATGAAATGGAAACCTAGGACTGACTTTCATAACTTGAAAGCTTAGTGCATGTGCACATATGTGGGCCATAGAGTTCAAGCATGTGCACAAAAGTGAGTTTTATTTACATTTGATTGGGAAGAAGAAGAAGAATTACAGCAACTGACCTTTCAGCAACTCTAGTAGAGTTTATTTAGGATCCCCCTCATATATTAGGTAAATGTAGCTTAAGAGGACCTTCTAACTTATTTTGATTTATTTTTCTGCATGAGGCACACTGGACACCAACAGTCAAGAAGCATACAAAGTGAACTGTTGTTAATAATAACAGTATTTAACCACAGCAACAATCTTAATAGCACATTGATTCACTTTTAATTGAACTTTTAACACTTGAACTGTGTGGAATCAATAACTTCCTTTAGATTCTCAGAAATATACACTCTAAGTTGATCCCCCAGTATACATGCTGCTGCTAATGAACTGCCAAAATAGGAAATGTCTGGGCCAGAAGCTACCTACTTTGGAATCTATGAATAGGCTGACCTTTTTGCCATTGTTTTTCCATTTTCCATGTGGAAAACAAGGCAGGTTGTAATAATATTTTTAAAGAGTTGAGCTGGTCCCTAATAACTCCTCCTGTATGCTAGAACTTTAAGACTCTGGCAACACAAATTGCATTTATTGAGAAGAGGAAAAAAAGAGGGGGAAAAAACCAGCTCAAGCACTTAACTGGCAGGATTAAAAGCCCAAAAGCATAAGTAAGAACATAAGAGAAGCCATGTTGGATCAGGCCAACGGCCCATCAAGTCCAACACTTAACCATTACACACCAAAAGATGCTGCTGGTAATGACAGCAAACTCAGGTCTCTGGACTAGAACAATTCTAAAACTGGGCAGAAGAAGCATAATCAGATTTAATTAATTTAAACTGTGTAGGGTGCAAAAAAGATCTTCCTTCCAAAGTGTCACGGCTGGGGCCGGGTCAGGCAAAGTCCAGAGGCAGTCCGAGGTCTGTAGCCAGCAAGCAGGAGTGTCCGAGGTGCCAAATCCAAATCGCTGTGCAAGTATCGCAGGTCCGAGGTCCAGAAGCCGAGGTCAGGGAATCCAGAAGTCAAAAGCCAAAGTCAGGAATTCAGGAACCAAAGTCAAGCCGGAGTGGATGCTAGAACGTCAGGGAGATGACTAGTTGCTTCCACAAAGCCTCCTCCCAAAGCCCACAGCTATATAGCCCTCTGCTGGCTGTTGCCCATTTGGGCTAATTGCTGGCTCTGGGAGGCAGCCAGGATCCTGTTACAACTCAAGCATCCTTGCTCTTAGGAGGGCCAGAATCCTCTCAAAACTCAGGACTCAGGGAGCGTCTTGCTTGTGAGCGTGCCGCCCTCCTCCAATCCCTGAGGTCCTGACGGAGGCGGTCACGCACACGAGCCACCCGAGAGGGCGAGGCAGGGGGGCTGGGATCTTCTTCAGCAGGAGGCAGGGGTACTGGTGCAGGTGGCAGGGGTACAGTTTCCTTGGCAGACTCGTCTTCCTCTGCAGGGTCCCCAGCACCCATGACACTATCCCCCTCCCCAGGGCCCCCCTCCGTCGAGGGACCTGGGAGGTCGGGGTGGTCGTTGTGGAACTGTTGCACCAAGTCCGGGGCATGAAGATTGTCCACGGGCTCCCAAGACCGGTCTTCTGGGCCGTATCCCTCCCAGTCCACAAGGTACTGGAGGCCTCCGCGATGGTACCGGGAGTCCAGGATCTGGCGCACCTCGTATTCTTCCTCGTCATCCACCAACACCGGTGGTGGCGGCGGTGGGCAAGGAGGCCGAGCTGGGTCAGGGGGTGCAGCTGGAACAAGGAGGGAGCGATGGAACACAGGGTGAATGCGGAGGTGAGGTGGCAACTGGAGCCTGAAAGCGACGGGGTTTATTTGGTCCATGACGGGGTAGGGTCCGATGAACCGCGCATCCAGCTTGTGAGACCGACCAGGCCGGCGCAGGTAGCGAGTCGAGAGCCACACCTGATCCCCCGGCTGGACTGGGGGGCCTTCCTGCCTCTTCCGGTCCGCAGCCAGTTTATAGGCTTCCTTGGCCCGCTGTAGCTGCTCTCGGAGCAAGTCTTGGCTGGCGCGGAGTTCTTGCAGGTAGGCCTCGACGGCGGGGACATTCGTAGGTGGCAGGGTCGCCGGGAAGAACCGAGGGTGGTAGCCGTAGGTTGCAGCAAACGGGGTCATTTGGGTAGACGAGTGGACCGCGTTGTTGTATGCAAACTCCGCTAGAGGCAACAGAGTGGTCCAGTCGTCCTGCTGGTAGCAGGTGTAGCAGCGGAGGTATTGCTCTAGCGTGGCATTGGTGCGCTCTGTCTGACCATCTGTCTGCGGGTGGTAGGCTGAGGACAGGTGCACTCGAGTACCCAGGCTGGAATGGAGGGCTTGCCAGAACCGAGAGGAGAACTGGGGCCCCCGGTCTGAGATCAGGTGGGCTGGGAGTCCGTGCAGACGAAAGATGTGTTGCAGGTAGAGCTGAGCTGTCTCCTGAGCTGTGGGAAGTTTCGGGCACGGAATGAAGTGGGCCATCTTGGTAAATAGGTCAACGACCACCAAGATGCAAGTCTGACCTTTGGATCGTGGGAGTTCCGTGATGAAGTCCATCGAGATGGTATCCCAGGGTCCTGAGGGTGCGGGCAAGGGCTGTAACAACCCCGAGGGTTTGGCCGGGACGTCTTTGGCCCGCCGACAGACGTCACAGGAGCTGACATAACGGGCAACATCGGAGCGAACTCGTGGCCACCAGAATTCTCGCGTCAGCAAGTGGGTGGTCTTATGCTGTCCGAAGTGCCCGGCGGGCAACGAGTCGTGGGTCAGGCGTAGCACTTCTGCCCGTAAGGGCCCGGGCGGCACATAGAGGCGTTCGCGGTGTAGCAAGAGACCGCCTCGAGTCGTGAACTCGCCTGCCGAGTCATCTTGGAGGGCCTGGAGGTGTTGCTGGACCCAGGGATCGTTGGCCTGGCTAGCACGAATGTCCTCCACGAGTGTGGGTGTAGTGGAGGTGGCTGCAAACACTGAGGGCGGCAGGATGGGAGCAGCGGGCGCGGCCTCAGTTGAAGCAGGGGCGTATTCCGGTTTCCGGGAGAGTGCATCTGCTTTCCGGTTCTGGGTATGGGGGATGTAGGAGATCTGGAAGTCAAAGCGAGAGAAGAATAGGGACCACCGGATCTGGCGCTGGTTGAGACGGCGGGTGGTCTGGAGGTGCTCTAAGTTCCGGTGGTCGGTGAGCACTTGAACAGGGTGGCGAGCCCCTTCGAGGTAATGCCTCCAAACCTCAAAAGCCGCCTTGATTGCGAGCAGCTCTCTCTCCCAGATGGTGTAGTTCTTCTCCGCAGCGGTGAGCTGGCGCGAGTAATAGGCGCAGGGCTGGAGTGGCTGAGACGGCTTCTCGCGCTGGGACAGCACTGCTCCCAGGGCCACGTTGGAGGCATCAGCTTCCACCGTAAAGGGAAGCTGGGGGTCAGGGTATCTCAGGAGTGGCCCGGTGGCAAAACGGGTCTTCAGAGTGGAGAAGGCGTTATCGGCCTCTGGGGACCAGTGGAAAGGTTCTTTGGGGCGGAGTAGTTGAGTCAGGGGCGTGGTCAGAGATGCATAGGCCGGGATGAATTGCCGATAATAGTTGGCGAAACCAAGGAACCGCTGCAGGTCTTTGCGATTCTGAGGGGCCTGCCAGGTCAGGACCGCTTCCACTTTTTTCGGGTCCATGAGGATTCCCTGTGGTGACACAATGTGACCAAGGAACTCGACGGAGCGCAGGTCAAAGTCGCACTTCTCCAGCTTGGCGTAGAGGCCATGGGCTCGTAGGCGCTGCAGGACCTGGCGGACGTGCTCGGCGTGCTGGGCAGGATTGCGGGAGTAGATTAGGATGTCATCCAGGTATATGATCGCGAAGCGGTCGAGCAGGTCCCGGAATACATCATTCATGAACCTCTGGAAGACAGCGGGGGCGTTGGTCAATCCGAAGGGCATCACCAGGTGCTCGTACTGCCCGTATCGGGTCCCAAACGCGGTCTTCCATTCGTCTCCGGGCCGTATGCGCACCAAATTGTACGCTCCGCGGAGGTCCAGCTTGGTGTAGATTTGGGCCCCCTTTAAACGATCCAAGAGTTCAGGGATCAGTGGTAGAGGGTACCGGTCGCGGATGGTGATCTTGTTCAGGGCCCGGTAGTCATTGCACAGCCGGAGCTCCCCACTTTTCTTCTTCACGAAGAGGACTGGAGCAGACAGGGGAGAAGTTGAGGGTCGGATGAATCCGCGTTTCAGGTTCTTGTCCAGGTAGTCTCGCAAAGCTGCCAACTCAGGCTCCGACATTGGGTACAGACGCCCCACCGGGAGTGGTGCTCCAGGTACCAAATCAATGGCACAGTCATAGGGTCGGTGAGGGGGAAGCTGATCTGCTCCTGTCTCCTCAAAGACATCGGCGAAATCCGCATACTTCTGAGGGAGCTGAGGACCACCACTCGGGATGCCGGCTGCTAGAGTGGTGGGAGGAGTCAGATGGGGGCATGGGTCTCGGAAGCGTAGTTCCTGCTGGGCCCAGTCCACGAGGGGGTTGTGCAGCTTCAGCCAGGAAAGGCCTAGAATCAGCGGGAAGCGAGGCATGTGGGCGACATCAAACTGTAGCTGTTCTTGGTGCTGCTGGACGTGGAAGGTGATGGGACAGGTCTCCTGGGTGACGGGGCCAGAACGGAGGAGGCGCCCGTCAATAGCCTCCACCAGCGTTGGAGTCTCTTTTGGCTGCACTGGAATCTGGTGCTGCTTTACAAAGGCGGCATCTACGAAACAGTGGGCTGCTCCCGAGTCCAGCATGGCATACACGAACAGCCAGCGTCCATCGGGCAGACGGAGTTTGACTGGTAGCAGGAACGGGCCCGGGGTATCAGCCTGTTGTTCGGAGGACCCAGCTAGTCGCCCCAGGCTGGAGGGTCCACTTACGCCTGGGGCTGGCCTTTTGGCGGCGGTGGCAATGTAGGTCCGGGTATCCGATGTTTAGCAGGGCAGCCAGAGGCATAGTGGCCTGCCGTGCCGCAGTAGAGGCACAGGTTCTGCGTGCGGCGTCTGGCCTTTTCTTCTGGAGTCAGGTGGGGTCGAGCAGCTCCAAGCTGCATAGGCTCACCCTCGTCTCTGGTACTAGCTGGGGATGGGAGAGGAGCCAAGTGGCATGGCGCAGGGAGCTGGCGCCCTCGGGTCTTGGCTTGGCGGCGACTTTCCAGGCGGCCATCGATGCGGAGGCAGAGGGTGATAAGTTCCTGGAGCGTGGGGGGCCGCTCCACCCTGGCCAGTTCGTCCAGGACTTCCTCTGCCAACCCCTCGGTAAACTGGTCCATCTGAGCAGCCTCATTCCACGCCAAGTCTTGGGCCAGGAGCTTGAATTCGGTGGCATACTGAGCCACCGAGGACTGGCCTTGTTTCAGGGCCCTGATTTTCCGGTTGGCTGTGGCTGCTTGGACTGGGTTGGAGAAGGCAGCAGACAGGTGGGCCTCAAACCCCTGGTAATCAGTCAGTAGGGGAGAGGACCCAACCAGTAGGGGTGTGGCCCACTTGGCCGCCTGCCCCTTTAACAGACTAATGATAAAACACACCTTCGTCTTGTCATTGGAGAAGTCCCGTGCTCTTAGTTCAAAGTACAGCTGACACTGTGCCAGGAAAGCAGGAAATTCTTCCACGGCACCCCCAAATCTGTCAGGTGGGGGAACTGGGCACTTGGCTGGAGCACTGGCCACAGGTTGTTGCTGCAAGTGCACTACTGCCTGTGTTAGCTGCTGTACCTGGGCTTGGAGCGCAGCCAGTAGTTCGGTGGTTTCACTTGCTTCAGCCTCCATCCTGTGGAGTGGGTGTTTGTCGGGTGGAAGCAATCTGTCACGGCTGGGGCCGGGTCAGGCAAAGTCCAGAGGCAGTCCGAGGTCTGTAGCCAGCAAGCAGGAGTGTCCGAGGTGCCAAATCCAAATCGCTGTGCAAGTATCGCAGGTCCGAGGTCCAGAAGCCGAGGTCAGGGAATCCAGAAGTCAAAAGCCAAAGTCAGGAATTCAGGAACCAAAGTCAAGCCGGAGTGGATGCTAGAACGTCAGGGAGATGACTAGTTGCTTCCACAAAGCCTCCTCCCAAAGCCCACAGCTATATAGCCCTCTGCTGGCTGTTGCCCATTTGGGCTAATTGCTGGCTCTGGGAGGCAGCCAGGATCCTGTTACAACTCAAGCATCCTTGCTCTTAGGAGGGCCAGAATCCTCTCAAAACTCAGGACTCAGGGAGCGTCTTGCTTGTGAGCGTGCCGCCCTCCTCCGATCCCTGAGGTCCTGACGGAGGCGGTCACGCACACGAGCCACCCGAGAGGGCGAGGCAGGGGGGCTGGGATCTTCTTCAGCAGGAGGCAGGGGTACTGGTGCAGGTGGCAGGGGTACAGTTTCCTTGGCAGACTCGTCTTCCTCTGCAGGGTCCCCAGCACCCATGACACAAAGCTATTGGACAAACTTTTAACTTTTATTGGACAAAGTAATTGCAGTTCTGTCATTCAATGTATAAAAGATAGGAGCAGTTCGTATTAGCAGATACTTGTTTGTGTGAAGGGCTACAAGGACAAGACACTTCTGCCTTCTGTGTTCAAAGGGTTGTATAGCAAGGAATTTTCTCCCAGGTGCAACTTTGTACTGCAGTAATGTGAAAAGTTATCAAAGACAACCAAAGTAGGGATGGCACGAACCCCAAATGAACCCTGGTTCAAGCTGGTTTGTAGTGCCCAAACCAGGAATTCAAGAGAACGTACCTCCCATGAACCCTCCACAACCTTCCGTGGAGGTCAGTGAGGTTTGGGGAGGGTTCATACTGCCAGAGTCCACTACCAGCCCATGGCCTGTCCTGAGTGAGCTCCTTCAGACTCAAGTGAATGGGCCCATAAAAGCCTTTGGAGCTCACCCTTGGAGTTCAGTCAGGCCGGCCTGATCCAGAGGTGGATTCTGAAGGCATTTAAATGCCTTCAGCACTCACTTAGAATGGGCTGAAATCCTGAACCAGATGAACCACCAACTAGTTTGTCCAATGGAACAGTTTGTTGGAGGTTCATGGTTCATGAAAACCCTGAACAACGAACCTCCATTGTACTTGCATTTTCCCAGTCCATACCCATGCCTGGACAAAAGTTATTTTTTCCTCTATAGGCAATTCATATTAAGCCAGAATTTCCCCAGGATCTGGACTTCATAGGGTTGTCAACTTTTAAGTGATAGCTTGAGATCTCCCATTACTATAACTGATCTCCAGGCGACAGAGATCAGTTCACCTGGAGAAAATGGCCACTTTGGACAGTGCACTCTATGACATTGTATCTCATTGAAGTCACTCCCCAAATCCCACCCTCCTCAGGCTCCAACTTCCAAATCTGAAGGTACTTCCCAACCTGGATCTGGCAGTGGCAACCCTAGGACCTTAATACTGTAGTTACATATTAATAAAGCAAAACAATAATAGTGACAAGTCTTGGGAGAAGTGACCCTTGTTCTTATAAGAAGATTTTATTCACCAGAGAACTGTGGATTTTGGCTGGTGCCATTTCAGTGACAGCTGTAAAGTATGACACCTCACACATACTCAGGAAGGTCTGCACATGTGTATTCATTAAAATCCCAAATTTGAAGCCTATACATTAAAAAACCCAAAAAATACTTCTTCAAAAGTAATATATATTGGTGGTGGAAAGTGCCATCAAGTTACAGCCTACTGATAGTGACCCTGTGGGGATTTCAAGGAAAGAGACATTCAGAGGTGGTTTGCTACTGCCTGCCTCTTCATAACAACCCTGGACTTTCTTGGTTGTTTCCCATCCAAATTACCAAGGCAGATCCTCCTTAGCTTTCAAGACATTGGACTAGCCTGGGTCATCCAGGTCAGGGCTCACATACTTGAGTAACTTCTTAACTTCTTCAGAATGCGGCGGCCAGGCTGTTACTGGGGCTCCCGAAATGGGAGCACATACAGCCGGGGCTGCGCGGACTGCACTGGCTGCCAGTTATCTACCGAGTCCAGTACAAAGTGTTGGTTATTACCTTTAAAGCCCTATATGGCCGAGGACCTGCCTACCTAAGGGACCGTCTCTCCCCGTATGAACCCCAGAGGGCACTGAGGTCAGCAAGTAAAAACAAAATGACCATCCCTGGGCCGAGAGAGGCCAAACTCCAAAACACCAGAGTACGAGCCTTTTCAGTTGCGGCACCTGCACTGTGGAACCAGCTCCCGGAGGAGGTGCGGGCCCTGCGGAACCTCGACCAGTTCCGCAGGGCCTGCAAGACTGCCCTTTTTAGACACGCCTATAATGATACGGACTGCTGAGTTGCAATGAACGAAGAACCGCCATCTCTAACACCATTTAAACTGGCAGAATCAGCGCCAGAACAGTTATTACTGCCAGATATATATATATAATGTAATGTAAAATTAAGTATTTTAACTGAATTAACGGGTTTTTATATGTGTAATTTTAATTGCTAATCTAATGTTTTACTATTTATGTTAATATATTACTTACTGTTAGCCGCCCTGAGCCGCTTTGCGGGGAGGGCGGGGTAGAAATAAAATTTTTTATTATTATTATTATTATTATTATTATTATTATTATTAATACTTCAATTATCCTTCTTAGCAATTTTCTGCTTCCATTTAGTAGTTTCAGAGAACAGTTCTAAGCAGATTTATGCAGAAACAAGTCCAATTTTATGTAATGAGACTTACTCCCAGGAAAATGCTCTTAGGATTGCAGCCTCAGTATGTAGCTAAAAGTTAAAAACAGCCTCAGATAAATGCACGTATATTTATAAATGAAATCATTTTGAGTTGGCCACAAGTATAATTTCAGTTTTGAAATAGGCCAACACATTTTATTTTCTTGTAGATACAGTTAAAATTAATTCAAATACATTTCAACAAACTTGTAATAAGTGATTGGTGAGTAGCTTTTAAAGACTTTAAGCAGTTACTTGAGCTCTGATGATCTAACTAATGAGCTTGGTAATTGCTAGATAATTTTTAAACCAGAAAGGGCTTTTGGAGGTCTTTTTCCTATATTTAATTAAGACATCTCCTGTCTTAGGGGAAGTATCATGGAAAGGTAGTGGAATGTATATTAAATCACACTATCATTCTTTTCTCTGAAGAATGCTTTAATAATGCTAATCACATCCCTGTGCTTTGACAGAAGTTGCCATTTCCTTCCTTTTCAGTTTCCTAAAACTAAATTCTTTTATGGAATTTGTTTTATAGGGACTGTTGTTATTTTACTAATTACCTCATCTTCTGAGAACAAACATGGCCTTGAACTAAGAGAATAAATGGCTTTTGCTAATGTTTGTATGGAAAGAAAGAAAGAAAGAAAGAAAGAAAGAAAGAAAGAAAGAAAGAAAGAAAGAAAGAAAGAAAGAAAGAAAGAAAGAAAGAAAGAAAGAAAGACAGACTTAGGTATTGGCTAATTTTATAAATTGTTGCTACATTGGGATTAAATTGATTACTAGCACTAGCAAAAGTGCAGTCTTGAGACCACATGTACCATGACTGACCGAAACACCATTGTTGGTCTCTAAGGTGCTATTAGATTCAAATGTAGCTGAAACACCATTTTAAACCAATATTACTGTAGGGCCACAATGTAGTCAAAGATTTAGTCCCAGTGTATTCAAAACTGCCTTTCTGTTTTTAGCTTAAGAGGGACATCAGTGGAAGAGTGGTGGAAAAGTTGCTTAAAGAGGCATGTGTGAATTCACTCTTGGGCTGCACTGCTCTATACAATCACACTCATACCCTTGCAAATGCCTTTGAGCCACTTCCTGCTGCTGGTACACATATGTGAAAGGATGAAATGCAATGTTATAAGGTGCTTGTTTCATGCGGTTAAACAGATTAGTATTCACACTGGAAGATGAGTTTACCATAGCATTTGATTTGCTGGTGAGTTTGTGGGCTGAAGTGTCCTATGCATCCTTAGTCTCTCACCCATACTTTTCTATAGAATTCTACACAATTTGGAATGACTTTTAATATTTTTAACCTCTCCTCTGTCCCCAACACTAAGTACTTTTTCTTCCCTGTTAACGTGGCACATTTTAGAAGCTGGAAAATTCTGCCATCAGGTGTTTGCTTCATTTACAATAGATTCCATGGCAACAGCTTTGGCTTGCAGAATTCTGGGCTTCATTGCTTTGGCAGTACTGATGGAAAAGGTGGGGCTTCCAACTGTGGATTAGGAAATTCCTGGCGATTTGGGGCTGGACCCTGAGAAGGACAGGGTTTAGGGAGAGGAGGGACCTCAGTGGGGTGTAACTCCATACAGTCCACCCCCAAAGGCTGCCATTTTTCTTCAGGGGAACTCATCTCTGTTGTCTGGACAATTACTTGTAATCCCAGGAGAAAGGTGCTCTATTGCCCAGGCTGTGCCATTGCCTCCTGAGGATATCACATATTCATGCTCCATCCTGGAAAATATATTTGCAATAAAGAGAAATGGGTCCCTTATTTTCTTCCATGACTACATGGGACATCTACTCATTCAGTGTTTATATCCTTCATTTCGTATCAGCAGTCTCTGTTGGATCTCCCACCCCCCAGTTTAAAAGCCATAGATGTACACCTCACTGAATGACATAGTAATGCATTAATATCAGAAGCTGAGAGCTGGACTTGGCAAGAATACTTTCCTAAATTGTTCAGTGGATCTTTCTCTCAAGTACATGGGTTCAAGACTGCGATGTGAGTCTTCTCACAGGTTTCTATGAGGCAGCATTCATAGTAGAAGTGTTGTCTCTTGCAGGAAAAGCATAATTTATGAACAGCAGCCGCACTCATTAACTGAAGTGGGGACATTTCCATATAATAATTAACATGCTTAAAATGCACATGTGATATATATATTAGGAAGTTTAAATCATTTATTATAGGTGGACGAAGAAGAGGAGGAGAAGGAGACTGGATTTATACCCACTATTCACGTAGAGTTTCAGAGCAGTTTACAAGCTCCTTTCCCTTCCTCTCCCTACATCAGGCACCCTGTGAGGTAGGTGGGGCTGAGAGAGCTCTTTTGACAACTGCTCTTGAGAGAACAGCTCTGAGAGAACTTATGACTGACCCAAGGTCACTCAGCAAGTGCATGTAGAGGAGTGGGGAATCAAACCCAGTTCTCCCAGATTAGAGTCTACGCTCTTAACCACCAAACTGGTTTAGTATAGACAATATCACCCTCCATTCTGATTCCAATTTATTTTATAATTCCACTAGAACCCCTGGGACCTTTGATCTTTTCTTATTTCATCACTCAATGTAAAGCAATCTTGTTGTCAAATGGAGCAATTAGGCAACAGGCTTTCCCCCATACAGATAATGGTTGGGGAAAGGGTTGCCAGATCCAGGCTGGGAAAGGGGGCGTGGTTTGGAGCCTGAGGAGGACAGGGACCTCAGTGAGGCACAATGTTCCCCCAAATTTCCCATTTCCCCATTGAAAAATGGGAAATGTTCTCAGACTTCTCAGACCCCATTGAAAAATGGGAAATGTTATCAGACTTTTTCATGCTATACATTTTGAGTGTGAAAAATCTTGCCTTGAGAAGCATTTTATTCATTCTAAAACAAAAAATAGGATTTCCCCACCCCCCGGTGCTCCCCACAGTTTTTGAAAAAGGTGGCAGAAAAACAGCTTTCCCTTCTGGTCCCCTCCCCAGGCCTTCATGTCATTAGTTCACAAAAATCCCACGAATACTAAACATACTAATACAATATCATATTCCATATTTTGAGTATGTGATAATTATGCAGTCTTGCTAAAGTGGAGGAGGCAGAACTACACATGCACGAAAATGCTGCTGATTCAAACAGATCAGCAGCCATTAAGATGGGGATTTGATCCTGGGTCTCCAAGACCCTACAATGAAGCTTTAACCCTTACACCTTTTCATAGAGTGGGTGCTGTTGAACAGTAGCAAGCAGCCAGGCTTAACTGAGTCATGCCAATCAGGGATATCAAGTCACCCAGTGGTTGATGCCAGACCTAAAGTTGCCAACCACCAGCTGGGACCTGGTGATGTCCTGGAATTACAACTGATCTCCAGACAACAGAGATCTGTGCTTCTGGAGAAAATAGTTGTTTTGAAGGGTGGAATCCTTGGCATTCTATCTGTCTGAGACTGCTGCTTTCCCCAAACTCCACCCCCAAATCTCCTGGAATTTCCCAACCTGGAGTTGGCAACCCTTGCTAGAGCTGGCCCCAATGAGCCCTCTCTCAAAAGCCAAAACAGCCCTGGAAAGGACCTTGCCCCCTCCCCCTGCTTTTTACTCACAGGAATGCTGTGGTTGCCTAGGATCCATTTCTTAAAGCTACAGGTACTCCTTTTATAATTTGGGTTTTTTAAGGAAGGGAAAAACTTCCTACCAATGTATTTTTATTTAGGTTTCACATTTTTCTGCAAACTTGACATGTTTCCAGGCTTGTAGAAAGATTTGTTTTGCCTATTCACAGCTCCAATTACCAGATTTAAGGACCTTCAGATTTGGCTGGCTTGACTGTTAGAATATATAACCTTTCTCCATGGTTTTTATGTACTAAAATTATTAAATACTGGGTACAAGATGGATTGCAGTGAAACACCTCTGCTTTATTTAGTGAAAGCAGCAATAAGACTAGCTCCCAGGGCCAACACCCTGCTTACATACATGCAAATGACCCCACCCTAAACCCATCAACTCTTAACTATAGGTACAAGTACTGGCCCATTGACTCCTGACTGGCCACCTCCCAGAGTCCAGGTGGCTATTGTTCTGAAGCTTCAAGCTCAGCAGAATCTCTGGTAGTCCAACCCTGAATGTTCCAGTACCAATACATAACAATACTTATATCTGCTTTCCCATGGTTTAAGGCAATTTACAACAAATTAAAATTTACAAAACATAAGAAAAGCCTGACTAACCATCATCCCATCTAGCATTCTGTGTCTGGATCTGAACTTTTTTGTTTGATTCATGCATTCTAAGTTCAAAATTTTAAAAACTGATTATTATATTTTTGTACTGAAAAATCTCATGTATATTCAAAATGCCTCTATTTATAGAGGGATGGGCATGTTAACAAATTTGAAACAATTTGTGTCAGTCAGGTAAAAAGACTGATGGTTCCTTGTTGCATTACTTTTTAGAAAGAGCAAAAATTCTGATGGTTTAAATTTTGGAAGAGTCAAAAGAATAAAACAATTTTGGATTTTTAAAAAAAGAAATAATGAACAAATACATAATCTCATTTAAAACATGATAGGATGTGTGGTAACTAAAGAACCCAATATTAATTTTTGTTAGCATAGTAGGTCTTACCATAGTCTCAAACAGAATTGTTGAAATCATTTTATATATTTGAAGGAAACTATTGCATGCTTAATGTTAGCTAGATAAGTGACTATGTATAAGCACCAATCAGCTGAGTGTGTGAAATCCTTAGACCAGTCCAATAGCAGGACCTAATCCTTGGAATTTAGGAAGGGAGAATCATGTCCATCGTGGACCTGACTGGGCTCTCTGTACATGCAATTAGATTGGCTCCCTTCAGCTTTCTCCCACTGTATCTATTGAATGTCATGGGACTTTATAAAATTTCTGTGTAATTTTACAGAATTTTCAAGCCCCACTGGAATATTTAAAAATTGAGTGATTAAAATGGGTCCTGCATTAAAATTTCTGTGGCATTTCCTTCTCCTGTGCCTCTTTAGCATCTCCTTAGTAGTGAGGGTATGTTCTGTGCTGTAGTACACCCTTTCCTAGAGCTTTCAATCTGTTTTAACCAGAGAATATATTAATGTAGGCAAGAGGCTATAAAGTAGTGGATAAGCAAAGCTTGTGGAGTACAGTTCTTTTTACATTCATATAGATATTAGAGCTATTTGTTTGTATGAAGGAAAGGGGGGGGGGGTTGTTGTTTGTTTTTAAATCTAGGTTCGCCTGATTGTACAACCCATTCCAAGTTAACTGGATTTGCTTGTTAACCAAACATGACAGCTGCTGATTAGTCAGGGTACCAAACAAAGGCAACCAGAAATCTTGTCTTCTAGAGGCAGCCTCTTCAATCTCAAACTACAAGTGCACACAAAAGATACTGCAGACTGACGACAGATATTGGGAAATGTAAATAATCTATTAAAGGATGGCGGCACCTTTTATTATTAGTAATATACAGAGGATATTTGTATACCTTCATGAATCTCTTCTTGTGATGACAGAAGCTCATCATATCAACTGTCACCTGTATTTTTAATTGCTTCAGTTTTATAGCAGCTACCCTCCTGGTGATTTACAAGGGCTGTGTAAAATGTTCATATCAGCTATCATGAATATGGGAATAGTTTGTGGAAATAAAATGTTTGAAACTTCAAGGAAATTTTTTTGGAGGTCATTGAAGTAATAATTTGCCACCTGCTCATATTTGTAAGGCTGAATGTTTGGGGCGTATTCTGTAGCAGTATGCTGAGCAGTCCAGAGTGTTCCCAAACCACTGGGCATAGATCGTCTTGTAATCCTTATCACAAAGCTGTTAGGTAGGCCAGTACTGTTTGCTCCAGATTGCAGATGGGAAGCTAAAATGAAGCAGAAGTGTCTTGCTAAGCCCACTAAGAAGCTCACAACAGAACTGAGATTCAAATGACAAATTATAGTTTAGGCTCCTACAGTGCAATCCCAAGAACTGTTTCACCCTTCTAAATCCACTGAAGTCAAAGGCCTTTAAGGGTACAAATCTATTTAGGACTGCACTGTTAATCTTTCCACTACAGCAGCACAGTCCAGTGAACAATTAAGCATGTTTATTTATATTGAACAAAATAAGATTTAAGTGCACAACTGAGCCCTGGATGGCATGTATGCACAACTGTGACACTCTGAGAAGCAAGTAACAGTACAATCCTAAAGTGGTCTCACCAGCATAATAAAAAAGTCAGTGGGTTTAATCCCAGGAAATTTCTTTTGGAATCCTTGCCCAGTGAATTGGCCTGTATAACCTGAATGGCCATGTGGTCATGACCAAATACAAAAGACTACTTTATCCATGTTGTATCTGTGATTCTTCACATCAAAAGATGAATTAGAGTAGATTCCTCCTAAACAGTCTTTAGTAAATTTATGTGATGATTCTGCCTTAAGAAAAGGGGTACATTTCTTGACCTTTGCACCTTTTCTAACTATGTAACTCCATGGTTATTTGGGAATCTAGTTTTTATGAAGCACTATGTATGTGAAAAGATGGCCTATTCATGTCGGAAATCATATCTATGCTTAGTCATAACTTGCTGGGCAGTTTTTCACATGGCATGACTGTTCTGAAGAATGCTTTTCTGCATCAGATTTTAGAATCAGCTATATTCCTATAACACATACCAATCTGAAAATACATCTGCAACAAAAACAGTGGATGGATGGTTGGATATGGATGGACAATTGGGTAACAGTGTGACGGAAAGGTTTTTTTTTAATGAATGGTATGTCATGAGACAATTCTGCACTAACATAGTACCAGTACCAGACCTAGCAGGCCTTCTTAGGGAATTATTTCCACAGTAAGGAAGCACATAGAGAAGAATATTCCTTTTGTAACTGAAGCATCATTTCTCCAGGCCCCATACAAATTTTTTATCTCCCTTTCTGATCCCATACTATATACAGGATTCATCAGCCATCATACCATCACTATTCTGACTGAAGAAATAAAAATATCTATTTCATTCCTTAAATACTATGAATATACCATGTTATGGCCATCAACTTGCATCCTGGATTGATTCCCCTTAGATCCCTAGACCCCAGAAATTACTGTCCACCTCATTTCAGACACAGAGCACTATGCAAGGACTCCTTGGAAGACCGTAATGCACATTGGAGGATGTGCATGGATTGTGTCAACCTTCTATAAAACCATGTTTCAAACTACCTTCCATTGAATGGTGTTCAGCTATTAAGAATAAAGCATACTTCAAGTAGTGACAAGTCATCACTCCAAGAAGCTGGTAGCCATTCTCACTTCATATTCTTCCATGCTCTATTGAAAACCAAGCCCAGGTACAGAATGACCCGTGAGAAATCTGCTCCATGGGAATAAGACGATTGAGTCATGCAAACAAACTCCCACATGACAGAAAGGCTGGCTGGCCAGGCAATACATTAATGTTGCCGGGAGGAAACAGAGCACCTTCACACATTGGGGCTGCTTACAATGACTTTTGTTGCTGATGGCGCATGTTTGGTTTTACTTGTTAAATGTTGTTAAGCAGGAAACAGGTTTTTAAGCCACAGGGTCCTTGAAAGTTCAAGCTCCTGCCTTCAAATGTTCTTACAAGATGCACAGTTGGCATAGATTTACAGGAAATATTTAATTAGAATCGGAAGGCACTGGCTCCACTGACCTTGTATTTATATTCTCTGCGTACTCTTGCTACAATGAGCTCTACTGATAGCTTACACTGGTGATTTATTTATATCAACCAATGGAGAGTTCAGCAGAATCAAGGAAGGTGCAGATAGATACTTTTGGAGGGGGGGATGCAAAAGGAGCAGGGGAGGAAAGGGCAGTGAAGAGTACTCTTATGAAGTAGCAGGACTGTGAGTAGCAGAGAGTGACATATTTATGAGTCCAGTATCAGTTGCCTGCACTGATAAGACATGGTCATTAAAGGAAGGAAAAGTCACCTTTGCGTATATAAAATAATGTAAGATACATAGCTTGAAAAGAGTGGACAGGAAAGCAGTGGGTAAATAAAGGATATCCCATAAAGCATAATGCGAAAATGTAATTAGCTCACCAGGCAGGAACGCTGTCCAGCTATGTATCAAGAATTTAAAACAAAACTAATGTTTTTACTGAGACCAGCTTTCATGGCTATTCTTGAGAACAGCCTGATCTTACAGGGGATTAAAATTTGTATCTGTCCATGTAACTTTTTCATAAGGCTCTGGTGTAAAAATAAGATTTAATTACTTTCAATTCTATATCCTGACTTTTCTTACAGTTCAATATGTCCTACAAGTCATAAATAAAACACTACAATTTAAAGCCAATACAACAAAACCCCAGATGCCCCTCCCCAAAAGCCTACAGTTTGTACTCCATTAAAAGTCATGGCTGATGTTCAGCATCTTCTTACATGACAGCTTGGTTATTTGAAACTTCTATTAGTAGTTATTGATACAACATTAGTTTCATGGGCAACAATACCTAAATGAGAGATGTCAAATATGTGGCCCGGGGGCTGAATCAGGCCCCCAGAGGACTTCTATCAGGTCCCCAAGCAACTGATGTTTTCAATCTGGGAAAGAAAGGAAAGAGCCACAGTTTCCTTTGCCCAGTTCCCTAAATCCCATGGGAGAAATACAAAGAAAGCATCTTTAAGACCAATGAGTGCTAATGTTTTAAATGTGTTTTAAGGTTTTTTTTAAAACCCCTTTAATTGTGTTTGTCTGTGTCCTTTATAAAGTTTGTATCTCTGCTACCTAATCTTAAATAGGAACACACATGACTGGGACTGATATGGCCCGACTCTCATTTATGTCAGATCCTCCCTCATTACAAATGACTTTGACACCCCTGACCTATATAATTCTTTGTGCAAACAGCATTCCTATAAGCGTAAGTGTTATATACTGAGTTCGATGGTAAGGATGAGGACGCCAAGCATAGTAATCAGCTCCTTTTATTGTGATTCCAGAAAAACTAACTTGCAACACACAGGCCTTAGCCTGGTTATATACACTAAAACTCCACCCACTCTCGAAACTATTGGAAGATTTAAACTATTTTGTGAGCTACTGGTATTAAAGTTGTGAGCTACTGGCATTAAAGTTGCAAGCTACTGCATAAATTAGTGTGCTCTGGGATCATCCTTCCTGAGCTAAAACAAAAATGTGTGAGCTGGGGGCTAAAAATCTGTGAGCTAGTTCATGGTAACTCAGCTTAGAGGGCACACTTCGTATAACCAGTAAGAACCTAAAATAGGATCAGTGCAAAAATCAATAAAAAGTCAATAAAACAACAATTAAATAGCCTATTATTTGAATCTCCCGACATAACACACAGCAGAAATATCAGCCTGTTTCAGAACCTTCCTAAACAATAGTTCACTTTCCTAAAACCTACCATGGTAGGCAAATCCCTGAACTCCTCCAGGAGATTATTCCAAATCAAGAATACCACCTCCAAGAAAGAAGTTTTTAGCCATACAGGTCTAGGGTTGCCAGTTCTGTGTTGGAAAATATCTGGAGACTTTGGGGAGAGAGCAGGGAAGGGGTCTCAGCATGGTACAATGTCATAGAGTCCACTCTGCAAAGTAGTCATTTTCTCCAGGGGAGCTGATCTCTGATGCATGGAGATCAGTTGTAAAAGAGGGGGATCTCCAGGACCCACCTGGAGGCTGGCAATCTTATCAGGTCCAAAAGAAAAACAACAACTAAATCCAGAATAGAATATTTGTGTGAGAGAGTGTAATTGTGTGCACCCAGAAATCATGGCGACCTCTGTAAGGAAAAACCCCTTATAGAACATCGTAGTCACCAACTTGGTTGCCAGAGCACCTGGAGAAGTAGCTCACACGTCACAGAGAGTGTGAGTAAACCTATCCAGGGGCGAAAGGGACTTATGCAGTACTAGCAGCCATAACGCTACGAAGGCACTCGAGACCGGTACAAGAGTGCCCACCAGGAGAACAGATGGCTTCCCGTCGTTCTGTATGATGTCCATCTCGGCCGTGGAACAGAGGAGGTTGCGCCACCAGGAGCTATCCAGGCGAACGGTTTTGAAGCATTGACCATGGAATCCACTGTGGAGGGCTAACACCACACGCAGCAATCTTCCTACCATGTCAGACTCCATTCCAGCGAAGCGAACGGCTCACGTACTCGCCAGATGTCACCTGTAACTGCAGCAATCAACCCAACCCAGGCGTGGGCAACTGTCCAACCGCCACTGTCTTTGTCCAGCAAAACCTTGGCAATAGAAGATTGAAGAAGAGGAAGACCATCTTCACCCGGAGCCAAGTGTCTTTTTACCGACTGGGTGTTACCTTAGATAACAATTTGGCCATCTATTGTCATCACCTTGGCCTAGTTCAAACCACACCCATGAACCTCCACCCCAGTGATTTCCCCCATTCTTCTCTGTACTGTCACCCTGAAGCATCCCTACCCTGGTCCATTTCAACCTGAAAGTTCACTCAGGTAACCAGGACCCAAGCCTGGTCATTGGTCAGTTATGGGCAGTTAGGTGCCACCAATTAACTTGCTATTGGCTATCGCAGTAGTCCAGCCCTTATGGTCACTGCGAAGCCTCCCCTTTTTGTGAGGCCATGCATCACCTTCCCATGTGTTTCTCTATATCTCTATCTAATTTTCTTAGGACTGTATGATGTTATGAGTATTTTGATCTTGTGTGTGTGATCTATATTTTTCTGGAATAAATTTTAATTGTTTTTACTTAATTAGTGTCCCTGGCATATTTGAGCAATAGTTTCTGGACTTGGAGCCTGTATATATAGACTCTTGTTCCTTTTAAAGTCAAGTGCCCACCTGTCAATTCCCCAACCTCGGTTTTGAGGGCATTTTGGCTTACACCTCTGGTAACTGTCCCCTACTGAGGGTATAGAGGATATTTAGAGAGGTGTTAAATAAAGCCTGCCCCTTCCTCCAGCTCTGGTAGTCCAAGGAGGCCTCCCATCCAAATGTTTGTTAGAATTGACCCTGCTTAGCTTCTGAGATCTGATGAGATTGGGCGTGCCTAGGCTATCCAGGTCAGGGGCCCACAATATATATATATATATATATATATATATATATATATATATTTGTCAGGCTGGATCTTTTTCTTTTTGTAATATTAATCCTGAAGAAGAGTTCTGGAGAACTCAAAAGCTTGCACACTGTTGTGTGTCATCTGGCTGGTGCTAATAAAAGTTACTATATAGATTGCATGTGTGGGGTGACCACCAAGAAAGCCTGTGTTTAGGCAGCATCTGATTTAACAGTCTAGTGTGAAGGAACAACCAAGAGAATTTGTTGGTGAAGAAATCTCATACCAGGAAAGATGGTCCTTTAATATAATGATTTCAGATCACTGAACTTTTAACAGTTAAAACCAGTACTTTGAATGGAACCCAGAAACATATGAGTAATATGGGTATGCTATGATTGTACCTACATGCTACAGTCAAGAGATAAGTTGCTGTATTTTGTACCAACTAAAGATTCTGGACTGTTTTGAAAGGCAGCCCAACATACAATACATTGCAGTAGTCCAACCTGGAAATTACAGATGCATGGCAATAAAAGCTATGTCCAAGACTGGAGACAAGTTGAGTTGTCATCAGCATCTTGATGACACCCTATCCCAAAGCTCTTGTTGATTTTGCTCAAAGAAGGATATTAGACAGCACTGGAGAAATGACACACACTTGCCAAACATAGTAGTATATGTCCCACTGTTAACTTTTCATCGCTTATGACAGCTTTCTGAGTTCTATCCAGACAAAAAAAATCTGAAACCCTTTTAACACAGTTCCTTTTTTATTCACTCTTGTCTGAAAATAGTCTACTGGGCTCTGTGTTTACCATAACAGCTCCCATTAACAATGAGGTCAAGCCTCCTATATGCACAGTGCTTTTCAGCCCATCTCTGTACAATAACTGTGAAATTCTGAGGATGGAGAACAAAAGGTTTGGTCCATGCCTAGGCTTGGATTTGAACCTAAACACATAAATCATTCAATCATCCAGTCCACTAACTGGATTGAGTAATCATCGTATGAGAGTTTTACATTAATCAGTGTAATTTTAAAAATCTCTTTCAATAAATTAATTTGTATGTCCTCCCTTTCAAGTCAGAGATCAGATTGTGTTGGAAGGATATGCTTACTCATTGTGCTCCTTCAAGAAAGAGGACTTGAAATTTTGGGTTTTTAGTTATCCTCCTAGTTGATCTTGAAACCATGTGATTAATAAGTACAGGACTTTACATCACAAAACCACTGTGCATAACTCAGAGCAATATGTTATGAATGGCAATGTCTCCAGAGGAGAGGCCAGGATGGAAGCAACATTACCTCCCTTCTCTTGTGAAGAATGATTTCTGTTTGATTAAGGATGGGGTCATTGGTAGGACAACATAAGAAAGGGTCAAACAGAGCTATTTCAGCAGTAATTCCACTGCTTTCACTCTCCTCTGGAGAAAATTCTTATTATCCATGAAAATCTTCATGATTAAATTTTGCTTTCTCTCTGAAATAGTCTAAAATGGACAGTTGGGTGTCTGAAGGTGAGTAGTACCCCTCTGAGGAAGTGGAAAAACTAAAACAGAGATGCTGGCATCAAGAAGCTATTTCAAAGCGCAAATTTCAAATAGGTTAGTCTACATGTAATACTATGCCATGCATCTGACAGAGGACAGTCAGTTTTTCTCCCATTTCCAAAGAGTTCTGATGTTTCCAAGCTGAAGGATCTACTGGAGTGTAGCCAGAAAATTTTGGGTGGCAGGACATTGGGAAATCCTGTGGGGCAGGATTTTATTTTTTTTCCCCATTTTATTTTATTTGCATTTTGAAAACCTATTTATTTTCTGCTCAGAAAAAAGAAAATGAGGCTGAAGCTTCCCTGACTGTGCCCAGGATTATTTTGGAAACCTCACATGCAGCTTACATTTTTTTAAAATGTATTTTTTATTTTTAGAATATTGTTTTTAATTTTGCAATGCTTTTGATCTTTTTCCTGTGGAGGCGCACTCATCCATGGGGGGGCATTGCCCTCAAATCCCCCCCCCCCCATGGCTACAGGCTTGAGGATCAAGGCAAGCAAAATGCCAAGACAAGAACAGTACAACAATGTTTGTTTGTTTGTTTGTTTAAAGCTTGCATTAGAGCTTTAGGAACACGGTCAAGTTCAGTACTTTGACAGCGACTATTCCAAGAAGAGAGCAGCTCGATCTAGCAAAGTCTCAGATTTTTTTCCCACCTGTATTTGTGCAACATCAAGCACATAGATGTGGAAGTTTCAGCAAAACAGAAGATTTAGAAGTAGTGGAGAACAAGCATGAAGCTGGAACCCTTTGCTGAAGAAGTTTTATACAATGGCAAGTTCTGTTAGACTGATGTTGCAACTACACAGCAAGTATGCCCTCCACCCTTTTATGCTACTGAAAGCTTTTTTAGGCTACCTCCATGCTGCTAAATGTTTTCCAGCCCTTAACATTTTGTTTCCTAACCAATCATGCCTCAGAATGTTTCCTCAGTCTTGGTGCAATCTGAAGAACATTTTGTGAAGGACATGAAGTCCCACTGAATAGACCTGAGTAGGATTCTACATAGACATGCTTAGGATTGCCTTCTTTAACCACAATACTCTGCTAGCTCTCCTTAGAACATCCCAAAGCACACATAAGGCTAAGTCAGAGTGACAGAAATCCTTCCTTCATTCTGCATTGTCCTCATTCTGGATTGGGGGGGGGGCAGGGAGGGTGGCACAGCTGTGTTTTAGAATAAATACCTGTCAAGAGAGGAAGGGGGTGTGGCTGATATTTTGGGCATCTCTGTTGTATCTAGGTTGCTTCCCAATACTAATTATCCACCAGCTGCTCTGCCTTTTACACATCTGTCTGTCCATCCATACAATTCCTATCAGCAGCTTCCTCTGCTATACTGTGTCACTGGTAAGATGGGCAAATTCTTGGTCCCAATTCCATCCTGAAAAAAATCATCCAAAGAGGGGAACCATTTCACAGTTTGTTAACAGGATTCAAAATCAACTCAGACCTAAGAGCAAATCGTGGTTCAACTTGAGTGTTTTATCAGGATCTTGTATTTCATATGCAGTACACAGGAGATCCTTTATGCAGGTACTTGTGAGCTTGAAGAGCTTTCCTGTGATATCCAAACATAATAGCCAAATGAACATGGTGCTGATTGCAATGGCACAAACTAAATGTACAAACATTATTGAAAGCTCTAATAACAAAGGAGAAAGGGCTAAGCAAAGTCCAGGAAAAGGCACATTACAAGACTTTATTCAGACCGATGATGTGTCTTTATGAGACACAAGCTTTCAAGGACTGTCTCCTTGCAAATGTACACCAACAATGGTCATAATGCAGCCATCAGTTGCCTATCCTACTACTTGGGGCAGGCCATTCGGCATTGACCACAGTCTGGACCTTTTCCATCTTGGCTCTGGGTCTGTGATGTGGGCTCTCTGAAGAGGTGAGGGGGAACTGCTCCTCGGAGGTCTTCGAGAGGCATTGCAAAGCTTACCTGTTTGCCAAGGCTATTGAGGGGATTTGAATTGCAGGCGTCTTTTTAATTATTATTACTATTTATTATTTATTTGATTTATATCCTGCCCTCCCCACCGAGGCAGGCTCAGGGCAGCTCACAAATTTGAGGTCACATAGTTACATTGTGTGACCAAATAAAATAAAACAATAAAAACGTAACACATAAAAATAATTTCTAAAAACATCTACATGCTGGTATCAAGGTTTCCGACAGCGATCTGAATTGTGGTTAGCCATTCTTTTTGTTGGTTAAAAACAATTTTATTTGGTAACATGTGGTAACAAATTATATTTCTTGCATAATTAATAACTTCTTTTCTCTATCCCATATATTACTTTCTACCCACCCCTCCGCCCGTTACTTGACCCCCACCGGTGTTATTTACTTAAAGTACTAATGTTTAAAGGTACCCTTAACTAATAAAAACAAAAATTAATATTCTTCTTATTTCTAAGACTTAATCATTATCAAAAATTGTCCAATGTCCTTTTATTTTCCACTCTTTTTCTACATATCTTCTGAACTTTTTCCATTCCATCTTTAAAAAAAATTCTAAATCATAGTCTCTTAAAATTCTTGTTAATTTGTCTATTTCACTCCATGTCATAACTTTTACAATCCAATCCCATTTCTCTGGTATTTTTTCTTGATTTCACAACTGCACATATAATGTCCTAGCAGCTGAAAGCAAGTACCAAATTATAGTTCTATCTTTTTTTGGAAATTTTTCCGTTTGTAATCCCAACAGAAAAGTTTCTGCAACTTTCTTAAATTCATATCCCAAAATCCTAGAAATTTCTTGTTGAATCATCTGCCAATACTTTTTTTGCTCTTTCACCAGTCCACTACATATGGTAGAAAGAACCTTCATGTTTTTTACATTTCCAACATCTGTCTGGCATCTTATTATTCATCTTTGCCAATTTCTTAGGAGTCATATACAATCTATACATCATTTTAAAACAGTTCTCTTTAATACTATGACACGTCGAAAGCTTCATAGAGTTCTTCCACAAATATTCCCAAGTTTCCATCTGTAATTCTTTATTTACAATTGCCCACTTAATCATTTGAGATTTCACTACTTCATAGCTAATATTTTTATTCCTGTGGTTTATGCCAGGAGATGGGGCAATAGTTCATTGTCTCCAAGCAGAACTTTTTCCATTTCTGTTTGCTCTTTTCTTATTCCTTCAGTTTTAATGTCATTCTCCACCAAGCTCTTTATTTGTTGCATTTGAAACCAATCATATTTATTATTCAGCTTGTGAGCAGTTTTCAATTCTATTTTGCCACTTTGTATTTTTAATAGTTGATTATATGACAACCACTGTTCTTCACCCATCTCAGCTGTTATTTTTATTACTTCGGCTGGCACTATCCATAACGGTTTTCTCTCATCTCTATATTTCTTATATTTCAGCCATGTGTTTAGCAAGCTGTTTCTTATGTAATGGTGAGAGAAAAAGCCATCTATCTTTTTTTCCCCCATAATACATATGAGCGTGCCAGCCAAATTTATTTCCATGACCTTCCAATGCTAAGAGTTCTTTGTTTAACAACATTATCCATTCTTTTATCAATACTAAGCAAACTGCTTCATGATATAATTTTAAATCTGGTAATTGAAATCTGCCTCTCTCTTTTGCATTTGTTAAAATTTTCATTTTAATTCTTGGTTTCTTCCCCACCCACACGAACTCTGAAATTTTTCTTTGCCATCTATTAAATTGTTTACTGTCTTTCACAATCGGAATAGTTTGAAACAAATACATTATTCTTGGCAGAATATTCATTTAAATTGCAGCTATTCTACCCAACAGTGACAAATTAAGTTTTTTCCACTTTAACATATCTTCATCCATTTTACGCCATAGCTTCTCATAATTATTTTTGAACAAATCAATATTCTTCATTGTTATCTCCACACCCAAATATTTAACCTTGGAGGTAACTTCACAGCCCGTTAGTCTCTGCAATTCTTGTTGCTTATTTATTTGCATATTTTTACATAGAAGTTTTGATTTTTCTTTATTAATACAAAGTCCCGCCAACTCCCCATATTCTTGTATTTTGGCTAACAACAAAGGTGTGACTTGTATGGGGTTTTCATTTATAAACATTATATCATCTGCAAATGTTCTGTATTTGTAAGTAAATCCTTTTAATCCTTTTATTTCTTTATCTTGAATTTGCATCAGTAATATTTCAAGAGTAATTATAAACAACAGTGGGGAAAGTGGACAACCTTGTCTTGTACTAATTTACTAATTAACATGTCTTCAGTAAGATCAACATTTATACATAGCCTTGCACATTGTTCAGTATATATTGCTTTTATCATTCTTATAAAGCTTTATCCCAGCTCCATTTTCTCCATTACTGCAAACATAAAATCCCAATTTAAATTGTCAAATGCTTTCTCTGCGTCTGCAAAAAATAATGCTACTTCCTTTTCTGGATGTCTTTCATAATATTCTACAATATTTACAACAGTTCTGATATTGTCTCTTATTTGCCTTTTGGGAAGAAACCCTGCTTGATCTTCCTTTATAAAATTTATCGAATATTGTTTAAACCATTCTGCCAAGATTCTTGTATATATTTTATAGTCATTATTTAATAATGAAATTGGTCTATATTTTTTTACGTTTATAACATCTCTATCTTCCTTTGGAATCAATGAAATAACAGCTTCTTTCCACGTATTTGGTATTTTCCCTTTTGTTCTTATCATATTCATCAATTTCTGAAGTTTCGGGATTAACTCCTCTTTGAGGGTTTTAAAAAATTTAGCTGCATATCCATCTGGTCCAGGTGCTTTTCCATTTTTCATTGCATTAATTGCTGCTTCAATTTCTATTTTTTCAATTGGATCGTTCAAAACTTTTCACATATTTTCTGCTAAGGGTGCTATTTTTATCTTTTGTAAGTACTCAGCCATCTTTTCTTTCCTTATTTTAACACCTTTAAATAACTTGGCATAATATTTAAAGAATTCTCTTTTTATTCCTTCTTGATCTACCACCTCTCTTCCATCCACCACAATTTTATTAATAATTTTACTTTCTCTCTTTTTCTTCAGTTGCCAGGCCAAATATTTTCCTGGTTTGTTTGCTTCCTCGAAAGATTTCTGCTGCAATCTTTTCAGATTCCATTCCAGTTCTTTATTTAACAAATGTCTCGTTTGCGTTTGTAATATTGTAATCTCCCTTATAATTTTTTTCCCCTGGCCTTTTTCTCAGTTCACCTTCTTTTTTCTTCTATAAATTTAAATTTTATTTTTAAAAGTTTCAATAAATTACAACAAATAACACACCGCCGTACGGGGTCCAAACCAAATCCATATGATTACCGTCACATCTGATCATATTAGTTAGGCGTTGCAGAAAAACTCCTTAAATTATACACATAAATCAAACAGTCAAAAAGCATTGAAATACATCCAATGAGTGTCAGTATATCATAAAGTTTACATATTTAGCAGGTAGTTTCCCGAAAATAGTATCAGAACTGTTCAAAATATTTCATTTTGAATGTCCAACATCTGTTTTTCTTTTGCCCTCTTATCTTTGTTATTCAATGTAATCAATATTCCTCTCATTACTGCTTTATAAGCATCCCAGACCGTCTGAAATTCTATATCCTTTTTATCATTTATTTGGAAGAAAGCTTTAGTTTCATTTTCTAGAGATGTCACTATTTCTTTATTCTGTAGTAAATCTTCATTCAATCTCCATCTTCTCAACTTCTTAGACAATTTTGTAATCCACATTACTGGGTTATGGTCAGCCCCAATTTTAGGTAAAATCTCTATTTTCTTTGTTATAAGGCCTAAGTCTTTAGTGCCCCACAACATGTCAATTCTGGAAAAAGTTTTATGTCTTGCTGAAAAAAAGGTATAGTCCCGCACTTCAGGATTAAATTTCCTCCATATATCCTCCAAGTTTTCTTGTTTGACCAATTCAAAAAAAGACTTTGGCAATTTTCCTTCCTTATTATTTTTTTTTTTACCCCCAGACCTATCCAGTGTGTTCTTAATTGTTCCATTAAAGTCCCACATTATCAAAACTTGGCCATAAGTTAGTTCATCAAATTGTTGTATAATGTCTTTTTAAAAAGCATCCTTTGCACCATTTGGTGCATACAGTCCCAATAACAATGGGGGGTTTTTTGCATTTAATATTATTTCTACCGCTACAAATCTTCCATCTTTATCTTTAAACACTAATTTCGGCTCCAATTCTTGTTTAATATAGAAAATCACTCCCCTTTTCTTCTGTTCAGCCAATGCTTAAAATTCTAGTCCCAGTTGTTTATTCCATAAAAATTTGTAATCCTTTTGTTTGATATGCACTTCTTGTAAACAAACTATATTACAATTTTGCTTTTTAATCCAATGAAACGTTGCCTTTCTTTTTTGTGGTGAATTTAGTCCATTTACATTCCAAGATAATAATTTGTAATCCATCATGGTGCAAATTCTTTATGTTCATAAAACCTATGCAGTTCCTGTGTGCTTGTAATTGTAATCCTTTTTCTTTGCAGCTCAAAGCTCAGACCTTCAGGTATTATCCATCTATACCTCATTTCATTGTCACGTAGTTTTTCTGTCAATTTTTTGTATGCTTTTCTGTCATTTATCACTTGTCTTGGCCATTCTTTCATGATTCTTACTCTGCTGCCTCCCACTATCAATGTCTTTTCAAAATTTTTATTCAAGATTTTTCCCACCATTTCTTTTGTCATATATCTTATAACCACATCTCTTGGTAGATTATTTTTCTTGGCATATAGTGAGTTCACTCTATACATATAGTCATACATGCTTCTAGTTCCTTCAGGATCTTCCTCCAAAAATTCTGCAATTATTCTTATTATATATCCTTTCAAATCAGTCTCTTCATCCTCAGGTACTCCTCTCAGACGTATCTGGGTTTTCATCAATTTGCAGTCATGAATTACCACCTTTTCTTGCATTTTTAGCAAAGTGGAATCATGTACTTTCACTCTCTCTTCCACCTCTTGCACTTTCTTTGATGCTACCAGTCTCATTTCTGAGATCTTCTATATCTTTCCTTAGCTCTTCAATGTCTTTTCTAATTTCTGTTTTAGAAGAAGTTATCATGCCTCTCACCCCTTTCATTGTCCGGGCTTCCATTGCTTCTAATTGCTCTTGCATTTTCTCCATTGAGGCAGTCCTTGCACGGGTTAACTTATGCTCTGACATTTAAAAAAACACCGAAAATTTTGACCTCTACAACTTAAATTTAAACTATCAGGTTTGATAGAGTAAGGCTTGCCCTTTTCAATAAGACTAATTTTGCCGTTCTCAGAGCCTCCTGGGCTCAGATATTAATTTTTGAAGTTTTCATTTCTTCCAAAACTGGTGGTCGAGACAGTCTGCTTCCCTTTTAAAAAAAATTTCCTTCAAAAGGCTTCTAAAATAATTATCAGTGATAATGTCCAATAGTCTCTCTCAGCTTGACTTCGCGAACGAAGATTTAAGAAGGGTACAGTAGTCCACGTCTGCTGCAGGCTCGCTGGTGGCTGACAAGACCAATGCGGGACAGGCAGATCCGGCCACAGTGGCTGCAGGGAAAAGTCTGATTTGGGGTTGGTGCTGTAGCAGTGCGATTCTTCCTCAATCTCCTTTTGTCCTCAAGACCAGCTATGCGTGCGTTCTCAAAGGAAGAGACAGCCTGGTGGATGGTATGCCTCCATGCTTTGCGATCTGAGGCTAGGTCAGACCACTGGTGATGGTTGATGCGACAGGTGCCAAGGGATTTCTTCAAGGAGTCCTTGTACCTCTTCTTTGGTGCCCCTCTATTTCGATGGCCGGTGGAAAGTTCGCCATACAGAGCAATCTTGGGAAGGCGGTGGTTTTCCATCCTAGAAATATGCCCTGCCCAGTGCAGCTGCGTCTTCAACAGCAGTGCCTCGATGCTTGTAACCTCCGCCCTCTTGAGGACTTCAGTTTTGGTCACAAAGTCACTCCAGTGGATGTTGAGGATGGTGCGAAGGCAGCGCTGATGAAAGTGCTCAAGGAGTCGCAGGTGATGACGGTATAAAACCCACAATTCGGAGACGTAGATGAGGGTTGTCATCACAACCGCTTTGTAAACATTGATCTTTGTGCCTTTTTTCAGATGCTTGTTGCTCCACACTCTTTTGTGCAGTCGGCCAAATGCACGGTTTTCCTTTGCCAGCCTGTTGTCAATCTCCTTGTCGATCTTGGCATCTGAGGAGATGATGCACCCCAGGTAGCTGAACTGCTGGACTGTCTTCAGAACTGATTCACCCACAGTGATGCAGGGAGGGTGATAATCTTCCTGGGGTGCAGGCTGGTGGAGAACTTCTGTCTTCTTCAGACTAACTTCTAGGCCGAATAGCTTGGCAGCCTCTGCAAAGTAGGACGTCATATGCTGCAGAGCTGATACCGAGTGGGAGACGAGTGCAGCAGCATCAGCAAACAGTAGCTCTTGGATAAGTTTTTCCATTGTCTTGGAGTGAGCCTTTAGTCGCCTCAGGTTGAACAGGCTGCCATCAGTGCGATAGCGGATGTAGACACCATCGTCATCATCTAGATCTACTGCAGCTCTTTGAAGCATCATGCTAAAGAAGATCGTAAAGAGAGTTGGCGCGAGAACGCAGCCTTGCTTTACACCTGTGCCTATTGGGAAGGGCTCTGAGAGGTCGTTGCAGTGTCTGACTTGGCCTCGCTGGTCTTCATGTAGCTGGATGAACATGCTGAGGAACCTTGGGGGACATCCTAAATGTTCCAAGATTTGCCACAGGCCTTTCCTGCTAACGGTATCGAAAGCTTTGGTAAGGTCGACAAAAGTCACATATAGACCCTTGTTCTGTTCCCTGCATTTCTCTTGGAGCTGCCTGAGAACAAATACCATGTCGGTGGTGCTCCTGTTAGCTCTGAAGCCGCACTGGCTCTCTGGGAGGAGTTCTTCTGCAATGGTGGGCACCAGTCTGTTCAGGAGTATTCTG
Source organism: Heteronotia binoei (assembly GCF_032191835.1). NCBI lineage: Eukaryota > Metazoa > Chordata > Lepidosauria > Squamata > Gekkonidae > Heteronotia > Heteronotia binoei. Next base: position 80,985,026 of record NC_083229.1, read on the forward strand.
GCAAGGATTTTGCCTGCGATGGAGAGCAGGGTTATCCCCTGGTAGTTGGAGCAGTCTGACTTTTCTCCTTTGTTCTTGTGTAGAGTGATGATGATTGCATCGCGAAAGTCCTGTGGTAGTTTGCCTTGTTCCCAGCAGGTGACAAGTACTTTGTGAAGTGTGCTATGTAGTACTGTGCCCCCATGCTTCCAGATCTCTGGTGGGATTCCATCAACTCCCGCTGCCTTGCCACTTTTCAGTTGCTTGATGGCTTTAACAGTCTCTTCTAGGGTGGGGATCTCATCCAACTCTGTTTTCACTGGTTGAAGTGGGGTGAGGTGGATTGCTGAATCTTGAACTACGTGGTTGGCACTGAAGAGAACCTGAAAATACTTCGACCACTGGTTCAGTATGGATGCCTTGTCTGTGAGGAGCACTTGGCCGTCTGCACTACGCAAGGGACTCTGAGCCTGATATGATGGGCCATATACTGCCTTCAGGGCTTCGTAGAACCCTCTTAAATCACCAGTGTCTGCACACAGCTGGGTTCTCTCTGCAAGCTTGGTCCAGCACTCGTTCTGAATGTCTCGAAGCTTGCACTGGAGGTTGCTACATGCTGCGCGAAAGATTGCTTTTTTCCCGGGACAGGAGGGCTGAGCAAGATGTGCTTGGTAGGCAGATCTCTTTTTTGCTAGTAATTCTTGGATCTCTTGATTGTTCTCGTCAAACCAGTCCTTGTTCTTCCTTGTGGAGAACCCGAGGACTTCTTCAGAGATCAACAGAATGGTAGTTTTTAGGTGTTCCCAGAGTGCTTCTGGAGAAGGGTCTGTGGGGCAACTGGGGTCCTCAATTCTTGACTGGAGTTTTGCCTGGAAGGCAGCTTTAACTTCGGCTGACTGAAGGCTGCCAACCTGAAGCTTCCTCCGAGGGATACCTCCTCTCCTGGGTGTGGGTTTAAAGTGAAGACGGAGATTGCAGTGTACAAGACGATGATTAGTATGACATTCCGCACTGGGCATTACTCAGGTGTGTAAGACATCTCGAAGGTCTCTCTGCCGCACCAGAATGTAGTCGATAAGGTGCCAGTGCTTGGACTGTGGGTGCATCCAGGTTGTCTTCAGGCTGTTCTTCTGCTGAAAGATAGTGTTGGTGATGGTGAGCTGGTGCTCCGTGCAGAATTCTAGCAGGAGGCGCCCGTTATCATTGCAGTTGCCAATGCCGTGTTTGCCAAGTACTCCTTTCCAGGCTTCTGAGTCTTTACCTACTCTGGCATTGAAGTCGCCAAGGTTGATCACCTTGTCCTCTGTAGGGGTCTTCCGTACGAGGTTGCGTAGATCAGCATAGAACTTGTTCTTTTCTGCAGGATCTGCTTGAAGGGTTGGGGCATACACACTGAAGAGTGTTGCATGCTGCTTGTTTTGAAGTGGGAGGTGCATGGACATGATGCGATCTGAGTGACCTGTTGGCAGGTTTTCAAGTTTGGAGGCAATGGAGTTCCTGACCATGAAGCCAATGCCAGAAAGGCGGCTCTCAGCCTTTGACTTACCTGACCAGTAGAGGGTATAGCCAGCACCATGTTCTTGAAGACTACCTTCCTCAGGGAAACGGACCTCACTGAGAGCTGCTATGTCAATATTCAACCTGAGAAGTTCGTGGGCAACTAGAGCAGAGCGTTGTTCAGGGCGACCACTGTCTACTGTGTCAAGCATTGTTCTGATGTTCCAACACGCAAGCTTTAGTCTTTGCACACTTTGTGAGGCAGGTGCATGCCTTTTCTTTGTTGTTATTTTTTGACCGCAAGTAAGGATGCCCGTTGACCGTGGCTAGCCAACTGGGGTGGGGGAGATGAGCTTTGTTTAGGCCACCTTTTCTAGGCCCCTCTCCGTGTGGAGCAAGCAGTGCTGTCCCTAGATAAGGCTGCTTGGTCGTTCAGGGTGCTGCCGAAAAATGCTTTCGTCTCCGGGTCAGCATCAGGCGACCAATACCCTGAACCGCCTACATGCAGGATCCGGACTGCGGCTTCCAGTGGCATCTTCCACCTGCCGTTTCGCCCCTTGCCCATCGCTGCAGGACTTGGTGTGTTTTGGGTTGTGGATGTGGATATGCCCTTCAGGCCTGCGCAGAGGAATTTTTAGGTGAAGCACAGTGTGTGCGGTACTGGCTCCACCCTTTCACCTTGGGGTCATCTGCCATGGTCCAGTAAGCCGGGACGCCGGCAGTGAGTCTTCCAGGTGGTAGGTGTTACATTAACGAGCTCTATCTGCCCGGGTTTGATGTTAGAGTTTTCCTTCTCTTGGCTGGCGAGGTTGGTGAGCCCAGCCTGCCCATCCAGTTATACCGCCAGACATTCGGTCGCACCATGACGTGGCAAACTCTGTGAGAAACGGGGGGGGGGACCAGCAGGAAGGTGTTGCCACGGATGCAGTAATGCAGGAGAGGCCATTGCAGTGACCATCTGCCAGGCATAGCCGGACAGTGACCACGCGGCGTTCACTACACCGGAAAAGGAGAGGCTATGTATTGCACAAACACTTTCCCTGGGGGGGCAGGATACCCAAGAGAGAGCCCACCCCTCCCCCCCAATAGTCCAATAGTATTTACCAATAATATTTACCAATAGTATTGTCCAATAGTATTTACCTTATAATTGTCTGCACTGTCAGCTTCACCAATTTTTAATGTCCCGAACACTTTAAAAATTTTATTTAAATTTTGACCTCCTAGCAATGGTCGCCAATGTTTTTCTATGATATAATAGTCCTAGAGTAGGCTAGCTGCTTCAATGATTTCCCTTTTCCATCTGACACTTCCTGCTTTTCTTGCCACCAAATCCCGTTTTCACTGGTAAAAAGATCTTGTGATGTTTGATGTATTTCCTGTGTTGACTGTGAGAGCTGCAAATCTGTGACGATGGGGCTTTTTCACCAAAACCGCAAGTACACAAAACAATAAATTCCTTTCCACTTTTTAGCACTGTCCTTTAAATTTACAAAATTCAAATTTCGCCCCTTCTTCCCTTCTTCTTCCAAACTTTCTGAATCTCTATTTCCCACCTTCTGATTTTATTTTGTTTAACTTTAAATAGTTCCGGAATGAAAATAGTCATCAGTACCTTCTTCTGCAGTTATCCAAATTTAACACCAGTCTTGTATAGCTTTAGATGTTTAGCAGTCTCAAAGAAGGTTAGGATCCTGTCGAGCTTATGTCAAATAAATGACTCTGGAAACTTCTGCAGATGATGAATATGCAACTCGTCTCCAGAGACCCCTCAAAGCCTCAAAAGAGCCACCCCCCAGGACTCCCTTTTAGCCAAGGTAAATCTCCTCAGAATTTCCTGTGCATATCTTGGACTGATCTCTGACTGAGAAAAGTAGGCACTAGGCATTAAATTGAACTCCACTACCCTGAACAGAAGCCCCAGCCTGCTCCTTTTCTGAGAAGCAATTCAGCTCGGCATTTTCCAACCCCGGAAGTCTCGGTGGTTAGCCATTCCAAGAGCTCCTAGGATCGCAATAACATAAAGAGGTAGACCATTGGTGATGTTTCCATGGGCCAATCCTGCTGCTTTAAGAAGGGGAAGGATTTGGCTTCTGGTCTGAGATTCCAGCTGAGCTAACGTCTTCTGATTAAGGGGAAAACTTAATTCTTTGTTCAGGGTAGTAAGAAGCCTTTTGGGGGCTTCCTGCCTACATCTCTCAGATAGAGATTTGTCCAGGATTGCATGCAGAAAACTTTGAGCCAGTTAACCTTGGCTGAAGAGAGATCTCGTAGGGGGTCTTTCTGAGGCTTTGAGAACCGGCGGAGAAAAGTGGCGTCGTTCAACATCTACAAAGAATTAAAGAGCCATTTAATTGGCATAAGCCTGTCTGGATCTCATTCTCTTTGGGACTGATAAACATCTGAGAAGTGACAAGACCGAAGTTTAAGAGGCATAGCCGTTAAAGACACTTTGATTACAATCTCTCGCTCCGGGGCTTTTCTAAGCTAATCTAAATAACATTGAAAGGTGGGATAAATCGAATAACAAAGAAAGAGATGAGAGGAAGAGGAAACTTGAAATTTGGACTCTGTTAAATCAAAGACTTTGATAGGATTTGGGAAGAAAAAAGTTGTTTTGAATACCTGAGGTCACTGACATATGCTTTGGTGTTATAGCTCTGTGCTTGCAATCAACATAACATGTATTCTAAAGACCGCGATATTTGGAGAACGTGAACTGGGCTTAGTGAACCAGGAAGTAAAAGCTGAAGGTGAGAGGGCAAGAAGAAGGTCTTTTTTAACCATAGAGAAATTACGATCGCCATTTTGAAGAAGGGAAAATTGCCAAAAACTGTTAAAAATCAATATTTCGGCCCAGGAAGGTCGGAGAAGGGTGAAATTAGTCTTATTTTAAAGAGCAAGTTCTAAGCTACTAGACTTGGTGTTGGATTTAGAATTGGAGTCTTTGGATTTTTTGAAGGTTTTTTTTATGTCAGAAGAAAGACAAACTCTTGCAAGAACCCACTCTTTGGATAAAATGCAAAGTCAGTTTGATACCATGGAGGCCAGAATTATGAAGGGTGTAGAGAAGATGTTAACAGCTTGTAAAAAAGAGCTTAAGAAGGATATTGGAGACCTTAAAAAAGAAGTTGAAGATTTTAAAAATGAGTTGGGTATAGTTACAGAGTCAAGGATTTTGAAGAGAAAGTTGATGTACATGCTTCCACCTTATTAAAGCTTCAAGAGAAGGTAACAGTACATGACTGCAGATTAATGGAAAATCAAGTGCGTCTGAGAGGAATACCTGAAGGGGAGGGAACTGATTTAATGGACTATATGGTGAAAATAATTGCTGACTATTTAGAGGAAGATCCTGAAAGGTCCAGAAACATGTTTGACAGTATCTATAGAGTTAATTCATCATATGCAAAAGATAAAGGCTTACCAAGAGATATAATTATAAAACTAAGGACAAAAGACATGGCAGGGAAAATTCTGAATAAAAATTTTCAAAAGACTCTGATAGTGGAAGGGAGCAGAGCCAAAATAATGAAAGAGCTGCCAAGACAAGTGATAAATGACAGGAAGAAATACAAGAGGTTAACAGAGAAGCTACGTGCAGAGGGAACGAGATATAGATGGATAATACTGGAAGGTTTGGGCTTTGAGCTACGTAGAAGCAGGATTACAATAAGGAATGAGCAAGAGATGTGTAGTTTTTTTTAAAGAGAATAAAGACTTTGCATCATAATGGATTACAAGTTATTATCTTGGAATATAAATGGACTAAATTCACCACAAAAACGAAAAGCAACATTTCATTAAATGTTTAAAAAACAAAAATGTAACATAATTTGTTTACAGGAAGTTCATATACAACAAAAGGATTTTTGTGGAACAAACAATTGGGGTTGGAATTTTTTTCATTGGCAGATCAAAAGAAAAGGGGTGTGGTATTTTACATAAAAGAACAATTAGAACCAAAATTGATATTTAAAGATAAAGATGGAAGATATATAGCAGTGGAAGTGATGATGGATGCAAAGAAAACGTTGTTACTAGGACTATATGCACCTAATGGAGCAAAAGATGTTTTTTTAAAGACATTAATTGACAGTTGGACGAAGTATCCTATGACCAGATCTTGATGATGGGTGATTTCAATGGAACAATACAAAATAATATAGATAGGTCTGGCCAAAAGAGCAATAATAAAAAAGGGAGACTGCCAAAATCATTTTTGAGTTGGTTAAACAAGAAAGTTTGGAGGATATTTGGAGAAAATTTAACCCTGAAGTAAGAGACTATACTTTCTTTTCAGCAAGACATAACACTTTTTCTAGAATTGATATGTTATGGGGCTCTAAAAGTTTGGGCCTCATAACTAAAAAAGTAGAGATTCTGCCAAAGATATGTGCAGATCATAATCCAATATTTTGGGCTACAAAATTGCAAAAGAAAACAAGAAGATGGAGAATAAATGAGGATTTGCTACAAGATAAAGATATTGTGACATTTCTAGAAAAAGAAACTATAGCTTTTTTCCAAATAAATGATACTGATGATATAGAATCCAGACGGTTTGCAATACTTACAAAGCAGTAATGAGAGAACTATTGATTACATTGAACAATAAAGATAAGAGGGCAAAAGAAAAGCAGATGTTGGACATTCAAAATGAAATAAAGAAAAAAGAAAGGGAATTAAGAAAAAGACCAGGGAAAAAGAAATTAATAAGGGAAATTGCTATATTACAAGCCTAAGTAAGACATTTGTTGAATAAAGAATTAGAATGGAATTTAAAAAGATTGCAACAAAAATTGTTTGAAGGTGCGAATAAACCTGGGAAGTATTTAGCGTGGCAACTGAAGAAAAAGAAAGAAAATAAAATTATTAATAAAATCGTGGCTAGCGGAAAAGAGATAGTAGACCAAGAAGAAATTAAAAGAGAATTTTTAAATATTATGCAAATTTGTTAAATGGTGTGAAAATAAAAAAAGAAAAAATGGAAGAGTATTTACGAAATATTAAAATAGCACCCTTGACTGAGTACATGAAAAAGATTTTGAATGATCCAATAGAAAAAATTGAAATTGAAGCAGCAATAAATGTAATGAAAGTAGGTAAGGCTCCTGGGCCAGATGGATATATAACTAAATTTTATAAAACTTTCAAAGATGAGATGGTACCAAAATTGCAAAAATTGATGAACATGATAAGAATAAAAGGGAAAATTCCAAATACTTGGAAAGAAGCTGTAATCTCGTTGATTCCTAAGGAAGATAGAGATGTCACAAATGTAAAGAACTATAAACTAATTTCATTATTAAACAATGACTATAAGATATATACAAGAATCTTGGCAGAACGACTCAAGCAATATTTGATTAATTTTATAAAGGAAGATCAAGTGGGATTTCTCCCTAAAAGGCAAATAAGAGACAATGTAAGAGCTGTTGTAAATATTGTAGAATATTATGAGAAACATCCAGAAAAAGAGGCGGCATTATTTTTTGTAGATGCAGGAAAAGCCTTTGATAATCTGAATTGGGACTTTATGTTTGCAGTAATGGAAAAAATAAATTTGGGAGAGCATTTTATAAGAATGACAAAAGCAATATATATGGATCAACACGCAAAATTGTGTATAAATGCAGACCTTACAAATGAAATGAAGGTGAGCAAAGGTACAAGACAAGGATGTCCGCTTTCACCATTGTTGTTTATAATGACTCTTGAAAGTCTGCTAATGCAAATACAAGACGACAAAGAGATAGAAGGACTGAAAATTAGAGGATTTCTTATAACTATAGAGCATTTGCAGACGATATTGTGTTTATAACTGAAAATCCGATACAAGTGGTACCTTTGTTGCTAGCTAAGATAAAAGAATATGGAGAAATGGCAGGACTCTATATAAATAAAGAGAAATCGAAATTTTTACGTAAAAATATGCAACTAAATAAACAGAAAGAATTGCAGAGTTTGACGGGATGTGAAATCACTTCTAAAGTTAAATATTTAGGTCTAGAAATAACAATGAAGAATATTGATTTGTACAAAAACAACTATGAAAAGTTATGGCGTAAGATGGATGAAGATATTATGAAATGGAATAGACTTAATCTGTCTTTGTTGGGTAGGATTGCTGCAATTAAGATGAATATTTTGCCAAGAATAATGTATTTGTTCCAAACTATTCCGATTGTGAAAGATAGTAAACAATTTAATAAATGGCAAAGGAAGATCTCAGAATTTGTATGGGCTGGGAAAAAACCAAGGATTAAGATGAAAATTTTAATGGATGCCAAAGAGAGGGGAGGATTTCAGCTTCCAGATTTAAGATTATATCATGATGCAGTTTGTTTGACGTGGATAAAGAAGAAGAAGAAGATATTGGATTTATATCCCGCCCTCTACTCCGAAGAGTCTCAGAGCGGCTCACAATCTCCTTTACCTTCCTCCCCCACAACAGACACCCTGTGAGGTGGGTGGGGCTGGAGAGGGCTCTCACAGCAGCTGCCCTTTCAAGGACAACCCCTGCCAGAGCTATGGCTGACCCAAGGCCATGCCAGCAGGTGCAAGTGGAGGAGTGGGGAATCAAACCCGGTTCTCCCAGATAAGAGACCGCACACTTAACCACTACACCAAACTGGCTCTCATCATCCAAAGGATTGGAAGATGCTGTTAAATAAAAAGCTTTTATTGTTAGAAGCTCATGGAAATAAGTTTGGCTGGCATTCTTATATGTACTATGGGAAAAAGAAGATGGATGGCCTTTTTTCTCACCATTATATTAGAAACAACTTGTTAAATACATGGATAAAATACAAGAAATAAGGTGATGAAAGAAAGCTGTTATGGATAGTGCCAGCAGAAGTAATAAAAATAACAGTTGAATCTGATGAAGAGAGAGGGTTGTCATATAATCAACTGCTAAAGATCCAAGGTGATAAAGTTGAATTAAAATCTGCCGAAGAGCTAAACAAGTATGACTGGTTTCAAATGCAACAAATAAAAAGTTTGATGGAGAATGATATTAAATCTGATGGAATTAGACGCAAGCAAACAGAAGTGGAAAAGGTTTGGAGATAATGAAAAATTAATATCGAAAACATATAAATTACTGTTGAAATGGTCTACAGAAGAAAAAGTAGTAAAATCTCAAATGATTAAAAGGTTAATTAATGTAAATAAGGAAATACAGATGGATACATGGGAATATCTTTGGAAGAACTCTATGAGAATATCAACATGTCAGAGTATTAAAGAGAACTGTTTCAAGATGATGTATAGGTGGTATATGACTCCGAAAAAACTGGCAAAGATGAGTAAAAAGATGTCGGATAGATGTTGGAAATGTAAGAAACATGAAGGTTCTTTTTATCAGATGTGGTGGACTTGTGGAAAAGCGAAAAAGTTTTGGCAGATGATACAACAAGAAATATCTAAAATTTTGGGAGATGGACAAATGAACAAGAACTTTAAGAGACTATAATTTGGAAGTGTTTAAAAGGGAGTGGAAGAAATTTAGAGGATATATAGAGAAAGAGTGGAATGTAAAAAGACATTGGACAATTTTTTAATAATGAGTATGAGAAAAGGGAGAAACTGAGCTTTGATTGGTTAAGGGTACCTTTATAAGTGAACTCAAATATATAACTTCGGCGGGAGTCTAGTAATGGAGGGAGGGGGGATTAGAAAATATCATATGGGTTAGGGATAGTAATGATATAAACAGACACTGTTACCACATGTTATTAATAAAATTGTTTAAATATAAAGAAGGGGAAGGATTTGGAGTATGCTAATTTTTGTCTGTTTTAACTGAAAATGTTTTAATTATTGTTTTTAACTGTTTTAAGTGTTTTATTGTAAACTGCCTTGAACCAGAAGGCAAAGTGGGATATAAATGTTTAATAAAGAAAAAATGAATGAATGAGAAAACCAGGAAGCAGAGGGCTAAACAGGAACTAAAGGTAGCAGAGTGTGGAATGTAGGCTAGACAAGACTACATCTATGTGGCATCATGGAGATCATGCACAAACCACCTGCTTGGAACCCACTCAGGGCTGGCCCTAGACTGTTTGGCACTCTAGGCAAGGCTAACTTCTGGTGCCCACCCCCCCTGCACTGATAACATCATCAAGTTTCATGGGGGGTGCCCAGTTTGGCACCCCCAGAAGGCCGGTGCCCGAGGCAATCACCTTGTCTGCCTAGTGGCTGGGCTGGCCCTGAACCCACTCAACTCACTTCCAGGCTCACCCAGTGAATAAAGATGAGAGATGATATTCCTGTGACTGTTGTGTTTTTGTTGTGATGGCAATGGAAAAAGAGATGTTCTGGGAAGACAGTAGCAACAGAAAAAGTGAATACAAATAACACAGTAAACTAGAAGACTAGTTGGCAGACTCATCTAAACCTTTTGAAGTGGAGGCAGCTTGATTGTCATCACTGAGCAAACCACATTTCATTTGAGCTCATCCAAACAATAACATAAAAGGTGACCAAGCAGATGACTCAAGTGCCCCGTCCAGTAATCTTAGCAAGGGAACAATAGAACCTGAATCTCTTATCCTTTGCAAGAAGGAAGATAAACGTAATAGCAAAGGGAACAGGCAAAAGAAGCCTTTTCTCTGACTGTGTGGAGCTACTCAGGCTAAGCTGATGATTAATGTCAGTGGATGTGTTTTATCTGGGCTGAGTTCTGCCATTTATTTTAACAGAGAAAGTAATATCTGTACTAAAGAAGGGCACCGAATTACTAATTATAAAGTCTGCTATTTAAGAAGTCCTTGTCAAACAGTTCCCAAACAGAGAAAAATCAGTACAGTTATCTGTGATAGCACCAGCTACAATATCTTTATAATATTCAAGGTAAAAAGATGTAATAGCCATTACATAGCACACATGTGATTCTGTGCTTTCTCATCTAGTCCTAAGTACTTGTTGAATACTCAATTCATTAACAGATCATAGCCCCTTCAGCACCCCAACTGCAGTTCTGCAGTGAAAGTAGCATGAACATTCATTTTTGAAACTTTAGTGTTCACGTATGAACAATCCCATGAGCTGGCTCATTCTAAGCACATTGATTTCAATGGGTTGAGTAATTCTGTAGAGGAGGAAACAGGATTCCTATATAGTTGGGTACTCTATGGTTGCAATCACACACACACAATAATATACTTTCAATCCACTTTCACTGCACTTTCCAACTGGATTTTACCGTGAGAAATAGCAAAATCCAAGTGGAAAGCACATTGAAAGTGCATTATTTAGTGTGTGTGATCACAGCCTCTGATTCTACTTGGGTCTCCCACTTTTTGACACCAGATTATGTATTGTTCCAGCTTGAAGGGCATATGATTCCTCCTGCAATAGAAATGAGAAGCATGGGGTGAACAGCCCAGATTCCATCCAACATATATTGCTGGACTGTCAGTTATATTCTAATCCCCAAAGAGGACTGCTTGGAAATCTTTCTCTCCTTCCCTGTAACCTAGTGAATGGGATTGATTACTGCTGCCTACTGAAAGATAATGAAATAGAAATCACAAGGGCTGTTAGTAAATTTCTATAGAAGTCCATTAAAATCTATGTGGGGCATGTTTCACTATAAATTTTATTAGCTTATTGTTCTTAATCTTAGACTGCATATCTTGTCTGTCCTTATTTCACGTTATGCCTGAGTATGTCAATAAAAGGGATGATGATGATGATGAGAAGCATCTTTAAACTTAGTGATCATGCATCCTTAAATGTAGTGATAAATTTATGTGATTTTTTTTAAAAAAACCACTATGCTATGTATTGTTTTTCCCTGGTTAGAATACAAATAGGAAGGAAATAGACTACAAATGGGAAACCAGTGAATAGTGGAGGTTTATCTAAAGAATGAAAAGCAGGCCAAACCTAATCAAACCGAACCAAAGTCTTCAGGTAGAAAGCAAATATCCTCTTTTTCTTTTTTTGCCAAGATTCTTCATTATGAACACTGTTTGAGAGTCCATTGCTACCCACTCCCTGCCCCTACCTGCCCCAGAACTAGAGGGAGGGCAAGGAGAAGATCAAATGGATTAGACACTGAGCAAAGCACTTGGGGGACAGATGATGTTTGAAGCCAAACCGCAGGCACATTTGTCAAGCTCTTAAAAAACAGAAATGCAGGATCAAAGCAGGAGTGAAGCACAAATATTAACATTTGTCACCTACTATTACTTTTGATGTGCTTCTTTTTGCATTTGGTGGGCAGCCAAGTAATATAGGAATGAATCTTTGTGCCTTCAGGAAAAATAATATTGCCAAAATAAGGAAGTCTTAAATGAAGATGAGGGTTCCACATACTTTTTTGTCCCATCAGGTTATTTTGGCACTTCAACCTCCTGCCACTAACAAGGTTTCAAAAAAGTAAACCTTAAATGCGCATTTTAAAAATACTTTTCTGAAACTGTTTGAATTTTAATAACATTTGTATAAAATAATCAAAAATTCAACAGATGAATAAATCTCATTTGTCAATGTCATAAATACATGTTCATGTAAACATTTTTAGATCCTCTTTTGTCTCTCCACTTGCCATCCAAGTAATCTTAGGCCGTTTTCCCACTCACGTTTTACTGGCGCCACGACCATCCTGACGCCGGCGAATCTGCCTGGATTTCGCAACAGAAGCGCCGGCGCTCCCAGAAGCGCCGGCGCTTTCCGTCGCTAAGCCAGCGCAAACGTTTTCCTGCATCTTTGCGATTTCCGTTTGCGCTGGCTTAGCGACGGAAGTAGCCGGCGCTTCTGGGAGCGCCGGAGCTTCTGATGCGAAATCCAGGCAGATTCGCCGGCGTCAGGATGGTCGTGGCGCCAGTAAAACGTGAGTGGGAAAACGGCCTTAGACAATAATTGATTCCAATGTATCTGGACCCACACATATCAAAATCCAGTATACCATTGGGTTTTTCTGACATTTCTCCAAGGAGTTTAGGGAGCATAATTCTTTCCCTTTAATTTTATTTTCACAACAATCCTATGAGGCAGGCTAGCCAAAGAAACAGCAACTTAGTCAAGATCAGAGTTTCACTGAGTGAGGATTTGAACTTATATATCTTCAGTTGTAATCTAGCATCTAACCACTATGTCACTTTGACTCTTTTATGGTAGCTCCATCTAATATAATCTTATGTATTTTCTTTTTTATAAACTGCTGGTGTAATCAATGGGGTTTTCTACATACTTTATTTCTATGCTCCCTCTAAGCTTTGAGCAAAAATTCCACTTCAGGAGCTACTAACATTAAAGTTGTGAGCAAGCAATTTGATTACTGCATAAATTAGTTTGCTCTGGGGCCATTTTTCCCAAGCTAAGACAAAAATGTGTGAGCCAAAGGTTAAAAAGCTGTGAGCTAGGTCACACTATCAGTTTAGAGGGATTTACCCCTGATTGATCTACCCCTGATTTTCTTGGGAGTTGATCCACAAGCATTGGAATATATTTGGGCATGGATGTTCAGCACATCTGTCCTCTCTGTGCATTTTCACAGTTGTGAAGTCAGTTTACTTTCTTCCACACATGAGGATTTTTAAAGGAGGCTACCATCAGACGTATAATCAGTTGCATAATAGCAACCCCCCCCCTTTTAAAGAAAAGCACTAAAATATAGATACATCACTGAAATACTGTAACAATAAGTTTAGAATCTTCTCTGAATTTCCAGTTTTCATTTTTCAAAAAAGTAAATCTCTAGTTCCTTCCCTCAAAGAGATATAAGGAAAAAAGCACATCTCTGCTAGGAAAGAAGATACAGACTTTTTAAAGAGGAAAAATGAAAGCTGTAAATTCAGAGAATATGCTATCTCTATTATTACAATGCTCCAGAAATATATCTATATTTTAGTTCTGTTTAAAGAAAGAAAAAGAAAGCACTGTTCTTTGGGGGGGGGGGGATGGGGAGGAGAGGGAGCAGTTTGGCCACAACAGACAAATCATCGAACAGTGGGCTGGAGATGGGTGGGACAAAGAGTACCAAAAGAGACAGTATGCATGAAAAACAATGGAGCAGGGCTGGGGTGGGGGTGGAATCGGGGCCCCCAAGTCAGCTGGAGGGCCCTTGAAGCCAATTATCATGCAGCATCCAGCCATGTTTCCATTTATTTTAATGCAGTTCTGGCTACAGCCACTAGGGGCACAGGGAAGAGTGAGCATAGCAAAAGTCACCATAGGATGGTTAGACTTGTCTTTCTCTAAGAATGAAGCAAGTTGCTTAACTGATAATGCCAAGTCCATCAACCAAGCTAGCACTGGAGCAAGACAAGACAGCACATTGGTGACTGCTGCAGTAATTGCCAGCCAGCAGGTCATTTTTTCCAATAGTCTGGCCTTTCTCTCTTCCTTTCCTTGCACCCAACTCAGCCAGATCTTGCAAAGGGGGAGTTAGGGTGTTGCAACAAAATATTACAACCTATCCCTTTCTTTTCCTTAATTTCTCTCTCCCACATTTTTCTCATTCAGCAAAAATCCACCCTCAGTCTAATTACCTGACAGAGTTGTTGTGAGGACAAAATGAAGGAGAGGAAAATGACATAACCTGCTTTGGGCCCTCTTAGAGTCGCTAACCTTCAGGTGGCACCTGGAGTTCTCCTGTTATTACAATTGGTCTCCAGATGACCAAAAATTATTTCCCTTGGAGAAAATGGCTGTTTGGGGGGATGGACTCTATGGCATTACACCCTGCTGAGTTTCTTCCCCTCTCCAAATCCCACCCTCTCCCCAAATTCTCAAGGTATTTCCCAACCCAGAGCTGGCAATCCTATCCCCATTGGGGTATGAATAAAGAATATAAGTAAAGCAAATAAACAAACAAACAGATGGACAGACAGGCCCATTCTTTTACAATTGTTTGGATCTGGGTTGGAATCTTTGTCCAGGGGCCCATGGTGGCTCTTGGCAACCCAGGGGGAAAAGCCAACTCAGAATCAGCTTCCAGAAAAAATATTGGGGTAAAAGTGGTCTCAAAAGAACTAAAAAAAACACAGGAGAAAACAAAACAAAAAACCCCTACAAAAGTGAAAACTAAAGGCCCCAAAGTGTGCGGAAATCGGGATAAACTGAGGCAGTATGAGGCCAGAAGACCCCATATGAAAAAGGCCCAAGTCTCTCCATTCATTCAGAGCACTGAATGTATGCATTCTAATATTTTCTTTTTAAAATATAGAATGAATTATTTCAGCTATCTTATACAAGAATATATTATACCTGAATATTTCAGAATCAAGATTGCTGTACTACTTTTTCCTTTAGGCCATGCTTAAATGGAAGGTTGGAAGAGAAATTAGCATCATGACTAGGCTTATTTCAGTGTAAATTATACCTTTCTTCTTCAGACAGACTAAAGAACAGACAACATTTCAGATCCATTCTTGACCCAGAGATGTGCTGAAGCCTCAGCTGACTGGGCGCCAGTTTTGTTTTCCTCACTCTCTCAATCAGATGGTTTTCA